>NW_028185339.1:1246638-1535878 GCF_003343005.1 Rhea americana | reverse complement strand
AATGTGAATTAAAAAAGGTGGGGGGGGGAAGGAAAGCAAGAAATCTGAACTTCAAGCAGACAGTTTGGATTGACACTGTTGTTAATTGACCATGCCAACCTTACTGGAAGGCGTTTTCACTCCACTCTGTGTTCCTTTGGTTTTGTGTATTTCAGGCCAGCCCTTCATGTCACTGTAACATAGGAATTTTTTTTTTCTTTTGTGATTCAGTTGTATGAAAAAATTTTGTGCTGTATTCTTGGAGCTGTACAGATGGTTCCATGCCAAACATATTTGTTTACCGTGGTAATGTCTGAGTTGTAGCATGCCAGTTAATAAAGGGATTTATTTAAGGAACAAGGTGAATGACTAAAACAGATGTACCAGTTGGGTGAACCATTAAAAGAATCTTACTTCTCAACTTTATGCAAAAGTTATTTTTAGTGCATTTCTGAGAAATCAAATGTGGTTACAAGGATGTTTTTGAGACTGCTGAAAGCATCTTCCCTATTTGCTTGAGGGTCTTTTCCTTTGGGCTTAAATACATCAGTGTTTCATCTGTCTCACTGGAGAATTTGAAAAGACAGCAGGTAAAAGTCCTGATTTTTGACGTCTAGCGAGGTATTACAGTCTCTTTTGGGACTTTGTCCTTATTCTAAATTGTACAATTTAATTCTGTCATTYTGTTCTAAGGAAACCTATTTTAATATTTCTTTAATGTCCCGTTTCCATTTCACATGAATGTGTCTTCTGTCCATGGAAAGACTGGTTCAGCCTGCTTTAGTAGTACTGAAGGCCCATGTATCTTTTCTCAAACAAATGTACATTACTCTATTGTCACAAGAAAATAGAGCATTCTGGCTGCCAAGTATTTTTACGGAGAGATTGATGTAAAGGTATTTGAGCGAGAAACTACAACTTTTAATTAAATGTTACTTGTCTGAGTGCTTAGTCTGTTGTACATCCTGTCACCCAAGTGACTTCAGAGACTCCACTGGTTCCACGGTTGAGATTTGTTTTGCCTGGAATGTCTCCTTTTACAGATTGACAACCTTTTGTGTATTAGAGATTTGTAATCTTGTTCATTAGGTGTTGATCATTTTGTTTGGGAAGAATCCTAGAGAGATTGGTAGCACTGAAGAGAAGGAGGAAAAAAAAAGATTATAATGTTTTCTTAAACTTAGCTTCAGCTTGTTGGGTGTATGAAATATTGCCACGGAATTTCATTTAATTTAGTAATTATCATTTTTTAATTGAAAAGTAAAGGCTAATTTGAGGGGAAAAAAGTGTTACTCTTAATTCTGCTGCTTAAGTCCATTAGTTTTGAATTGAGCAAATGAGGGAAAATGGTAGTGCATTGTATGCCTTAAGTTGACCACATACTTGCATACTGTTTTGTGTAATTGTAGATTGTTTTGGTTTTACATACTCTTTCCTGGAACAGTGCCCAAATGGAAAAGCATAATTTGAATACCTTTCTGATTCCATTTGTTGTCTCTTTATCCTTGGTTTATCAGCTTCTAAGTTGTGAGCCATATTTATTTCACATTCATGGCATCTAACAGAATAAAAGCTGATTTCTGTCATTTTTGACTTCTTGACTGAGTGAATGCAAATAATATACTACCTATTGTACCCTCCTAGTAATGGCAATATTTCTGGTTTAGAAATACAGCTTTAAATATGTGAAACCTGTCTGGTATCAGTAAAGGCAGAATTTGTTTCTTCATTTAAAATAATTRCAGTAGTGACTTTCTTATTTCAGGTTAGTTTTTGTTTAATTCTACTAGTGAAAGTACTCAGAGAGAACAGAAGTCAGTGTTTGCATTTTCACTGGGTTCCCATCCAGACAAATTTATCAAAGGCTGTCTGTTTGTAGGCAGCAACTGTAATCTGATCTGAGCTCATCTGAGCTTAAGTTAAAATGAAAAATGTGCCCCCTGATTAAAAAGAGCAATTAAGGATTTTAGGAGGCTTGGTTTTGAGAGGAAGCATCGATCTCAAAGCAGTATGTTTGGTATTGAACTGTGGAACCATTGCAAGGCAGTTAGATCACCTTTCTTAGGATTTCAGGGCTCTATTCATCTTCCTTATTTATTTATTTATTTATTTTTAAAAAAAGCTACTTTGGATTGTAGTTTTCTTGATTAGTTGAGGTTTGGGCAGCATTTTAAGGCATTTAAGATACTAATCTTGACAACACAATATTGTGGGGAAAAAAGTATCATTATATCTCTAATTCGGTGTGCATCAATCTAATAAACACATGGCATTTCTTTCAGTTATTTTTGAGAAAAGTGCCTTGTTAAGGTGGGGATTGTTGAAACTATTTAAGGAAAAAGGGAAAAAAAAGATTAACAGAAGGCAAGTATTTCATAAATACTCAGAGGTTCACAATACACAATTCCTGTCAATTGCAATAAGAATAAGACAACTAAACACCATAGAGCTAGCTCCTTGAAAGCCTTATTTAGCAGTTATTTATTATTTAGCAGTTACTTATTTAGCAGTTTGCCTTTTTGCCAGGTGAATTTCAACCCTGACTTTGTTTAAGATGAAGAATCTTTTGGCAGGGTTAGAAGTTAAAACGTTTAGATGAACTGTTCAACCTTGACTGAACTGACTGAAACTTGCATTTTATCTAGCTTCCAAATGCTATTCCCATTCTTGAAGGATAGTCTTTGAAATGCAAGGGAATATGGTTGGAGGTGAATTGAATTAGAATTGATGGAGGTCCATCTCTCCTTGGCCAAACAGTTACTGCATTGTTTTTATTTATCGTAGTCACACCAAAGGCTTTTGATCATATGCATGGTTAATCATTTGAGTTTTTTCCTTCTACACCCCCAGGCCATATACACCTATGAAAGGAGCCCTTTCCACTGTTTGGTTTGACAGATACAAGATCTCCAATGACTGCCCAGAACACATTGAAACCATTGATTCTATGTGCCGTGGACTTACAGACTTGATCAATGATGAGATTAAAAATGGCATCTCAAAGAATAGGATTCTAGTAGGTGAGAAGGACTTATGTTTTGATTTGTTTATTCTAATGTTTCTAATCAATCAGAGATCATCTGCTCTTGAGTTTACTCCATTCTGAAAGCATATGACCAACTTCTGCAGCTGTTGAATCTCTTCACCAACTGATCCTCAAAAATATTGAATTCTTTTTTAAACTTTCTTCCGGTAGGGATTGTAGCAACCTGCAAGCAGTATTCTCGAAAATATAGTTTAAAAATGATTTTGTTGTAAACTAGTCTTTTGTAATTGTGTTTTGAAACATAGGATGAGCCATATTTTACTTAAAAAAAATAAAAAAAAATATGTACACGATTTTTTTCCTGATTGCTTTTAGCCTTTTTGAAGGATAGGAAAGCATGCATGCCCAAAGCTATATGCATTCTTGAAAATGTATATGTAGCATATAAGTAATTGCAGGCTTTTCCTTTCTGCTGTAATACTTCAGGATAAATTAATTCATGGAGAAACAACAATCTCTGTGTTAAACATCACTACAGATTAGCACTTGGTAATAAATGACCTGTTAGCTATCGTATTTTATATGTGTCTGTCTGCCTGCCCATCTTAAATTTTCACAATTTCCAGCGACTTTAACGCTATTTCTGTGAAATAGGTAGTGGGAAATTGAGGCACAGAGGTTGAGGCCAAAGGAGTAGCCTGTGTCAGAGAGGAGTCTTTGGCTCCCTGTCCCATTCCTAGACCGCAAAGTATTTCAGGTTGGGGAAAAAACTTTTAATGTGGGAACGTTTGAATTTATGGCCAACTGAGTCATGTCATCAAGCTCCTAAGTGGTGGAGCCACTAGCATTCAGCCAGCCTGTTTTCTTGTTCCAGCCCCATGTTGCTCTTTGAAGGCCTCTGTTTACTTTCCCTTTCTGGCTTACTGCCCTGGCTGCAGAATGCATTGTTTTGGATGGCTGTCAGCATAGTCTCTTTGATGTGACTTGCCTGTGTTATACCTGCTGGCTGGGAAACAGCTGAAGGAGAGCAGGTGCATTCTGTAGGATTAGCTGAGGGATACTCTGTTTACAGATTCACTCTGCTGTTAGGCTTTTTCTTTTTTTTCTTTTTTTTTTTCTTTTCTCTTTCCCTTTTTGCAGCCTTCAGAATTAATAGTGAGACTGCAGACTGTGGAAGTTGCTTTACAAATTATAAACAGAGTAAGGAAATTGATTTGCACCAGTTACTTCAGTCCATAGATGACTTGGAAGTATTGATCTCTACCTAAATTCCTCACCTGTAAATTGTGTATAGTGATGCRTATTTTGTCCCTCTTAAGAGCTTTAGATTGAGACTTCTTGAGAAAGGTGCTGTTTGCTTGCTTCTGTGATAGATGCTACGTGCATACAGATAGCATCGTCACAGTTGAATCTAATACAACAAAAATTAGGCAGCTCTGAATTAGCTCCATTGAAAGTACAGAAAGGGTCTGGATACATAAGAAATCAACTAGAGAAAATCTGAGTGTGTCATCCGTGTGTGCACAAGACAGTGTCCTTCTGTGAGGACTTGGTTCTCTCTCTGTGCTAATTTTGATGCAAAGTAAAATGAAGCGCAGAGATCCTGTGAGATTTCTGTGTGTAAAGATTAGTTTTAATATTAGTCTCAGACAGCATAATGTGACATTCTTAGTTACTGCAGATGGGACTTTGTGAAAATTCCATGCCCATCAATTGGCATTGTTTCATATAGAAAATAAATTCTGTAAAGGTGCCTCACAGCTTTGTAAGTTTTTCAATTGAACAAGTAGTATGAAGTTGAGGTTTAGTTATTACAACATATGCAGTCTTTCTGCACTTAACTGTAAAATCCACTGGAAGAGGAGAAATGGATGGCCTAGGATTTTTCTGAGATTGTGGAAGGCTGGTTTGCTGAAGTAATGCAAGTCCTGTCAGATCTGGTTAGATTTTTCTTTAAAAAGTCAGGAATATCTCTCTGGTAGAAGAGGAGTATTGAAGTAATCAGGCAAGGAGCAGACAGCAGATTGTGGATGCTGGTGCAATAAAGTGGGAAGAGGTGGCCTTTAGGAGACGAATTGAAAAATAAGATAATTATAGCAGAGGAAGTCACAGTGGAGTGTTGCTATGAATATTTCCCCAGTGCAGTTGCTGATGTTGAATAGTGATGGTGATCAGTATTCTGAACATACATACCTACATAATAGGTATATATCTTATTGTGGAAAAAAACAGAAACAATAGAAGAGATTGGATATCTTAGGAGTCTGTGAAGGATAGTGTGAGACCTTTTTGAATAAGTTATAAAAGCTGAGAAAACAGTTGCATGAATGAGGATTTACAGGAAGTGAGATGGGTTGTTAAAGGGTTAAGGAGAACTATGTTGTGAGACTGTTTTGCAATGAGTGGGAGTTTTGATGAGTGGAAAAAAGCAAAATGAGGGTGACAAGATTGAAGGTTATGGTTTTATATGGAATACTCAACTAGAAATCACAGGGTGAGGATGAGTTAGGCAAGCAGGAAGGTGGGTAGCTGCTGACAACTCTGAGGTGTGGGATAAGAGGCAAGATCCGCGGGAACACTGTGCAAAGAAGAGCGAGCAGGAAGGAAGAAGAAGCAGGGGTAGGCTCTCAAGCACTGGAAAATGAGAAGCCCAGCACCTGGTGGGGGTTGATTCTCTCCATTCGAACTTTTCACCTGCCTAAGGATTGTGGGTACAGTAAGATCATTTGTTCTGTGAGACGCTGCAGCCTGTGCTGTTTGCTTCAGTAGCATAATCGGCTCTGAAATCCAAAAGCGGCAGGACTCTATTAATAAAGTTGTGGAGGGAGTCTAGGTTGTGTGATGCCACTCTTCTGCTATATCAGAAAAAATACTGGAGCAAGTTTGTTTTTAAGAGCTGATCTATGTATTGACTTTTAAAGAATWAAATAATTTACTGGAAGTAAGCAAAGTCCATCATTAAAACTTCCCTATGAATTCTGTGCACCAGCATACCTGTAGTACACAGCTCATCTACCCATTCCTGTTTCTTGATAGTTCTCATGAGTGACTTCCCTAATAATACAGAAGTCCTTTGAAGGTAGCTGCCTTCTGGTTCGTTAAGGTTTTTTTTTCCCCTAACCTTAAAGGGAAAAGAAAAGAGACTGACTTAAATATATAATTATCCAAAAATAATTATATCACTGTCAGAATTTGATAATGGAAGTCAGTTTCTTGCCAAACATTCCTGTGGAGTTACTCTTACTGGTCTTCTTGACTAATGCACTTCTTGTAAATAAGCCTGTAAGTAGGTTCATATTGACTTTTGAGATAAAAGAGAATGATGAAATTGGTCAAATTCTGATTCTTGGAGCTTTGTTAGTACCACTTCTTAAATATTGGATCTATTTCTTCTTTATAGATGTCTAGATTCATTGCTAAATTAGTTAAAAAAGCAAATAATCACATTTTCAAAGCTGAGAGAATCATTTTTTTTTCCTAAGTAAAGCTGAGTTGTCTTTTGGGTGGTGGTGGGTTTTTACTGCATCTGTGGTGATAGTCTACTATTAAATAACTTTACTTACGTGGGAATTGTCAGAGATTGAATCTTAATCTTGAATAACTTGGAAGCTCTTTACAGAAATGGCTACTTTACATCTGAAGCATTTTAATAGTGCTCACTTTTGTCAGCCACAGTTTAGTGAAAGGCTGTCTTGTTATTCTCTTTTTTTGGTCTTGATTTAGTGCTTCTTTCCTACTTTTACAGGTCACTTTCTGTATAGCGCAGAAATGCTGATCCAAGCATGTTGGTCTCTGCCACCTGTAGTCACTTGTGTAAGCAGCCAGTAAAAATAAGCTTTCAATAACAGTCCTGTAGATTTGACTGTATGCCAGAAAACACATGCTTGATTCCTGACCCCTTGTACTATAACAATAACATAAGACACACAACCACTTTTTGTTTATTGCTGGACTTCTTACATAGCTACTGAACCATGGTGGAAGTACCATGAAAGTTCTGTGCTTCTTGTAAATATTAGCATTTTCATCTCTCTCAGTACGTGCGAAAATGGGATGGGGAGGGAATGTCTTGGCTTTTACATCCCAGAGAAGGAGGGTTCTGTAAATATGAGGAGATGAAAAACCAACAATAAATCACAAAAACATTGGGCAAACTACACCTTCAGTCTTGTTGCTTTTATGTCTTTGGCATCTAGCCTTTTGCTATCACTTATGTCATCTTTTATCTGTTGTATTTTGTCTCCCATTTAAAAGGACTTGCTATCTTGCTTTCACAGGGCATATTTAGGGGTTTATGTTGCCATTTACCACTGCAAGTATAATTCAAATGAGGTTTCCCTTTCTGTGCCATCCATTATGTGGCTTCATTGTTTATCTAAATCGTGTTTATAAAATGCTTGGCTCAAACCAGTACTATTGATCCATCTTCCCCATAATACTAGTGAACTTTTCATCAATTTTCAGTGGTTAAATGTAAATTTGCAGTTCATTTCTACTAATGATATATTCTAATATTCTCTCTGCTTGTTTGCTTGCACATGAACTGATCATTTACTTTTCTTTCAGTTCTCTGCTCCTCTTCTAACTTCCTGATGTGCAAGCAGGAAACTAACAAATGATGTTTGTATTTCATTCATTAATCACTCAGTAGGAGTTACAAATGGCTAATAGCTTAGATCAGACGATAAGTTCCTCCACTTGTGACTTTGTTTCACAACACCTGACAGCATACTTATTAGAGCTCCTAAAAGAGAGAGCTTTGCTTCCAATCTGAGCTTCCAAGGTAACATGTTCTCAGTTTTGATATGCATGGTGAGTAGCAGGCTTAACAAGCAGTAGTGAAGATTTAGAGTAAACAAAATTCACAGTAGTAATATCAAAGATAATTCAGTCATGATATATCAGTAATCATACATTGTCATCGTAGGATAATGGCTTTGGAGAGGAGAATTATGAAGTGAATCAAATTGGTCCTTCAACCTGTGGTAGCACCCCTATTGAAAATATGCTTAATCATCTTTAATAAATGTCAAAATTCAATGGATAAATGAACTTTCAGAGTGCTTGAGAGTCACCTGGAGACATGCCACAGGGCCTTGCACTTTTTCATGGTTGTGCCTGCAGAATCATAGGTGTAACAGAAGTGTCAAGTTCTCTAATCCATCTTTCTGCATCAGTGCTGKTGTAGGCAGGTCTAGCTAGGCAAATCCTTTCCAGTGCTGCTTTATTTTTTTTTTAATTTCCTTTTCTGGTTTGTTTCCTCCTTTTATTTGAGCTGCCCTCAAAGGTATTCTTTTGCACCACAGGTAAACTTGAGTCAGATATTCACATTCGGAGAACAAAGTTTTTCGTTTCTGAATATCTCCTGATGTCATGCATCTTCCTCATTTCTCCTCATGAAGCTTAAGAGCCAAGAATAAGGAGAAAAGATATTCATGTCTGAGAGCAGTGTGCCATAAAAATGCAAATGAAGGGATCTACACATACAGATATTTAAGAAATAATCCTCAGTATTAAGAGACTAAGCTGACTGTAAAAATGACAGGTGGAAGTGTTGCAGCAGGACTGTTCTGTCATCCTCAGAAACAAACCAGGAAAATATAAAGGTACATAAAGCCATGGCTGTGAATAGGGTAACATCTGAACGAAAGCTAATTTGATGCTATTCATGGATTTTATTTTCCTGCTTAGTGATAGAAATTATGGTGCCTTAGGTACCGTTTTGGGTCCCCTACTACCACTTGTATCAGTTGAAAATAAATAAAGCATAACTGGGTTGTACTGTGAGAAGATACATTAGAAAATATTGTATACTTGGTTTTACAACAAAACAGTAAAACTTGTGTCACTTAAATATACTTTTTTTAAATGTTATGTTTCAGCTGATGAAAAAGTTGGACAGCAGATTTATTCATGTTCCCAATATGTAAAAAGAGGAGGTATCTAAGCCCGTTAATGGAAGTTGTCTGTTCTTGTAAAGACACTAGAAGTCACTGACTAGCAAATAGAATAAAAAGACTATGAAGTGCTGAATCCATTCATTTCAATTTTGCTAGTATGTCAGGTCAGTGTTTGATGAAGTTTTACAAATAGGACAAAATAGGAGCAACAAAGTGTTGCTCTGAGGAAGTTTATTCGAGATAAAGTACATGTTGCAGCGCTTACACAGGAGTAGTGTTCTGAGAATTCTGTAGAGAAGGGAATTTGCTGTTCAAGTGACAATTGTACTCTTCTCTGATACTCATATATGAGCACTGTTAATGTGTATAATACTTCCATTCATGTGTGAAAAAGGAAGGCCTCAACAGAAAGTCAGCTTCTTTGCAGATGACATGTMGAACAAGGTTTTGCTGTTAACTATTAATAGAAGGTAAATCACAGAAAATCACTAGGGAGAGCAGAAAGTAAACTGAAATTTAGTTTAGGGGAAAAAATCATAATAATAAAACTGATTAAAATAATTCTTAAGCTGAAATATCAAAAAGAAGGGATAAATCGAGAATGAAAAATACTGGGAGAATGGCAAGAAAATTAAACGAAAGTAGGTAATGTATCATGATGACAACAGAATGGACAAAAGCAATTTCTAACTGTGCTGGTGCAGTCTCTTAATACAGAGAGGTAATTGTCTCTTTACTTACAGTGTGCTGTCACAGATACCCAGGCACTATAACATTCATCTCTTGCCACTTAGTTACCAAAGGTATACTGATGAATCTGAGGAAATGCAGGGGAGATGAACAGCACTTATTTAAGAGAAACTAAGGAAAAAATACTATTTAAAAGAAACACCCTAAAACTCACCCGTTCTCCCAAATATGAATCCTTATCTCCTGAATGCCTGGGGCTTAGCTTCTCTGCTTCATCTTCTAATGCTGTGCCATAGCCATCTTTTAATGCTGAGTGAAACAGCCCCTACCTCTCACATTCTAACCAGTGTGAGAAGAGCTAAAATTCTGTGTCTGCAAGTAGCACGTACTCAGTGCAGGTGGCAGAATTAATCTGCTAAATGTGATTAACATTTTAAGATTTTTTCTACCAGTGTAGTTTTTAATGTGACTCATTGCTTTGATCACTTAATTATACTGGAGAGACCTAAAAAGTAACCTGATTCATTGTTTTTTTTAATCCATAATCATTATCTACAACAAATTGATTAAGTCATTTTACAGTCAGATTTGTATGGTTCAGAAAGCAATCAGCAATGTAGAAGGTGTGGTTTTTTTTCTATGAAGATTGAAAACCTAAAGGGCATTCTGAAGTCATTGCAAGCCCTTACATGGAGCATGGGGGAGAGAGGGAGAGTTGTTAGCATTCTGTTTTATATGCAGGACACTTCTGAGAGAGAGAGAAGTTAAATAAAGAAGTCTTTGTTTTATATATTAATGTTAGTCATTTTCTTAGATACAAACCCATATATTGTTAGACAAAATACAAAGAAATGAATAAAGCTGAAGTTTGACAGTAGGTAAATACTTGGTTTCCTGAACTTAATGTACTATTGAAGTATCATCATGGACCAGATTGTCATTTCATACGGATATAAATTAGGAGCAAATTAATAGAAATAAAGATATTTAGGGGAAATGGGCTCAAAGTTTGATACAAATATTTTTATTTTTTAAAGTTTCCTAAAGCCTTTGGTAAGCACAGAAGGAAGCTTTTGTTATCACTGAAACATGACTGCTCTGATGAGGAGTTCTGTCGTCTTCAAGCAGGAATTACACACGAGAAATTCAGTCTATATTAATTCTGCGTCACATCGCTATGTGACTGGGTTACCTTCAAGTATTTACTTACGCATGATACTCCAGCAAAGAATGTTTTGTTTTTAATAAGGTATCATACTTGTTTAAGGTATAATGTGGGAGTTCCTTCTGATTCACATTTTTTAATCTGAAAAGTGTGAAGATCCTGCAATTTCAGCCAATCTTTTCAACTAGCAAAGCAAGGTACAAGCACTTTCTTCCCACTAGTCTTCAGTGTGTATGGTATGTGTCATGATCTTCACTACCTCCATTGTCAAAGGGCCTTGTGTGAAGTTTCTCTAATGCTAAAAGAAGTGCTTTGCTGAATTGAGTATATTTTGTTTGTGCTTAGTTTTTAGTCTGTGCATAAACCTCCTTTGCAAGGCAGGAAAGCTGCAGGAAAGCTAAAGTTAGTGTAAATGGTTAAATGTTTTCCTGAAGCAGAGTCCATAAGGAATAACATAATTCAGTCACTGCTCCTGCGCAGTGTATGAAGCCGACAATTTTTTTAACTGTGTCTAAGCATTAAGATCACTTTAGATATAAGGAAAATACATGGGGGAAAAAGCATACTTGCAGATACTATATGTGTGAAACCAATTAGCAAGATCTGAACTTTCATACACAGTCTTTGGGAATACACTGGTCTCAAGCAAAGGGCTGGCTGCGACCTACCCATCTAAGATTGAAATGTTGTAGTGTTCTTTTTGATGTTGATTAGCACTCATAACACAATCTCTACAATAGCAGTTCTGTAAAGCTTACATATTCTTTATGCTGAGATTATTGGTGTATATAAGCGTACCTGTACTTCTATTTTGCTTACATCCTGTCTGTTGTATCGCTTTGGACATTTTATTTAGTGTAATATCTATACCTTCCTCTTACTTTTCTTTAATGCATATATTGAATTCTTTTCCAAGTTCTTGATTGAATGTTTTATGTGCTATGTCCAATCCAGATTTAAACTTAAATACAGACTTTCTGTAACTGAAAATTTTAACCTCAAAATACAAATACTTATTCCAATTGTTGTCTGTGAAGCCTTTACTATACAGAATATGCTCAGAGATTATTGTGGTATCAAGTGATAAACTGCAGGTTTTCCCCTGGAAAACCAAATTCAAAGAACTAGTCATTTGTATTACATTCTCTCATAGTAGTATGAGCCACATGAAAGAACCATTACCTAATATTCTTCTAAACAGAAGGTGACTGCATTGTCAAAGACTGCTGGTGAGTAATTGCAGATAGTGTTGCCAGATTGTGACTAAACGGGTACAAAATTTTAGATTAAATCATTTACAAACTAGTAATGAGTTTTCAATGCAAACTCTTTTCTGTATTCTAAAAATAGGCTTCATTTTATATGTGGACAAAGAATATCTGTTTATTTGTAAGCAAATGCAAAATATGTATATAAGTGTAAGTGCTATTTTGGGGGCTTTGAGATGACTGTATCCTTCGGAATAGTCGCAAGGAAGTGATGAAGCAAATGATCAGATTCCACAGAAGAGCATAAAGAAAACTTGAGCACAAGACATGTTGCTGTTTATTTAAGAATCTTGTATTTTATATACTGTTGTGTTTTATATACTTTCTCATATGGCTGTTTCTTTCTCTCTCTATTTAGGGTCAGTGTTGTTGAAACGTTTGTGATTTCTTTGTGAGTCTTGAGCAATGGTTTTCTGCTTTATAGCAAAAACTGTCCTGCATATGACAGAGAGCATGTCTGGTAGGAAATGTTGATGCAGGTGAAAGGCTTTTAGTAGTATTTTTGTTATTTTTATTTCTATGAAGGCAGATTTTTTCAAAATTTCAGGTGATATGGACTGTGAGAGTTTCCAAGCTGTGCTCTGAGTTCATCATTCATGCTTTTCCTTAGCTGCCTATATTTCTGAGCTGCTATGGGGCACCTAGACATACTGCTTTTGATTTGAAACAGGTGAAGATTGATGCATAGAGTAATACCAGGTCGCAGCTTTATTTACCAAAGGTAAATATCAGGGAATTACGAGACTACGGGTACATAGCTACAGGACTCAACGTGTATACTCTAGTTTGAGGACACAGTTTTCCTAATTCAGTTAAGGATTGTGTTAGCAAAGGAAGGAAAGACTTTAGTCTTCCAAGTTGTGTGTTGTTGTTCCTCCTCCCCAAGATTCAAATTCTGCAACTCAGGAGTCTGCAGTTTACCACATTTTGGCCATATCTGTCTCTTAGGACTGCAAGGTGACAATAAGTAGAAAGAAGAATAAGAAATACAGTGTAAGTTCTGATCAGAAATTGATCAAAAATCAAGAAACGTGAAGGAAGAAGAAGGAAAGCACATCAAGTCTGGATTAGTCTAGTGTTTTTAGGAAAATTTCCTTCCTAAATCCAGCCAAATCTTCTAGTCATAACGTAACAAAGAGTGTGGGCTGAAAAGGCCTCAAACCTGGTGGGACCTGCAGTTAAACATACTGGAGAGGATTAAGGATAGCCTTACCAAGGCCTAACTAATATATACAAAGTGCAGCATTCTCTGCCTGTGAATTCATGTGCCCTAGAGATTTACTGTGTGATTCCAGGATCCAGTCAAATACTGAAATTACACATATTGTGTTAAGCTTGGGTTCACTGGTAGATACACACTGCTTCCTGGCCAAGCTCTGATCAGCTGCTGTGTAAAACTTCTGTCTAGCATAGAACTGAGTCAGCCCAGTGGGCTCACATAATCCTTGCAGAAGAGCCATTCTGAATTTTGGAGTCATGTTTTAATCACTTTAAAAAGACACCAAGTTGAAATGGTTTGGTATTTCACCTATTACTTTTGTATTTCTCATTCAATCTGTAATTGGTGTCTTCTGTATAAGAAGGTGTGGGCTCAGAATTTCACCCTGATTAACACCCAAGGCAATTGTATCACCATTACTATGTATGCTGATGCTGTTGTGAGTTGAGCTGCAGTTATAACCTTTCTCGGTTTCCATCTCTGCACCAGGGGAGATTTCAACAGGCCAGTTATTCCTCATGCTGGTCATTATCTGGATGCAGCCAATATACTAGCCTCTGAGCTCTATCCTTGTGAAGTAATATTGTTGTCTGGATTTCTTTCCTAATGAATAAGGATCTGTCCTGTAAAAAATCTTATCTGAAGAATTATCTCATTTAAAGAATTATTGCAGCTTAAAGAGACAACTGGACAAATGACAAATGGAACACCAAGTCATTAATTTAATGACCCTGTTAGAACTCAGATGGGATATGTGTCTCTGTTTCCTTGCTACTATTTATTACCTATCCTAAGGAGCAAGGACAACAAAAAGACCTCAACTTGAGTATAGTAGTCTAATGTGATGAATATTCATTACTTAGGCACAACAGTATGCAGAGATCTTTCATGCATGAATGGTACTATCCTAAGGGAAAAACAAGTTGCATAAAGAATAAGGAGAATTCTCTGTTCGTGGAATTTTGTTTTATTACTGTCAAAGAACAGTGTTCAGGTACTTAGCAGGGACTGTACATGAATAGATACACTCATGGCATTTTTGTTTGATTTTGTTCTTACTCTCCCAGTAATGAATCTTCAGTTCTTTAGCTACCCAGCTTCTTAATTTAATCATGGTTTGATTTAAGATCTTTGTAACCTTTAGGTTATTCAAGATGGTTTTGGGGTACATTATGTATAAAAGGAAAAAAAAAAAGTCTGAAGATAAAAGTAATCAAAATGGATGCTGGATTACAAAGACATAGCAAAATCCGATCTTTTTTGTCTTTTGTTGCATCCCAGGAGGCTTTTCAATGGGAGGTGGAATGGCAATGCATTTAGCATATAGGTTTCATCAAGATGTGGCAGGAGTCTTTGCACTTTCAAGTTTTCTCAATAGAGAATCTGCTGTTTACCAGGTGAGTGTGTGGTAGGCTTTACAGAAATACTGCTTAGCTAGAAGATTAAAATCAGATCTGGCATGTTTCTTCATTTGGAGCAATTGATTAATATTCTAAACATAAGCCGCTTCCTGAAAATTGATAAGAAGAGTATTAGGAAAAAGAGGCTTTAAAACTATCCTTACAAGATGTTTCATTACTTTTTGCACAGACAATACTATTATTTTTTTTCAAAGTAAGTCAGTGCAGAAAGCACATTAACGAATAAAATGCTATGTAAGTTGTTATTAGTTATCAAAGATTTCATGTAACTGTCAGTATTCTTTGAAAATTTGTAGTGAGTTATAATACTCATAGGCTCCATCTGCTGTCATGTTTTTTTTTATTATTTTTTATTTGGAGAAGACTGTAGCCCTAAATTTAAAACTTACCATTTTTCAGAGTTAGCACATTAGAATAATTTGAAGTGCAGTTTTTTCGCAGTGATGTTTCATTGTGTGCTTTTGTACAGACAGTACGATATGCCCACTAAAGGGCAGATTAGTAAATGAAATGCTATGTAAATTGTCATTGCTTTGTTATAGAGACACCATGTAACTGTAACTATCTGAAAATTTCTAATGATTTGTCTGATAGTGTTTCTTTTCCATCCAGGCTTTGAACAGAAATGATGGTGTCCTTCCAGAACTATTTCAGTGTCATGGAACAGCTGATGAACTAGTTCTTTGCTCTTGGGGTGAAGAGACCAACAAGATGTTAAAATCACTGGGAGTATCAACGTCATTCCACACTTTTCCAGAACTTAATCATGAGTTAAACCGAACTGAAATAGAAAAGCTAAAAACCTGGATTGTAAAGAAATTGCCCATTGAAGACAAATGAATAAAAGATGTAGCTTTCATTTACTTTCGGATTTTTGATTTTTTTTTAAGGTCATGCATGACAAATGGATGTCCCATACACATTTATATAAACAAAACTTCATGTTGACACTGTTGTATTTCACACAGTTCACTAGATTGTGACATGATAGTGCTAACTGTTACTACCTATTTTATTGTATGAGTGTCTCTTTCTGCTCTCTTACCTGATTTTTAAATATACCTCCATGTCAGTCTATGGAAAATGATGACTGATGATATTAAAACYGTTCTTAAATAATCAGAACAGTATTCAGGAAGAATTGCTCTGAGTTTTCCAGATTCATTTTCTTTTGTGTTCTAATGCAGAAAAAATACAGTAGCATGATTATTTCTAATGATGTTATGGCTGACAAAAGGCAAGTTACTCTCAAAATGATGGGCCTTTACCTGTGGAAATAAATATTCGACTTAGTTCACTAAGAGTAGCCCTGTTGGCTTCAGTAGGATTTTCAGCTTGGAAAATGAATGTGCGAATTGTATGTCATTTCCAAAAAATAACTGAGGTCTGTGTTACATTCAAAGAAGTCCTAATTAGGTGCTTGCGGCTGTGCTGCAGACGCTGGTTGATACCTACTGTCACTATGGTTCTGGGTGAACTGCTTGAGTCCTCTGTGGCTTGTAAGTGCAGGCTAAAAAAAAAGTCATGATGATTGTTAAGATGTATCCTGTTTTGGAAGAAATCATTCTTTGGGCACTGTTCCTGTAGAAACTTATTTTTGCCAGCAGATTAGTTTTGGCCTGCAAGATCATATTTTAAACTAAAAGATGGGAATACTTGAAATCTCTGTGAATGTTTAAATGGATTGTAAATAATGATTTTGATATAAAGAAACCTTGTGTCCCATTGTTTTAGTGGTGGATGATTCATCTCTATCAGCTTGATAAATTAACTCAGTGTATAAATATCTATTCTTATGTAATTTTTATACTACTATTATTTTACTTTTGCCCCATTTTTTCCTCCTCAGATTCAATAATTTTATTAGCATGACAAGGTATTCAGGCTTTTGCCAAAGTCAATACATCCAAGTCCATTGCTTAATCTTCTCCTTCCCCCTTTACCAAAGAGTGGATCTAGGACACTGTTGTTTGCTTTGTCATAGCAAATTGTTGCCAGTATTGGCTATTACTCCAGAAGTGTCGGCCAACTCCAAGGGACTAAGTTTTGTTAGTATCCTTATGCGCTGTAAGCCAGCTTCTTTTACCTATCTTGAAGAATTAGCAAAGGGGAAAAAATGGCACTGTTCAAGTGCGAGGCATGTAATTGGCAGTAGCAAGTAACAACTTCCTGCTGCTAAAAATATTTTACTTTATTTCGTTTTGCTAGCATTAGCAAGTCAGCAGTCTGTTCTGAAAAACAGGGTTTTAAAGGGCACATGAAAATTCTACTATTTGAAACAGTAACTGAAAAGCACTTTTTCTGGTGCCCTAGGCTTCCTTAATTATTACAAATTAAATTGAAACAGGTGTGTTCGGAGGCAGCTGAGCTAACAGTGCCTTAGTCCAACTCTAATAACAGTCTGTGACAAGTAGCATTTTAACATTGTAGTGATGCTATATCATTTTGAGTTTTGCATCATTTTCTACTCTTGCTGCAGTAGCTATTGGGAGGCTTTTTGAAGCACGAATGCAAAATGGCAATTCATTTTGGTGGCAAATGCAATGAGATGGGAAAATGACAGGCTTAGCAAGGTGACTTAACAGTGTCAGAATAGCTTAAAACCACTGAAATACCATAGTGGGAATAGAAGTTACTACCAAGTCAAGCCCAATTTTTTGACTATTCTCTACAGTCTCAACAATTGCAAATGCAGTGGATGCAGTTTTGTTCTCTATGTAGACAGGGAAGCAATTATGAAGGTCAATATTTTACCACATTCTTATTAAAAAAGTCAGATCCTTAACTTGTCTGTTTTCTTCAGTCTTCCTCAGCTTACGAATGAAACACCAACTAATCAGGTGATATATTATGACATAAAATAGGTATTATATGCTGTAAAGGGTTCCCAAGTCATCCAGTGATCTTAAAACTCTTGAGAACTTTTGGGAAAGTTAGAAAGCTTCTAGATAATGTTTTCCTTTAGCCTGCAGATACAGTATACAGATAGTATGAGTTTTCTAGCATATTTGCTGAGGATGGTGTGGTTCCACATCCCAGTTGGTGCCTAGCTCAGGTTGGACAAACAGATTGAAGCCTAGCCCAGAAAAAGTTGGACAGCTGGTTGGTATTGAGAAGCAGCCAGAAGCAATATTAGTCCTTGAAGACAGTGGCTCTGCTGTTAAATCTCTAGTCAAATGAAAACTTTAATAGCCAAAGTTAGCGTAGCTGTTTGATAGCATATTACAGAAGTAATCCAGATAGATTTTTGTCTTTCTGGGCTTTCCTTTTTGACTTGGATCTCTTTCACTGCACTTAAAAAAATAAATCATTTTAAAATTGATACTGGAGCGCGGTGCAGTGGTTCATTTGCCAGAAGGGTGTCTCAGCAAAGCTTATGGCACTACTTTTCTGGGATCTACCTGTTGATTTTTGGGTGGAGTTTGAGGTACTTCATAAAATGTTTAATAATTAAGAACGATTCCCATTTGAATAACTGGTTGCATGTTGCTGGGATGAGATTGAGTGCTAGGGCATCCAGAACCCTGAATTGGTGTGTCTTATCAGTTACAATGTAGGTTTAAATAAGGAGAGGGTAGGGCCTTTTACATTAGGGAGATACAAGCCAAGTGCTTGGAGGGGGACTAAACTTAAGGCCCAGTCTCTTTTCTTTTTTTTGTACATTAGTTTTCTCCATTTGCTTCTTTTTTCAGAGTGAAAGAGAAAACCATGATTAAAGATACTTACGTACATAATTTTAAAGAATAAAAGGGAAAATTTCAGATCCAAGTATTCATCAATATCACTTAAGCTACTGAAGATACAGCAACATTAACTGCAAAGAGGAAAGCTCTGTGCCGATCTGGAGAAAGCAGAAGCAATTAGTTGGCATACTATTCATGTTCTTAGTAATTCTTCCAAGGTCTTTATTATTATTTTTCAAACCTAGAATAGAATTTGGCATTTAAGTACAAACTTTTAATACCACTTAAAAATATAGCTGAAGTAACTGAGTGAGTAAAACCATCCAGATTGATGTCATTTTGTTGAAGCTTGGTGCTGTTTTAGGGAAAAACATGATTCAGTGAGCAAAAGAAAATGAGTTTAAATTAAACTTTAAATCTCCTGGGCTCAGTAAGTGTGTTCTGTACTGCTTCAGAAACAAAGCACTAGTGTGTGGACTTCTTTTGGTTTTTAATCTTCTGACATTACACATTTGTATTTCAGACATTTGAAATTTGTGACTAGATCAGTGTTGTGAACTTTGGTGCTTTCTGAGTAATTTATGTGGTAGTACAGACATTTAGAACCAGAGAGCAAATGTAAATAGGGCAGAAATCAGCTGATCAATATGGGAAGCCAAAAATCATTGGTAACATAATTTTGACATTAAAATAAATAGTTCTGTACTTAAATTAATCTCTTCTCCTGTTAAATCTTTACACTCTAGCTTTTTTAGTAAATCATCTTTAAAGCCATTTAACAAGTCTCTACAGATGAAGTGAGCCAAGTGGGTGAATGTAGCTTGTATTTATAAAGATGAGATCCAGATGGCAAAACATGGAAATGGAACCTAGTGGAGTACGTTAGAATGAAATTTGTTAAGACTTAGATGGAGGAAAGCAGTAGGAGTTTACTTTCCAGTTGACACATATTCTAAGACAGTGAAGAAGTTTATTTGGGAGATCTTCAAAGAAAAACCTTTTCTGTGACTTTTTCAGCTTGAGTCAGCCTTCAGTTATGATGCAGCTGGTTAAAGGTGCTTCGGAGAAAGGAAATAACACAAGTGCCAACTCATGCAGTTTCCTACCTTTTTTTTCTTTTTTTTCCCCATTGGGCATAACTAATATCACTACTCAGAAGAAACAGCTATCAGTTCTATTTTCAATATCAGATTGCCTGCTCAAATGTTTCCTTAGATGCTGCCATGGGACTTTACTATATCCTGCTCACGTTCTTACTTGCAGACTGATCGGTAGCACTCGCCTGGATGTGTGAGATGATTGCTTTTCCTGTATGAAACTGTGAGTGCGAATATTTGTCCTTACAAATGAGAGTCAGAAGCAAAAGGCAGTGGTACCTCTGTCCCCGTTCAGTGCTTAGAGTGTTAGCTTAAGACATGAGACACCTGGATTTAGTTCCTCTGCCCAGCTTAGCACGTTCACTGCTGTTCCAGGCCTTGCTCCATTACTTAAATAGCCAATTTATCAAATATCTTTTAACTAAAGACCTTATAATTGTTCACTAGAGCAGAGATAGACTTAGGTGCGTACCTGGGAAAGRGTTACGTTTGTTCTCCATCTCTCTTTCAATGAGTATTTAATTATTAGAGTTGGCATAGAGAAGACAGAGCAACTTATCCTTCATCAGTCTGCGGATCACTGGTTAAAGTGATCTGACATTGCGGGATACTGACTTGCCTCCTCTCACGTAGAGAAGAAAAATAAGTTTATGTTCCCTATGTCTCRTGCGAGTACTGTGTTCACCGAATGTCTGGAAAAAATAGTGCCAATGGAGTGGATCTAGGAAGTCCTCTTATTCCCTAGGCACAACCTGACCCACTTAGGTTACCTGCTGTGACTGAGATGGCTTTTGTGAGTTTAATTTGAAGTACAGAAATCTCCACTCATTTTTTTTTAAGCATGTGAGGGCTGTAGATGCTACTTTGGTGATGAAAACAGCACCTGAAATCTTATGTGGGTTTATTGTGTAAAAAACTCCTTGATATTTATTGATACAATTTTTTTTTTTCAAAAGCATGCCTGTATAATGAGCATACAACATTATTCTTTAATCATGTGACATTCTTTGAGCAGTGACAAGGAAGTTCAATTCCTGAGAATAAAGCCGATGTGATTTTGTAAACTGAGCCTTAAAACATAGTGAAGACAGTCAACATAGGTCAGGGAAAGTACTCTTCTGACTTTTCCACTACTGTGTGTGACTGGTATGTTGTGCTTCAAGAATACGATGATWCACAGAGTTCTGTAAAGTGCTTATTGTTTTAAATTAAATACAATACTGAGGAGTAATAATCTAATACTCCAATGCACAGAATAAAACCACAAAAAAAATATTTTTTTCTTGTGCACTCTTTGTGTAGTTGGAGGAGTTTGTTAGAATATGTACTCGTAAAGCACATCAGACTAGTTTGAATACGCAAGCAGTCGAGAGACATAACTATCATCTATGCAGTAGAAAATTAATAGAATGATTTTAATGGTTCTTGGCCTTTGAAGTATGCAGAACTACAAAAGAGTACATCAAACCACAAGGCTCACCTGTGGTAATAGTTGGTCTTGGTGTAAAAAAATCCTCTCTAGGGCTCATTTCAGTCAAATCCTGATACTCAAGCACATGACCAACCCCTACTGACTTAGATCACATGGTTCCCTCTGATGGATCTATGTAGAAAGTCTGGCTTCAAAGATGGAGTTTGTTTTATTTTAGTTTGAAGGGTTTGGGGTGAAATTCCCAATGTAGCCAAGGTCTTACAGGGGGCAGCCAAAATAATTATGAACCCTGGTCACAGTAGTATGCCAAAAATGCAAAAGCAGTGATTTAATACTTCCAGAGTAATAAGAATGGTTGAATGCTCTACCACCCTTCCCGTTTCATGGCTGTGATTTGTGGTTGATAATATTTAGCCTGGTTGAGATATGCCTGTATCTGACAAAAGATGCTCTTTTATGTTTAGTTTTTCATGAAGTTTTAGTTAAAATCATTTGCTAGTTGATGTGATACATCATTCTAGCAGCAAACTTCATTTATACTTAAAACAAAATGGAGCTTCCCTTCATTCTGTTTGCATTGCAGAAATATTAATGAATAACTGGTAACCTTCTGACCAAGAACTATTGCATTGCCTTCAGTAGAATTTTTCCAGATAGGCAGTCATTCAAACCAGGCCCCTCACGTTCAGGTTTTTTAAGCCTTGAGCCTCCACCTTTCCGAGAAATTAATGTTTTTCAGTCAWCCTATTGAACAGGTTACAGTGTAAATCAACAGAATAAATGCCAGTGAGGAGCTCGTGTGTTTGAAAATGGGGGGGAATCCTTTCTTTGTTATGCATCAGGGTATTTTCCAGTTTTGCTGTTAAGCAATCAGTCTGCGGAAAAAGTTAGGATACCCCGACACAGTTTACACTTAAGAACCATGCTGGGTTTTTTGTAGGAAGAGATTTTTATATTTTTGTTATTGCCACCTGCAGCAGGTACAAAGGAGTGCTGACTGCTCTTTTAAAATTGTTTTCTCAGTAATGTACCAARTCAAAAATGAAGGATGGTACTACATGTATTTTTAGTAGTATATTGACATATTTTTTGGAAACAACGTAGTCCATGCTTCCATTTGTATTTGTAATTTAGCATGACTCATAACCAGAAGTCAGAACTGTCCTGATGAAAAGAGAAGACTGTGATATGAAGATTACAAGTGCCAAGGCAGATTTTGTATATCGAAAGCTGACAAAAAAGACAATTTGCAGAAGTTTCAGTAAGTGCATCATTRAATCATCCTTGGCTCCTTCTCAAATGTTTTTTTAAAAATGATGCTTCTCTAAGCAAAAAAATAAACATCTGAAACACTGAAGGTGACTTTCTTGGAAGAACTATTTTTTCCCCMCTAAAGAAATATATTTTTTTCTCTGAAGATGTCTAATAGATTAATGCCAGACCACATGGAATTATTAAATGAAATCCTCAAGATGTTCTATTGTTTTTATAGCACAATCCAGTCGCCAGTGTTTTTCTGTATGTGGAAATATTTGGCAGCTTTGTTGACAACATAGGCAATGGTATATGAAYTTTGCATTTTATATAAGAGTCCTTGTTTCACATTGAAAATTTGAGGGTTAAATGTTCAGTTAAAAGAGTAACTAAATGAGTGCCTTCATAATTTCTATAGGGTGTCCTGAGAAACGAGAGTCTCTCATCATCCTCCACGCTATGAAAACTGGACATGCATGTTGCTTTTCTTAAAAGCATTTTCAGACACAGCAAGCTCTCAAGTTTGGAATTATCTGTGGTCCTGCTGGCCTCAGGAACTCGCTGCATTGCCAATATGAGATTAGGTATCCTCTCCCTGAATTATAAGAAAGTTCCATCTTCTTAGCGGAACCCCTTACTACATTTGGCAGAGGCAGTATTGAGAAACATATGTATTGTATAAATTCCCTTTTTGAAGCACTACCAGTACTTTGGTTAAGCCACTGTAAAACTACTGGTATGCATTTGTTCATAGTTTGGAAAATATTGTTTTCATTACAGTAAACCAATATAAACATCAGCAATATTCCTATCAAATAAATTAGTTCTCATGTGAAATGTATGGTAAGTAAATTTGTTGCGTAGCTGAATACAGTGTTATTTAATGGAACTTGATTTGGTGCCAATCAAACATATGGATCTTTAAATGCATTCCCCTTGTGGCTGTGTTGAAATCATCCACACCAATAACGTGCTGAATTCCATTCCAGACTTGCAGGCTGGCTGCCCTTATTGTATGAAGTTTTGAAATATAACAAATAGTGTTGGTAGRAAAAAAATAATCAAAATAATTTTTCAGTGCAACAGTTTCTGTTTTGTTAAAATTATTTTTCAAGGAATTTTTACGTGACTAAAGTTTTTCTTCCCTCCTCTCTCTCTTTCCACCTGGAAAAGAGTTTTATCTTCAAAAACCACAGAGGCTTTTTTGTTCCTTTGAGGTTTTTGTCTCCATTTCTCTTTTCTAATTCTTTCTTATTTTTTCATTTTACCAATTAAATTGATTTAAAAAAAAAAAAGAGAGAATGGAGAGATACAGGGATGGCAAGGAAGGACTGGGAAATACTTTTCTTGCCTTTTTCCAGTATTAAAATTTACTAATATTGGGATAAGTAATATTTTTGAAAAATTAGTTTTTCAGAAAGGCTGTCCCTTTCTTTTCATTTAGTTGTGACAATCTGTATCCTTTGGCAGAAGGTAATGTTGGGCAAATTACTTCAGCCATCACATTTTTAATGGCAGAATTTTAATGGAATAACATAATAAGTTACATTACACATGCAGCGGAAATAATAACATAGGTCTGTGTCCTTCAAGCACTACTTTTATTTACTGTTGTTTATAGCTGTATTTGAAATCAATGTCATTCAATGTCATTCAATGACACTCAACAGGTGAGTGTCAGAAAGTTTAACGTGATATTCCTCTGCAGCAATCTGCTTTAAGGTGGTCTTTAAAAATGACTATACTGTAATTATCTTAAGTCATTTAAATTTAATYGGAATTTTTTAAAAGCTTTCCCCTCACACTTAATCCAATATTAATGTTTGAAGTATTGCTAAGAATGATGGGCCTCATTTTACTCTGTCAAATTCCCTCCAGTGCTGTGACCACAAGTGTATATGTTATAATGATTTACATGTATAACATCTGTGTGTGCTAATGTCTCTTGTAGACAGAATTTGTTTTGGTTTGCAAAGATAATTAAATGGCACAAATTATGCCCCTAAATTCTTGCCCAACATCATATTCAGAATTTTGAATGAACTTAACTACTGGTTGGCCGAGCAAATTTGGTGTGATTGTGGCACACAAAATTTAACTAACGTTCAAAAAYAGCTTAGCATCCAGATCCAGGCATTGGTTTGAGACCACCTTGGAAGAACTTGGCTTTCGAGTGCAGCAGGAAAATAAAATGTTCTTTCAATAAATAATTAGGAGGACCTGTTAATGCTATACAGAGTAGAACAGAGGTATCTGTGCCAGTTCCTTCTGTAAGTTGGTGTAGCTCCACTGGGACCAGCAGATCCATGCCAATATACATCAGCTGAGGATCTGACATTAGTGGAGTTACTGTGGATTTGACCCAGTGCCAGCTGATTCTCCTGGATAGTACATCAAGTAACTGAGGATGTTGAAGAGTCAATTCAGCAATGTAATTTTAAGCCTTGAGAAAATGTAGGTGAAATGGTAGTAAGCTGCTGAGAGCTGGGGAGGGGTGACCTATGTTGCAATTAATACAGCATCCAATGGCAAACCAAGAGATGTTCTTACTCGCTTAYAGACAAAATTAGGGGCTAATTATAGAACCACTGACGTAACGGGAATGTCCTGACCCACCATTATTGTCTCATTCATAGCTGTAAGTCTGGTAAATTAAATGTTACACTTTTTCCTTGCTTTCTGCATACAAATCCCATTTCATAATATTTTGAGCTATTTCAGGGAGGTTACTGCAGTCTTTACATGATTATACTTAGTCATTGGTTTCTTGACTGGTATCCCACCCAGGGACTGCCTATAATAGTATTTCTTCATTTAGTTATCTCTCTTGAAAATGTCTTAATTAAAGGTGAAGTGTGGTCTAGAGAACCTCAAGTACCCATTAGTGTTCTGTGCAGCTAAAACGATCTCCTGGGAATTTTGTTAAAATCTAGGGGGAATGAGGAAAAGAAGCAGTCTGTGGGCATTCGAGTGTTGGATGTCATATTTTTACAGTGCRGTATTGAGCAGTATTCAGGTAGCATGTACAGTTTATTTATGATAACAATGTGCTCTGTGGGGATCATCCAGAGCAGTGACAAGAACAGGGAAATTGTGCTGCAGGAAGCCTGTGCAGGGGTGAAAAAACGCATGCACTGGCAGAAAGCTCTGTTGTGGAGGAGTTTGAAGCCACTTTGGAGGTTGTGCACTCCAAGTGATGATGCAGCGGAGCAGCATGGTTACTTTTGACCCCTGTAGCACCAGCAGGCAATATCTACAATATGTATCTCTCTGTGTGGTTCAGTGATGTAGACCCAAGCTCACTCACAACATATTTGCTGACACAGAAATTCTGCGTRCATCTTGACAGATTAGTGCATTTTGTTTAAAATCTTATACTTAGGCCCATGTTTCTACAAGTCTTTTGTTTCTACAAGTCACGACTCAAGCTGTCTCCACATGTCTCAAGCTGTCTCTCTAATTGACAACTGACCTGTTCCAAGGCAAAATCGAACTTTTAGTGGTCTTACCTTAGAGATTATTTAAGTTGATTTGGTTGACTTTGCTCTGAAATGGATTTGGGATGCTCACTCTGAGCTGTTTGGTTTTATTTGGAAAGAGGTATCTCATCCATTTCTGAACTTGTTTTCAGATCAGAGCCCGGCTTCCCTCCGTCCATGTCCTCCCGGTGAGAGAAGTGGATTCATCTTTCAGTACACGTGTAGAAGTAGTAGAAGCCTAGTGATCAAGTAATGTTTATTGTGCACCAGCCTATTTGGCATGTGAATGACGAAGGTATGACATCTCAAGGCAACATCAGATTAGTAGGAACCTGTCAACAAGCTGCTGCTATGGTTGACTGTGTGTTGGTAATGATCTTGCCTATTCAGTCAGTAATAAGCTGGGTTTAACTTGCACAAGCCAATGTGGAAATAAAATTATCTGGGTCTCAAATCCATTTGGATCCAGAGTTGAAACTTAAGCTGTACTGAGTGAGATAGTGTCATACTGTTATGCTTGGGAAGCATGRTCTCAGAGGATTTAAACTCTTTGGAAGAAAAATAGCAATATCATTGATTTCATATCACTAATGAATGTGTAGTACTTTTTTTTTCTTTTTTTTTGGTGAGAATCAACAGCAGTAAATGAAACTGTGAGCCAGATTAGATAGTGTTTGAATTGACAGCCAGTGTTTGGGAAGCAGGTATCACAGGGATAAGCTTGATGCAATTTGATGAGATGTGGCTGCAGAGGGAGCCATAGGGAGAGCAGAAGRTGTCAGAAGCCTTTAAGAGGGGCAGAAGGTAATGATATTGTCCTCCAGCACCACTTGGAGATAAGCCTATCTTATGAAAGAATCAGCAATACCTTATTTTATGCACATCACAAATTGTAAATGCTGTATCAGCTGATCCCTCTGCCAAATACAAAACCTATTCTGAAGCTTTTCAAAGCATCATAATCTTTTCAATTATAAGTCAATGTTTTTGCACTGTATTGAGATTACCATAAAAGCTTTGGGATAAGCTACTGCAGAAATGACTGGAGATCAATATTTTTTGCTAATAAGATTAGAAATTTCTAATTCTTCCTCRAAATTTCTAATTCTTCCTCAAAAGGTTGGAAAATTGTATTTTAAATTCTGTTCAAACCAGTGTAGATTATTCTGGCAGTAATCTAAAGTTTTGGTTGTATGGGGAACAATTCTTTAGGTGAAGGTTAGAATATTGCTGGTTAAAAGACACTTGAAATTACATTAGGTTAGCATAGCAAAGTAAAACAAAAGTCACATTAAAAAAGAGAAATTTCTCTCTCTAGTTTCTCTATCCTGAATAAAATGTGGAAAATTAACCAACTGYATAATGGGATAAATGCACTGTTACAAATTCAGCATTTTGTTGTGAGTTTAATGATTTTTTGATGTAGTTCTTAAAGCTCTAACTCCTATACGGTCATGTGAGACTTTTTTGGCATATTTGATTAAAAATTTTTTAGGCCATATGGTTACAAGAAAAGTTTGAAAATATACTCTAAAAACTCCAGAAATACAAATTTAAAAGACCACCCAAACTCTGAACATTCTTCAGTGAAAATCAAGTGATTTTTAAGTTGGCCTCAAGATCTGTGGGTAAGTAGGAATAGCTGGTTCAATTTCTTTAAGCACAAAAGATAGACAATGCTGGAAGTATATACTGCATATTCAAAATCATTTCTCTCTTTTTTTTTTTCCATAAACCTGAAGTGGCTCAGGTTCCAGTAYTCTGTATCGAACGAGGTTCTGTTAGAGCGGTTCCACTGACTTCAGTGGGCCTGCTAGAGATAAAAGTATTAGCTGATGGTATTGGCATMTGCCAATAGTAGCAAGAGGGGTAACAGCAAAATTTAAAGCATGGCAAAAAAGTTAATGTTGTCCATCCTCTTTATATTTGAGTGCTGAGTTTCACCACTAGCTTCAAAGTAGATTATCCAACCTCAACGTAAATATTTGCTAAGTCGCATGACCAGGTGGATCCAAAATTCAGATAAGCCTCTGATGAGGCTTCATGCATGAGAAACTCTTACTGATGTACTTGGAAAATGTTTGAGCCAATGCCTTATCTTCGTGTTGAAAGAATTAGAAGCCAGGTTTGATTCGCGCTTACCTAAGCATTTTAGATGTGCTAGATGTGTGAGGCTGGAAAGTGTCTGATGTCATCAGACAAGGGGTTTGGAGAACGGACTGAGAAGAGAAGGAAAGATACTGGCAGTACTTTAAAGACTTTTTGGAGCTAGACTTGTAAAAAACATCAGTTACTCTGTGCTTTTGTGATATGCAGGTATTACAAACCTGCTGTAAACGGAAACTTCAGCATTTACTAGCATGATGCCCTGCAACTGGAATTAATAGGGGGTATATACACCTGACTTTTCAGCTTCTTTTTGTATTTTTGTTTGCAAGAATAAAAAGCACTTTTAAGGGCATTATGAAAGAAAGAAAGAAGATTTCCTGTATTCCTGCTGTTCTGTTGTTTAACTTGTTGTTGATCAATTCACTACATGATTTCACTGCCATGTATTTAGAATTTTTTTTTTCTAGACATGTAACCTGAAACACTTTTCTTGCAAGTAAACTAGTTCTTTTCTTATTCTTTCTCAAGTGAACCTGAAAATCATCTGATCATTTCCCTCTTTATAATATATTTTTGCATACTGAGAGATTGCTGCCATTTATCCCTTATTATTCTGTATATAGATGATACATAAGTTCTCCAGTCTTTCCTCATATGTCATATATTGTAGATTTGTAACAATTTTATTGTTCTTCTGTGGCTTTATTCCTCCTAAAATGTGATAGTGTCAAGTTGGGCAGAGTATTTTAGATGAGGCCTTACCATTGCAAAATTGCATAGGATAACTACTATCTGTCTCTTAGGAATGACACTCAAATTTTTAACATAGACCAAAAAGACCTTTGCCCTCTTGCAGTGCAATAATTTTAAGGTGTGTTTGGTTTGTTATCCGCTATGATTCCAGATCCTTCTAACTTAGCCTACGTTTTGTATTTATACAGAATATGACAAAAAAGTGTTTTTATTGAACTGGCTTAAAAAATAAGCAAATTCAATTTAACTCTCTTCATAAAAAATGGGGGGATAGAGAATTAGTTTTTGGGTGGAGAACTTTTATTTCTAGTTTCATCTCAAAGCAAATTTTTATGGCCAAGTTATAAACCCCTGAAAATTGCAGTTCATAATGGAAACATTGGCAGACCCTGAACGGCGCCGCTGTAAAGTAGTATGAGGCTTTAAGTTTTTCCACTTTTAGACCTGGAATAAAACTAAATTACAACACTTTCCATACAGGCATTTAATTTTCCCCCCAGTAATTTTTGCTGGATCCATCCAGTATTTCCTGACTTCCTATGTTGCCATTGGACTTTTTCCTATTGACTAGGCAGTTAGTTTCATTCAGTCAATAGATTTACCAATGGAGATACTCAAACAAAGTGTTGTTTACAGGGGCAGAGGGTGTTAGGAAATATAATGCTGGCTTAAGGAAAGTTACAGTGTTGCTGTATGGAAGAAATTTACAGCAGATGGGGCTGGAACGCACATTATGGGACTCACAAAACATGGGAAATGATAAGGGACTGTACAGTGTTGTTCTGCAGAATGTAAATTTTCTTCCAGGCTCCTTCCAAAGCCACCGACAAAGCGGATGCAACAACACGCTAAGAAGAGAATGTAAAGATTGTTTTCCTTTCCCAAGGCAGGAGAAACAGAGCAGTAATGTAATTTTTTCATAGCATTGCAATATGCTAGGATATTCCAACCAGGAGCAATTTTRTCTTAAAGTGGATGTGAAAGCAAAAGGCAGAATAGAAGTCAGCAAGTGGACAGGGCTTTTTTCTGGAATTATTCCTGGAGTCATTTCTGTACTGGCACAGGCTGCAGGAAGCCAAAGATCAACATGCGGGTTATTTATAGCCATTCTGTAAATGACTTCAGTGCAAATGAGCTGTTTAGCTGCTTCACTCCCTAGGGCAAGAGTTGCTTTGCCACTCATTCTTGCTTGGCYCTCATGGTGTTCCTCTTAAAGTYTGTGGAACCAAATCGAGAGTGTATCCTTGCCTTTGTCTTCTAAGTCTCTCCCTGAAGATGAAAATCTTTATTAATTTTTATTGTTGTTAGCATATCCCCACCTATCTGTGGTGATTCCTGGTCTGAATAACTGAATAACTATGATATATTCTTAATGTGGTTTGTACCTAACTGCCTTGTACAGACAGTCTTGTCTGCAGCCCTGTGACAACTCTCCAGGCTGTCAAGA
Source organism: Rhea americana (assembly GCF_003343005.1). Lineage (NCBI taxonomy): Eukaryota > Metazoa > Chordata > Aves > Rheiformes > Rheidae > Rhea > Rhea americana. The sequence goes on along the minus strand of NW_028185339.1, from coordinate 1,505,996 downwards.
CAGCTAGGATTTTGGCATGTTGATGTGCTCACTGGCCAGCACGTAGATTTTCTTGGACTGTAGTGGGAACGATTCTAGCACAAGATATAGGAGACAGGTGCCTAAAGATTAGATTTTGGGCCATGAAGAAAAGTGAGGTGTATATCCCCTAAATGACTGAGTATCATTCGTGAGTACTGAATTAGCCTAGCTTGGATTAATATTCCCACCGAAAACTTTATTTGTGTCCACACTGTTCTTGTATTCACTTTTGCGTGGAAGTAGGGACAAAGTCCTTTGTAGCAAAAAGCTCAACTGTTCTTTTCCGGTTAACTGGAAAGCTTTATATGTCTTTGCAGGGGAACTGTGGCTGTGACAGTAAGCAGCTAGGAAACCTGGTAATTCTGCTTTTCCCCATTACAAAGTGAGTGAGTTTCGTCATAAAACATCTCCAAACCAGAACCATCTAAAAGGAGTTCAGACTTAGACAGTAGACAAAAAAACTCTTCCAGATGTTGCAGAAACGTTTAGTTGTCATTTGCCAGAAGTTGTGGTATCTGTAGCTCTTACCAATTAGAAGTGTGTGAAATCTCTATAATCTGCTGTAGGCAAAGTTAACTTACACCCTTCACTGATGAGCTGAGCTATTCCATTTGACATTGCGTGCGGTAGGTGAGGTCGTGTAGTTGTATCATCTGGCATATTGTGTCTAGGTTAGAGCACCTGGTGAAAACAGAGATAAAAGTGAGCCCAAAGGAGARCCACCAAGATAGTTAGGAAGCTAGACCATATGACATGAGGAGCTGCTGAGGGAACCGGCTTTGCTTAGCCTGGAAGAGGCTAAGGGCAAATAGGGGATTCACTAGCCAAAGGGAGATTATMAAGAAGATGGAATTAGACCCACCTAATAATAACACTGCAAAAAGACGAGAAGTGATAATAAAAGTTACAACAAGGGAAAGTTTTTCTGGAGAAGAGGAAAATATTCTTCATCATGAGAGCAGCTAAGCACCYGAAAGAGTCTTATCTTTGGAGTTTTTTGAACTTCAACTGGGTAAGACCTCAAACAAYCTGATCTAACTTTGAAGGTGGCACTGCTTTGAGGGGGTTAGACCAGGTGGTCTCATGAGGTCCTTTTCAACTTACATTTTTATATGAATGTAAGTTCATTTTTCCGTAATTTCAAACAGGATGTTAAGAAAAAGTACCAGAAATGAATATTCAGGTGTTGGGAACAGAGAAACAAGTGTGTATGTGACCAACTGAGAGAAACAGATTTCCAGCTAGTCAGTTCTAATGGTTTAATTTTTCCTTCAGAAAAATAAAAAAGTCTAGAGTCTGAAAGTAAGAAATCCAGCTACAATCAGAAAAGCATAATATTTTTACCTATTTTTTTCAGAAGTAAAGCATCATTAGTAAAGAGTATATTTCCATTGCAAAGCAGAAAACATGACTGAAATGTTTCTTAATGTCATCTAAAAGTCACATTCCAAATGCATTTGTGCATGTGTGCTTGTATATATATTATATAAATATATATAAGAGTTTATTCATATATTTTCAATCATTGGATGTACATGATTTTGAATTTAAAAAATCAACTTGGAGTTGCATGTATAATTATGTTTTAAAAAAGCAGTGTATAACATTAGGGAGAGCAAAGGTGTTTTACACTTTCTGTTGAGTTTTTTGTTTCCTTCAGCTAAAGCACAATTGCAGAAGGTAAGAAATGGCTAATATCTTGCCTGGTCACTTTGTATTAGCTTTACTTTAATGCTTACCAAAAAGATTACCTGCCCTATGAAACTTAAAGTCTAACTAGACCAGGTGAATAAACAACCAGAGACAGAATAATCCATGTTCCAAGGCACAGAATGGCACATTAAGGAACCTCAGTCATGCAGGAAAACAAGAGGCAGATTTGGGATGGGAAACTGGATATTCTGTGTTCTGGGCTAGGACAGCTCACTTTTCCCTATCTTACTCTGTGCGTTTGTTGTTAATTCAAGAACCCAAACCCACCAAATTCAGATAGCCCTGTGTAGGATCTTGATTGTTTTTAAACACCGATAAGGGCACTTTGCAAGATCAGCTTTTGATTTGTAACTGTTTATGTTTGGAAGAGACTAACGGAGAGATGCTAATGTCTCTTCTGACATTTGTAGCTATTTTGCTTTTTGAAGCTGTGTGGGCTTTAGATGGCATAAACTTGAGCAATAACAAAGTTGTGGCAGACAGGAGTTCTGTTAAGGTACAGAATCTGTTTTTCAACTCAAAGCATGTTGTTTATGCTGCAAATCAATGTCTGCTTACTTCAGTGACTCCTTTTACATTAAGGGTYGTCACTTCAGGTGTAAGATTCTGAAAAAAACTATACGTTTGGGTTTCATCTGTGAGTAGATGAAAGAAGCATTTGTATCTSTGACTTCTTTTCTACTCAAGTAGATTTTCTCCTGTGCCACAGATGTCCTCACAAGACAAGCAAGCATACTCTGTTATTAAGTCAAAAGGAACAGATAAATCTGACAAGTTTTGTTTTTCTGCTGTTTTTCTTTTCTTGGTTTATAAAAGGTCACAGTGTGAACCACTTCAATGGTTTCCACTGTTTTCTTTTACATTTTATAGTGCTTGCATGATCTCAGTAAGGGAGCATATTTATTGTGCGTGCCATTCAATTTAGATTCAACTGTAACACATGATTACAGCAACTTAGAGGAAAAAAAACTGGAAAATAAGTCCCTGATGTAAAACTGGTAACTGAGCCAAAACAGTAGTGCCGGTTATTTCAATGCCTCACATAGTGATTTATGAATGCACTGCAAACAGATTTAATGATTTATTGGGACAACTGTGCATATTAACCAGTTCTCCCAAAACCTTGATGCAAAGTTCTTTTGATGATATTTTTCCTTTTAATATTTTAAAGAGAAGCATTAGAAGGTGACAGTAGGGAAAGCTTGTGTTTACGTCATACATTTCGGTGCCACACATGAATATATCCCTTCAGACTTCTCTGTATTATTTTGTTTGGGAAAACATATACAATGTCTCATCTCATGGAAGAATGAATGCCTACAGGACTGAGCTGAATCCTGTACATATTTAGTAAGCTCAYATGTAACCCATTTTTTCACACATACATGTGTGTATTGCACACACAGGTGCCTACATGCCTCCTTTGGGCTGCTAAAGAGTGTGAGAAGAGTACTTGGCACCACTAGCTCTCTTCCATCTTTTGCATGTTCTTTCCAATTTGCACAGGTTCAATCTATGTTGACTTATGAGGAAGGAATATGGCTGAGCGGAGAATAGCAAGCAAGGACAAAATGAGTTTTAGGAAATGTCTGCTGATTTCCTGACCTTATCACACCCAGATAAGTCCCTTTTGTTTTAGAATGGCATGTACTTAGCTTTATAATAGCTTGACCAGCAATGATGTGTCCAAATCAGGCTTGTGTTGATAGTCAATCCAGAAGCTTTGACAACCCTTCCAGACAGAATTTGAGACACCAAATATCTCTTTACTAGAGAATATTACAGCTTCCATCCTCTTGCTAAACTTGCAGTGAGTAATGACCAAAGACTGCGAATAAAAAGTTTTAGAGGTAAATGGAAGTAATGAAAGCTTYAAGTTCTTTCTGTTCAGTTTAGAGGCTAAGAGAGGAGATAGATTAGATGTTTTGATTCAATAAGATCCCATCTCTCAGCCTTACATAACTTCTATATTGTGATAAGGGAACACAGGGAAGTGCCAGCAATATACAGATAAGTAAGAGCTGTTTAAGGATTGTAGCAGCAAGCTGGAAGACTTATTTTTCACTCAGAGTGAAAGTGTGGTCTTCATCATCCCATTTCACTGGTTATCTGCAAATAAAGTAAATACCATCAAAAGTTATTCTTATATTTTAAAGTGTTCAGTGATTCTTGAGTGGTAACCACAGTAGAAAAGATTGCTGCATACAGCCCATACACATGGATCAAAAATTTAAATTCCATTGCATATCTATTTTTAAAAACTATATTTTGGTAGCTTACATATAGTATGTCCAGTGAACGTTTATGTGCTACAATGAGGTCATTTTTCTRGATAATTGGGAAAGTTAAGTAATTGCCTGAAAAAAAGTAAACATTACTTTTTAACATCCATGAGGCAAGACTTAGAGTTGTTTGATACCTACACTTCTGAAATTAAACAGTAGTTTACGTCATCATGAAATCCATCTTGATCTGTCCCATGATGTCATGTGGAACTGCCAGGCATATGTTTTGATGCAGGCTACTTCAATACCCTTCATTCATAATGGAGCCTCATGTGATTACACTTTTCCTTTAGACAGCAAAAGTAAATATATAAAACCTTGCATCCATGTGATTTGTGTGTATTTGTAGCATACCTGTTGACAGCTTAAGACACCAGTGGGACAGACTGGGTTTCCCAAGGGACTGGTAAATTAAGGGTTCTTTTTATCTTCCTATTGCCTTTATGCTCAGTGTGTGACCTTCTATCTTTAAAACAGTTCACCTRTTGGCACAACCATGTGGCAGTATTTTCAAACAATCCACCTTTTTTYCCTGATTTTTATGTTTATTTGGCACTAAACACATAATGATCTTGGTCTSTGTCTAGGCTTCCTATCCTCTGTATTTTAGAGTCATATTTTTACCATTCCAGCCTTGGTGGTGATTCCAGCTGCTATGCTGGTATGCACAGTTTTCTCTGAGACACTTTGATACCTTCTTCAGTATAGTTTCCCATAAAAGTCTCYTAATTCATCATAGTTTAATGTAACAGGTTTAACCGTAAGATTAAGATTTGCCTTGGTGCTTCAGAAGCATTGACTCTGTGATTACTGCTTGTAATGGTAGCAACACAGTTTAATTGCGCCTTTGCTTCTACGTACTCTCTGCATTTTTTTGCCACCTTATATCCTTTGCCAAACTCACTCAAGCTCCTTGGAACAAGGCTTGCTTTTTCTTATCTCACACWGTACCATGACCTAAACTCTGAGTGGAGTGTCAATTAATTATTTGCACTGTGGTTATTTCCAGTAAGTAATAGTTTTTAAGTCACTGAAACAGAAGAGCTTTGAAAAAGCAAAAAGTTAGATGACAGATTGGCAAGAAAAGAGCAAAGTTTATGGTAGAAACAGGTAGAAAGGAAGTAACAGATTTTAAGTATGTTGCTGTAATAGACTGGTGCACTATGTAGAAGAAGGAGAAATAATCTGATCTCAGAGGTTGCGATGGTTCTTCATGATGGAATAGGCCTTGGAGCCCTCAGTTATGCCACAGAGACTAAAGAGTAGTTTGAAAAGAAARATGAAGACTTTTTTTTTCCCCCACAGCRTTTATTAGAATCTGATGATAAGAAATCCAGAATGAATTCCCAYAAAGACCAGTGGCGAAGGTACAAAGGGGAACCATGGCAGTTGAGGTTGAGTAGAAGACATTCTTGAAAACAGGGGAAAAAAGCAAGAGGAGAAACAAAAAGGAAGTGCCAGAAGTGAATCCTCACCATAAGAAGTGAGCAGCAGTCACTGTTAGACTCAGCCTTCCCATGGGTGAGTATAACATAGATATCCTGTAACACTTTGTGGGATGTTGAAACACCCCTCAGCTCCTTAACCTCTTTTGATTAGTTCTGAATACGTCTTTGGTGGATATTTGGAAGCTTTGACTTCATTTGAATTCTACTTGCAAAGCCTGGATGTAATGGTTCTAGGTTTGTATGCTTGATGTTGCCTCAGTTACTTTCTCTGGGGTAATCAGAACCTCCCAGGATTTCAACAAGTCTGSGTGGATCTGTCTGCTGGTGGTAAAAATCAGTCATCTTCATTTTGTTTTTCAGAAATATCAGAAATAGCTGCTTTAGACTAAATAAACTTGTATTGTCCTTGGAACTAGCTGATTGCACACATTGCTTTCCAACCCCTGCATAGGTTTATCTTTCAAACCCACACATTCCTTCAAAAACATTAGTTAGATTTGCCACTGTACTTACCACGCTTCTGTAACTATTTGGTATGGCACAGAAGTAGTTTCTAGTTCATTGCTTCAGGAAATGAGTGCATAATAAGCTCACAGCTGTTAAACTGTGCCCTGCTTAATCTGACACTTAGTGGTACATTCAGCATTATTATGAACTACAACGGGGCAGCAGAGAAAATACAATTATATGATTGCAAGGAGCTCACATTTTAAAAATAGATTTACATGTAAGGAGTGCAAATTACCCAATAGCATCTTAACTTAAGGCTAAATTGACCAAAAATATTTCTAATGAGAGAGAGGGAGTAGGTCGCCATAATCCCAGCTCATGTACTGTGATTTTTTGGAGAGCTGTAGAGCAGAAAGAGCAGAAGGTGTAAATACCGCAATTTTCCAAAATGCTATGCAGTCTTTTAGGCCTCTGGGGTAAATCAACAAAGAATGTCAAATAAGATTGATTCTGTATTCAGTTAGAGGTCAAGTAGTGTAACAGCTAGGAATCCTATACCATTCCACTTCTCCTATGAGAGAGACCTGTCTTTGGTTTACTGATGTAAAGGGGCAATAAGGGTGTGCATCAGAATGGAGTCATAACTTGTGATGCTGAGGCTTTATTCATGTATTAAAATAGGGATTAATGAAATATGTACTTTTATAAGTAAATAGAGTGATAAGGGGAATAATTAAAATTAATATAGTATTTAAGAGTTCTGTTGCACTGACAGCCTTAGGAAAGAAGTCCTCCAGTTTATTCACAAAATAGTCTCTGTAAATGCTCTCACTTGCGCTCTCTCTTTTTCTGGCTGTGYCACCTTACTGCTACTGGGATCTCCCTTTAGCGTCGTTTTGGATCGGCATGAAACAATTTCTGTTCTCTTTGACATCTGTCTAATAAATGTAAGACCAATGAGTGTTTCAAGTGTAGGACTTCACCAGCAAAGAAGTAAATCAGAATTAATTCTAGTTAATTACAACAATCATGTCACAAAATGACCTACTGGAGTGGAATCTAACTAGCAGTTAGCTCATCGTTAGTTGGTGGGGTAACTCTAAAAGTTAGATGGTTTCTTCATTGCCTGACCAAAACCAATTTTAATTTTGACCAGTTGAGTAGTTCTACTAAGGAACAATATTTTTAAACTGAAACACACTCATCTATTTATACTAAACCTTTGAAGAGATAGCATCAGTGARGCAGAATATATTTCTTCTAAATAAACGAGTTATATGCCCTTCTAATAGAGTTATTCTATCAGTAAGTTATAGTATGATGTATTTGTTTAAAATAAAACATTGATTTACACAAAAACATTGTCATAGATCATATGGTGACAACGGTGATGATCATATGGAACGTGCATCTCACTAGTTTCAGTTCTTCATTCCGGGGATGATTAGGGTCTGTATTCAAAAGTGACCAGCAAAGGCTTATTTTAATTTGATTTGTGTTCTTTTTCCTTCATTGTTACATGAAGGAGCAAATCTAAAATGATCTTAATCACATTTGATTTTAACTTCCATTTCCATTTCAATTTTTGATGATCTATTTTGTGTTAAATTTATGATGGAAAGTCTGCATTTTGCTRCTTTCTTGGAGGATAAATGGAAGTTGCAAAGGAATCTCTAGCAAGTATTTCAGTGTCTTGGTTGTAGTTTGAGGGTCTGAAACTTATAAAAAGTTTCCTGTGCTGAAATACCTCYCTGTAGGAAAACAACTGAGGTCCAAATGACAGACTAAAAATCCCTGGCTCCTGAGGTTTTGATGCAGTGAACTAGGAAAGAGGGAAGAAAGGGAAAGGGGCTTTACAAAGAGAAAAAGGTTATAAATGATAGAGAAATAATTCTGTCTATTTTCAAGCCACCTCTGAGACAAATGGTTTCCATGAGAAATATGTATATATACACACTAGGACCAATAATGATGTTTAAAATCTCTTTTGAATAGTAATCACTGGGATTGTGTGTCATGTTTCTGTATGTTTTTATTCCCATACACATAAAATGTGTGTGTGGGGGGGGGGGGTTCATGATCCTTTCGCTCAGACRCTCGCCAACCTGACGTGTATATCGACTGAACACTTTTTGTAAAACCTGTGTTGATGAGCACTAACAAGCCAAATAGGAAACTCAGTACATAAATTTATTTTTTCCCACAGCAATTAGAAACATGTTAACAAAGCATTTATTACTGCATGTGAGGGTATACATTTAATTTAGGGAAAACACGTAATTTTCTTCCAACAGAAATCAGATAATAAATAATCTCTCAAATAATGTTCTATTTGATTTCTAATCAGAGCACTCCAAATAGTTTTATAGTTCATTTAAAGACCAAAAAATCAACCAAAACTCAAGAGAAGCTCCAGTTACATGTCTTTGCCAGGGGTAGAGTTTGTTCATCAATAATTATGGTCTTTGATGAACAGCGGTATCCTGATTCAGAGCAGGCAGTTCATTGATCAAATTTCTCAAGTTCTCTCTTTAGATACCCACATGGGCTTTTTGCTTGCAGAAGAACCTGCCCAAGATATTCCAAAAGCAGATCACAAGGCTTCTCCAACCACAGAGATTTTGTTTGGAAGGAAAAAGAAATGCCTAGAGTAGGGTGCAGAAGAATTTCGTTATCTTGAAGGTCAGTTGCTTTGCTCTGTCCTCATTACAGGTGAGCAGTTGGCTTTTTTACATACACTTTTAGTCTCAAAGAGGGCAGGAATGACTTAGAAAACATCTAAGGATTTCACTATGGAAATTTTTAAATGCAAGATTTCCTTTCACAAATGCTTTTCTTGTTTGTTTTTTGAAAGGTAGATTTTTTTGACCTTTTTAAAGTTGTTAAGTTCAGTTAAAAGTTTACCTCAGCTTTTTGGGGAAGGATGAGACTAAAATAACGTTTTATAAAGTTAGCCAAAGAATGAAGTAATGCATCTTGCATTTTGGGTCAACAAAATGTTATAGGTTGAACTGAAATTATTTTTAATGAAATTAGGGTTCTTTTTTTAATCCCATTTAAAAACAAATTGAAGAAGGATTACAGTTTCATTGGAACCTGTTCTCATTTTTTCTTTTGTTTTTCCTAATTTCAGCTGCTGATTTATCTTCATCCAGCTATATTCTTGACTATTATTGTGCAACTATCTTAAATCAGATTAGCCCCTGCACTTGTTCTAATCAAAGCTGATTTAAGAGCAGTGCAGAACCAGTAAGTAAAACTTGCTTTCCAACTCCTGCCCCTAGGTAGGTCATGGGTAAAACTGAAAACAAAATAGGTATTAAAGGTTAATGAATAAAATACAGTTCTGATTAGAACTGTGCCTTTTTCATCTTATACTAATAATTTTAATTAAAGAAGGGACACACATTTCCATACAGTGCTTTTAGTATAAGGAACAGGTTGATATTCTTKTAATTTATTTTGGATTTTTTTACCTTTTTTGCTTCCGTGGCAAGGGCAACCAGATTTCTATAGGAGAGAAGCAATTATGCCATTATAAAGACTGTTGGTGAGATAGCATCAAATCTATGTTATATGGCCCTGGTCATCTATGTTCTGGAATGATTAATTAAATTAAGGGCTTGTCTCCTGTGAAAGAAGAGTAAAAGCTTGGTTTGTCCACCAGAGAAGAATAATAAAAAAATGGATTAAAAAAAAATAGAATCTATTCTTGGAATTGAGGGGGAAGGAAAGAATTACTTTAAAGGACACCTTTGACCCGTGAACAGATGAACTTGAATTGTTTGTGAGTAAATTAGGTTTTCAGAAGAAACTTAAGAATAGTCTTGTAATCAGGAGAAATGGGGAAACAATTGACCTACTTTCAGCTGGAGTATTCTCAGTTTCTGAAGGAGCTTGTGTAATGTGGGAGGCCCCTTCCTAGCTGTGGCCCTGTATTCAAAAGCTTTGCAGAGAAAACAAACACAACAGCAGCATCATAGCAAGGATATAAAATGCTATCACTTTCCTCAGTGACCTCATTGTTTTTCATATATGGCTTAATTCTTATTTGATTAAACAAAAATCAAATTAACACTGYTTCTGCATTTCAAAGATTTTGACTGTAAAATATTTGAATAAGGGAGCGTGAAAACAAAAAAACCCGATTTCTTCAAAGAGGAAAAATAATTAAAGTAAAGGCCTGTCTTTTTCTTTTCCACCTTGTTTGTGTTCCTTGTGCCTGCTCGTCATCTCACCAAGAGCCTGTGTTGTTGCTCAAATGTTCTCAGTTCTGGATAAGGTTAAACAAAGGAAGAACAAGGAGTCATAGAGATAGTTGCATCAGCTAGCTTTTTTTGAGAATCTAATTTTTCTGGAAAATTGATTTGAAATTAAAACTTCCTACTCTGGTTATGGTGACTAAAGAGAAGTTTGCTGATCGTTCCGTCTCGTATGGCCGGTGCATTATGCCTAATGCTCTTAATCCGAAAGAGGCAGGATCACAAATTCAGTTCTCTGCACGATTCTAATTAACACCCTTCAAAGCAATTTTAGCTGAAGCYAAACATTATTTGGGCACAGGTGAGGATTAATAGGCACAGATTGTTGTCTATGGCAATAAAATCATTCGGGGGATGAGAAGCACAGCAGATCAGCTTCTTCGCTAAGCACGTGCCCCTTTCCAAAAAATCTTCGGTCAAGGCAGCAAGGCAGGTGTCAGTGCGCGTTGCTGTGGAGCTGAAGGCTGCGTCACGGCGTATATATCAGCTTTCCAGCAGTAACAACGCGTTAACTCAGTAGTAGTTTCATACAACATAGGTCTAGAGTCCTCCAGGGAATAGTATATAGCCTTTTTTGTTTAATCGTGATTTTTGGTAAACAGCTACAACCTGTTTCTTAATCTATAAGAATGAGTGAAAAATGTCAACAAGAGACAATAACCGTGTGGTGTATCCAGTCAGGTTATTGATATAAACCTTCTTCCCTGATTAAATCTCTAAAAATTCTGTGCTATCTTAAGACAGGCACCCATATGTGTAATTCAAAGATTCGAAGTAAAAATTTCTAAAGCACCACGTCTCACTACTTCACGTAAGCCCTAGGAGCTGGCACACGGTATGGTATTTGCTACAGGCATGTATTTAATGCTGCAGACACATTGTAATTGTCACAAAATCAGGTTAAACTTCACTTCTTCCTGCAATTCTGACAGCCTTGGCAGGACTTTAATTCTAAAATCTCATTGATGGATCTTTCTTAAATATTCCATTTTAAGAGAGGAAAAATTAATTTAGGTACTAAATATTGTAAAATATCCAGACCCTACAGCAGCTTGCAATATGTAAAGACTGAAATGGATCAGAGTAAGAAAGTACTATAAATTCCTTTGAAAAGGAAAAAAACAAGGTAAGAAAATAGCCTTCATTTTCTTTGGTTCACCCTTTCTTCTCAGTTGTGCTTTTTAATGATAGTGACTAAAAGGAATTAATTTAATGTGAACAGGCACAGTGTTGAAAAAGGTTGGAGTTAATGAACAAGGGAAAAATACATTCTTTATACAGACACTGAAATCTCTCACATTCTCTCCTCAAGATGTTACAGAAATGCAGGGTGGAATTTGAAAATATTCTGCCCCCAAAAGGTATGTGAATGAGATACTACCGTTATGAATGGGAATGAATTAACAGTTGAATTTATTGCCCTGAAAGAATTCTTTAGAGTCTAAGAAACTAATTCTTAGTTTCTATTTATTTATTTATTTATTGTCACAAGGTATTTTGAAAGTAAGCGGTGAGTTCAATGGAAAACAACTTCAAAGAATGTTTTCAGTTTCTAATAGCATGTGCATCCAACTTTAGTCATTTCCTGAGCTTTTGATCTGGTCTGTAAGGCAAACTGTATATCTAGATTTGGCTATTCATTGTGGAACTTTCCTTTCGGTTAAAGAGCGTGGTGTTGCTGTATTTAAGAAAACGTTATCAGTTTCTACTTTCTTAGATGCCTCAGTTAAAACAAGGGGTCTATACATATRTAACTTTAATACTAATCATGAAGTAGTAATGATAAAATATAAATAACACCTTTCACCTCATAAATGGTGGCTTTCATCTAACCTTTGCTCATTTTTTTTAATCCCAGTATTAATCAATTGAGTTTCACAGTGTTCTCATGACTAGGTGCTATTGTCAGGAATGCAGGCACTGTATCTACTCTTGGCAAATACCAGTAATTTGGCTACCAGTACTTCTRTCATCAAGGGAAATTTTACAAAGTTTCCTGAGGGAATAGAGGRATAAAAATACTAGTGAGTGGAGGAATTAGAAATTAAGCCAGCGGTGCAGCCAGCTGTTTACTTGGAGTCTTATGGATGTCTCYTCCTGCTCCCATCCTCACCCCTCACTGTCAGGATTGAGGAAAAAATGACCTGGGCCCCCAGACACTTGACCACCATCCCCAGAGCTCTGAAATCCTGTCTGATACTTTTGAAGTTGCCCTTGACAGTACTGTTGGTGGCTGGCRTGGAAGAGCAGCATGGTAATAGTCAGAAGCAATCTCTTGGGTTCTGTTTTAGTTTATTTTTTGTCTGTTTTTAGTATCCCATTATGAATTCTCTCTTTAGGAAAAAGSTTGGATTCTAAGTAAATTTTTACATTTATATGGGGAAATATGAAGTCATGAAGATATTGCAGATTCAGAACTGGTGATGTGTAATAACCATATTTTTTTTCTTTATTTTTAGGTAAACCTACAAGATTTTGTAACATAGAATATTTTTAATCTCTTACCCTAGTCACCCGAAGTATCCATCACATAAACCATCCAGCCACTCTGTCTATCTGTGATTCCCATTAAAACTATTTTTCCTTCATGCCAGGTCTTGCAAAAATGCCTTCTAGAAAGGATCTCTGAGAACTTGACAACTTGTATAATCAGTTGAGTGTATATGAGCATATGTATGGTTGAATTAGAAATGTTACATCATCAGCTTTCTTGCAGTTTGTCTTTCCTAAAATACCCTGAAATTGACTTTATGGTGTAATGGCATTTCTGGTCCTGCATCCAGATAGTAGCCAATAGTGAAAACTTAATCTGAGGTTCCATAAATTCTTAAAACAGGATCTACCTCTCCTTAAGCATCACCAGCATCCAGAATGAAACCRAAACACAATCATCACCCCATTGTCATTTGACTGCAATAAACTTCCAGATGCATTTTTCATAAAATTTTTCACGAGGACATTCACAGTGACATTGAACAATATGTGGCCATAGAACAACTGCTCTTTATTAAGATTATATGGAAGATCTGAGTCATCTTCTGCTGCAGCCAATAACAGTTCAAGAATAGGCCAGGAGCATGCAGGAAAGAAGAATGAAAAGAATAGGCGACCAGGAGCTGATTTATTAAGGACAGAAAAAAACAGAATAGAGCCCTAATGTCTTCCTATCATCCTACTGCTCCCCTCCAATAATAAATAAATAAATAAATAAATAAATAAWTGATATAAAAGGAAGAAGTCTCCCTCTTACTCTCCTATTCCCCACAAAGAAATATTTCCATTTTCAGGAAAAGAAAAATAAAGACCTAAAAGATCCTGCTTAAAAGCAGGTGTTGGAATATCTTGTGAGAACTCTACTTTGCACATCACAACCTGATTCTCATCCACAAATCAGGATCTACAACTGGATTATATCATCCATAAAAAAACCTTGGCCAGAGATTCCCAAGAGAACATCTCATTGTGAGACCATGTTGAAAGCATTTAATCTGTAAATAGATATAGAATACAGGTTGTTTAACTCTCYACCTTTCCGTTGAAAGACAGGTACAATATTAAACTTGCTCTAGAGAGTTGGAGCCAGGACAGGAAAGGAAAGCTAGTGTTTGGTGTGTTTTTGCAGTAGTCATGACACAGAATGATCAAAGGATGCTGTAAAAAAGAAAAATCACCCTTTCTTCTCTGAGAAGAATAAATAGAATAAAAATGGGCTCTTGAATGCTCAACAAGATCCTGTCTTGTTTGTTAGCCTTTGCAAATTTCTTAAATCCTCTATGTCATCATTCAAAACTCATAGTAGTATGATTCCGTTTCCAATGAGTCCCCAGACTGTGTTTGTATTTCCTACCTAAGAAACCCCTTTGCCTCCTGTTTACTCCTGCCAGAGTACAAATCAGACGTTTGCAGGCAGTTTGGGTAATCGGCAGTTTGGGTAATCAGAGTTTTGGCTCAAGCCCAAGTCCCAAGCTGCCATGGTCRCAGAGATTACAAAGAACCTCCAAAGAGTGCTAGTCATGACTGAACTCTTAATTTGATCTCTCATAAAGGTAATTAATAGTAAAAACAAACAAATATCTRCTGGTAAATGAAGTGTCTTTCCTCAATCTTATTGCAGCAGTGGTTTTTGTTCCTTTGATGAGGACATAAGAGGATGATAGCAGTTTAAAGTGAGGGGCTGAAAAATTGGAGATTGACAGTAATGAGAAGAACTGAAAACTATGGTGGCATAAAGTAGCAGAGAGGAATAAAAGAGAAAGGACAATGAGGTGGAGAATCATCCTGGTAAGGGCAGAAGGCCATGACCCCAGGGCATGCCTCTCCTTCCTGGCCATGAATGACAGGACATGTCCTTCTCTTTGGAATAGCTCAGGAATTCTCCACCAGGTGAGTCACAAACCAGGAAGTTACTTACAAAGCCTTCATCTGCAGCAAGAGCGTTTGGATGGTCTCAGCAGATCTCCTCTCTCTAATACCTTTGACTTTATGATTGTGCCTGAGCTTTGACTGCACTACGTAAGTAGCTATGCTTCTGCTAAAAAAAAAAGTTTTATTCCCACTGGCATGACTTACCTATTAGATCTAATACCTGTGAATCTTTAGATTTGTTTCTTCTTCACAGCTGTAGTATTTCATTAATTAATCTTCACCACTGTACTTTTTCTTGTGAAGAGAATAAGAGATCATTGTTACAAGACCTAGATACTGATGGTAGGTACAGTCAGAGAGCTGGAAATGAAGAGGTGTGAGGGAGTTTTTTTTTTTTTTTTGCTTTTTGCTTTTTAAATGATAGTTTTAGGTTATTTGACTTGGTCAGGAGTTAATCGGTTTCTTTGACAGCGAACTTTAAAAGAGCTTGGACAGCAGATCATTGAATGAGTTAGAGGGAGGCCACCTCTTTGCCCCCAAAGTAGATGCGTGGGTGGGAGGAAGAGCATTTAAGACAAGTTTTCTGTGCCTCCATTTGGATAGAAGAAAGTAGGCCTCCCATGGACAGAACATACTTTTGCTTAAGCAGGACAAATCTGAGCATGAGTCAGAAGGTAAAGTGAGATTATGGTCTCTGAAATGTAAGTTATGAATAACTGTTTTTTCTTGTTCATTAGCCTTTTCATTTTACCCATTTATTTAGTTTCAAACTCAATTTTTTTCATTTTTTTCATTTTTTGGCATCCAGCTCTAAAGAAAAGTTAAGACTGTGTATTTTTCAACAGCAGCAGAGTGCCCTAACTTCCCTCTGCCTCTTCATAAATGAAATACTTTGYGCTGTGGCAGAGGCAGTGTTTTCTCCTGCAGTTCCAACTGTCAGCTTAGGCACTCGCCTTAAGACTAGAGACAATCCTTAACTTACCAGTCTCTGACCTGGATTTCAGAAAGGCAGTTATCCCTTTGAATGAAAGTCATGTCATTGGAAAATAGCCTGATTTTAATGTCTGGAAGCCATGGAAATCTCTCGGTGTGGTAAACAGTCCCACCRAGAAGTCCGGTGGGTGATACGCTTCCCGTGTCTGGCCTTCACCAGCAGGTGTTCCTTTCCTGTAGTTGGCCAAAGACAAGATAATCAGGCAAGGGTCACCCTGCGGATCGGGGACAGTGCACAAGGCAGAGCCGTAAGGTCCGGAGAGGGAATGGCAAAGAATGCGGCAGCGTGAGCAACAGTTCTGGAGGTTCACGATGGGCGTTTTCAGGGTGTTGGAGGTACTGCGTGAAGTGCCATAAAATGGTGCACATACAGATTTTGTGATTGTTTTCAAATGTAGAGCACTGGCATCTACAAAAGGGGGTTCTAGTAAATCAGAAGTAACACAATGTGAATGTAAGGCAAAAAGGGCTAGAAGCAAAAAATCTCTGCRAACAGCTGATGGTGGGTGATTTGCTTAATTGGAAAAGGATTCTAATACCCTACAGATGCAAATCTACATATAGTTATCTRCTGGTTGCTGCAGAATTGTAGGTTAGAAAAAATTAAACTGTCTGGCACTTGTTCAGGTTTGTTTCATTAAGTCAAGGTCTTTGTTATTTTTTGCATTGCTTGTAACTGCTGTTTGCTTGTTTGTTTGTTTTTTTAACTCGCTTCAGAGTAGCTTCAACTATGAGCCTATGGGTGATCTGGTTACATATTTCTTTTAAAAAGAAGTATTGCAGAGTCAGTAGTAGTAGTATTGCAGAGCAATGTTGTCACAGTGCACTCACTGAAAATGCCCACTAATGATCTGGGAAACTGAAACAGCCCTCAGAATGGTTAAGGAGAATTTGCAGGAATTCCGTCATGCAAAGCTGGGCACCCTAAAAGAAAAATGCTTTCGAGTTCAAACTGTTGTTTGTTTTGGAGCATGTTTCTCTTTCTGCTTTCAGTGGTGACCTAGGAATGAGCTCACAATTGGAAGCAAATCTGTCCTCTGTTTCCACTCCTAAAGGATTACCTACTCTCTGAAAGTACATACGGTTATTGATGGCCTTACACCAAAATTATGATTTGGAATTCTGTGGAAAAAAAAAATAAATACCCACACAATACACGTGTGTGTGACACTGACAGATTTAAGTTAAAAAACTTGTTGAAACATTGCAATAAAAGAGATTGAATTTTGTAATAAACAGAAGGCTTCCTATACTCACAAGTGTTCTGCTTTGTGCTCGAATGGGAAAATATCTAATCTAGCGTGACTGTGCAGCAGAACAGCAAAAACATATTGTTTTGTGATGTGCATATGGTCGGTGTAGCATTTGGCAGCGTCTCAAATTGAGATCGAGTTAACAGCCTCAGCCCTGCCTTGGTGTGGGGTTGTTTAATATTGTTTTGTATAAGTGGATCACATGGTCTGGTGCTTTTGGCGATTGGTTACTGTTTCAATTACAGTTTTGATGACAAACCAAGTCTCTCTATACTGTCCTCCAGAAGACTAGCACTGCAGAAGATGATTAACATGAAATGCCAGATCTCACTTATATCCCTTTTGCCAAATTGAGTGTAAGCCATGGGATTTTGGAAATAGTAAAGGTACAAACAGGGTTTTGTGTCAGCAGGGCCAGTATTAGGTAAAGGCACATGTCAGTCACCTAAGATGGTCAGAAATGCCTTCATCTTGATTTCATACCATCTTCAGCTTTTCTGAGGTCTGGCCTTGTAAATACACGCTCCCTTAAATCTCTTTCTCACACAAGGACAGCTGTGTCCGGGATCCACTCTGTAAATGCATTATGAGCTCTGCCATTTCRACCTCTGCCAGATAGCTTCGGGAAGAGTTTCTGGGAGTCAGTGACTGACAGTTGGCCCACCAGGATGCAGAGATGGAAACTTGTCCAAGTACAAGCTAAKTTAAAGAGAGATGGCTTTATTTTTCCTTTTGCAACAGTTAACCTATTAAACTAAATCTTGACAGAAAGCCAAATATAGTAGTGATGTACATGGTATAACAACATGAACACAATAATAACAAGAAGAAAAGGCTCTCAATTCTCTATTTGGTGAAGTGTCATCCTGCTTTGAGGTCCCTTATTGAAATCCCTGTGAAATTACCTGGCAACCGATTTCTTAGGTTTGCTTTGGTTCCTCCTCATACATATGTCTCTTGCTCTATTTCCTGCCCTTTTGTCTCCCTCCTTCACACATTTCAGGAGGAAGGATTACAAAAAACAAAACCCACCATAAAACCTAAATCTTCAGATGCAGGAGAGACGTCTCTTAAGTCATTCCTTCTCTTTTTTCACTGATGTATTCTCTCAAGAGTGATAATCATCTTTTTTGAAATGCAGGTCTAAGACGGAAGGAATTTTTATCTGGAAGAGTAATATAAATTAGCTTTGACTGCCAGTTTCCACTGATTATTACTTTCCAGGCGGAATTCCTACAAATTCTTGAGGCATGACCTCTGATGAAAAAATAAACCCCTTTAAAACTTGTTTGAGAAATTCCAGATAACTTTCACAAGAGATTTAATTTTAGAGCATTAACACAATCTTGGTTGGAAAGATAAAACTACAATGCAGTTATTTGGTAGGAGTCATTACTGAACAGTGAAGTCATTTGAGCTTATTTTACTGTGCTTATCTTTTTTTGCTCTCTTCTTTTTCTCTCAAACTAATTTTATTATGCATTACTCAGTGCACTCTGGATTCACCCTCATAAAAGGATAAAGTATCTCAGCAGATTTCCAGGCTTAGGCAGTCAGCTTGAGAGTAAACTCACAAGCCTTAGTTATGTACACCAAGCAGTCAGTGCACAGGCTATCATGTACACATTGTCAGTTAGTGTTCATTAGCTTGTAAATCTTGGGGTTTTCAGGCTTAAGCAAAGGTAAAAGCTGCAACAGATAGAAAAGAGCTGTTTTAAATACCAGTGCCAAGCACTTACTAATGGGAAATGCATCTTTGAATCAGGTTTCACCTCTTCTAAGCAAATAAATTAAAAAAAGAAAAAGCASCAACAAATCAAGAAAGCAGCTCTCCTGCACCTCTATTTGCTCTACAGATACATAAGTGGAAAAYRTATGTTGGAAGATGTTCGTTTATACTGCAATCATTTTATGCTTCTTTTTGAATGCTTAGGGCTAGAGTCTGGTCCTCTCCTTGTGAAGCTTCCTCGTGCTGCAGTGAGGGGCCCGATTCTGGAGACACACAAGCGCATGCTCAGGGTGCCATGCCAAGGTCAGTGGTGATCTGTGCAAGCATCTGCCCACTGGCACCCAGCTGCTTGAGCAGAGTTGTGCAGTGAGTAGATGTTCATTTTAAAAGTGTACCAAAGTACCAAAGTAAAAAGTAGTACCAAAAAGTGATGCTGCCAGACAGCTGATTCACGAGCATTTGCAATTACAGCTAGTAGCTATTCAGGATATCTGCCTCAGTGCAAAAAGATGAGAGCTGCAGTGCTGGGAAGACAAGACAGCAGATACACGGAGGCTCTCTCCTCGCACGTTACTTCAACCCTGTCAACTGCATTATAGATGGCAGGGACTTTCCGYGTAGAAATCAGGCCCTGGTTTCCATTCACTTTAAATGAGAATTAACAGCTGGCTTTGGTCCCTTTGAGATGTCCAGCTATACTCTCACCTGCCTTTGAAGCAACACACATTTATTTTTTCAACCCGATTTCTGTTTTCCAAAGTTTTCTATTTTCCACACAAGCAATAACCACTAGCACTCCACAAGACCCCAGGTTTGCCAAGAGATAACAGCTGACTTCCTGTGTGTAGGTCTCTGCCCACCAATACTGGTCTGAGTGTGTTATGACTCTGTAGGAGTAGGGACAAACTGAGGATAAGAAGTTRAGCAGGTCATTAGAAGTTTCTTTTATGTATGAGGACTAACTTAAAATAAAGTCTAGCCTTTCCTTCCTGACAGCTGCTTACAACACTCTACGTAGATATTCACCGTTCTGCAGGAAATGAACATGATTTTTTTTTGGCTAGAAAAATAGCATTTTGGGGGAGCAGGTTTCCACTTGGAGAAATCCCTATTTTCCTGTAGAAATTTCAAATTTAGTCCTCCCTTATCCTCTTTGCTTCACCCCTTCTTTATCTATAGCCCACATTGCTCATCTCACTGGCAAAATGGAAGAACAGAGTGGGGAGGGAAGAAGAAAAGCAACACAGAATTTCGTAACCAAAAATCCTTTCTCTAGTTCCATTCGATTTTTGCAGGCACCAATCTTTTGGCTACRCTTCTCTCTTTCTGGCTATGCCAGGTCAAAAAAACACTCTGCCTTGATCTCTTCTTCTTTTCTCTTCGGTGTTTTGCCTATCTGCTGATTGCTGCCTTATCCATATCTCTATATGTCATCCATATACACTGAAAAGGAGAAAGGAGCATTAACCCCAGCAGAAGCCTTTTGGAAGAGCTACCTAAACTGGTAATAGAATAATTCTGGATGAACTAGACAAGAGAGAAAAAAATAGGTTCCCTGAGGCATTTCAGCTCRGTGATTACATGGAACAATACCTACATCCAACAACATCTCAAGATAYGTATGTCCCTGTATGTCAGGATATGTCCCTGGTGTTGATATATACACTTCCCCCCCCGCCCCGAGTTCTCCAACTACCTCAACCAAATTAGCTGATTTCCACCTACTTAGCATTATGGACCAGCAGGCCCATAATTCAATTCAGCCTGGCYCAGGTTCTCAAAATTTTCTCTTTGCCAAGGTCATTTAATTTTGGTCATCTCTGTGTGTGGACTACAAGGGTGTGATGGATAGTACTGCTAAGCAGGGGTTCATTCACCCGAATTAAATGCACTTAAAGAGTCTAATTTGRGAAAACCAGTTATTTGAATACCAAAAATTTCTCTCTTCTTTTATGAATATCTCYGTATAGTACCCACTGGAACAGGTCCATTCCTAACTTGACCAAAYTCATTAACCAGAGTTAGAGCGGAGTTCATTCCTCTGAGAAATGTAGGGGTTTGTTTTTAATAAAACATGTGGGCCAAATTAGTAAGTAAATAAATGAATGACTTTCAAGAATCCCAGATAACACTTGCTGAGCAATGGGTCAGGCCAGATTTAATCTAAAAATCTTTCTGCTGCGTGTAAATGATTATGTCATAGCATTTGTCTTTAATTACTAAACTCTTTCCAAAGACTTGACTCATGGCATGTTTCTCGGTTAACCACAAAAACTTGTACTACAAGATTTGTCATATAGATTCTTTTTTTTTCCTACAGCATTGTTAAGCCCTGGCTCCTGAAAAAGGAAAGTAACGATCTCTCAGAGATAGACACTTGGACTTTACAGTAGTAAGATTTTTTTTTAATAAAGTTTCCATATAAAGGCAAAAGGCACTTTTGACTCATAAGCAATAGTGTAACATCCTTAAAATTGACAGAAAACCATAGAAATGGAAATGCTTCAAATATGTCTGTATAAATATCGGTTTATAAATCCACATACAAAGGAGCACTTTTGTAAATTTACACACCAGCATTTCTGTAATAAGTTTGATGTTTTTCCTRTGTACCACAGTGGCCAGCCCCTACCAGTGGCAGGTATTTCAAAAGAAGGTTCAATCTCTCTCTCATTGTTCCCCTTAGCTGTAAAATATTTCTTGATATCCATGGACTCATTCCTCTGTATGATCTGAGGTTGAGGTGAGGAGGATCGTGTGTACTATCTACTCTGTGAATTAACAGACCAATCTGGGAACCTATAAAGAGTTTGATGAAGGGAAAAAAAGTGAGTCATACCTACGCTCGTTTTGTTTTAATAAAAGTGTTGACCCAATCTTCACCCAGTTCTGAGAAGGACACTGTATGATTCCACTGGTGGCTTTGTAATTCACACTGAAAGTCAGAGGAGATAGATGTAATAAGCAGAACTAGTTTGTATGAATAAACTGGAAATTTGAAATGTTTTTTTTTACTTGACTCTATATAACTTGAGGCTGTTATGAAGAAAGTGATGGGTACCAAGTGCTGTGAGCTGATTAGGGCAGAGTAGAAACAGGCTTCTGCTGTCTTTTAAAAAKGAAACACAGTAGTTCAAGGCTGTCAAAGGAGAAGTAAATTCCTTCAGTAAGTTTATGCAGCACTACAAGGCACCTTCACAGGAACTGTTCAACTCCCTGCACTTTAAATATCAGCAAAGCTGCTGTCAAAAACACACTAGCCTTATGAAAAATTGAAAACTTATCTGCTAAATATTCTTAACAGCATCTTTTTTTCCCTTCAGAACCTCTGACTATTGGCCTTGTGCTCTCCAGTTTCAGGGACAGGAGTGCCCACACAGCATATATAACCCATTACAATCCAACAACTGGCTACCACACATAAGATGGACTTATAATGAACTACTCAGGCTCAAGACACCAAGTAGAAATCTTGAAGGAAAAGCATATTGCCTATTCACTAAAATAAGTACCATCTGARGAAAGAGCCACTCACCTGTTGATATACCTCAAACTAAAAGCTGTACRTGCTCTCTACAGCACTCACCGCCACTCATTTGCTCAGTTGAGTGTTTACTAGAATAATAACAAAATAGTAATAAAAAAAACCTTGGTGGTCTGTCCTTTTTAAAAAGCAAGGAGAGCCACTGATTAGGATAACTTTGTCCAGCTATTGACTGGCTCTAGCTACACTGGGTAGGAGGTGTTGAGGGTTTCTGGTTACAAAAGAGTAGGGAAGAAATAGAGGAAGTTATTAYGTTGTAGTCAGAGGGCACAGGACAACTGAAAGGAGCAGGATCTTTTTTTTTGGAGTAAAGTCTCGGTAGGTACAAGAGTCTCCATTCACAATAGCAAGCTAGCTTGGAAAGTCAAAGGGAAAGCCCCTTGCTAAACCCATGTGCTGGGGAGGAAAGCACCRCCTGAAACGCTCTGGATTTGCCTAAATTACTGAAAGAAACAAAAATGTTTCTCTGCTGTAAGCAGCCAACACTGAGACAGAAACTGAGAAATGGAGATCAGGTGAAAGAAAAAGACARATTTGGGCAGCTGTCTGCTTCAAGGATAGCCCTGATAGGTCCTACAGCTGTGGTTTTATTCTGTTCTCTTCCTCTAACTTTTCCTGTTTCCAAAGCTCCTTGTGCTTCTTTCTCACCCCATCCCAGGATACAATTCACCATCAGCAAGTACTAGATCTKCTCTTACCTAGCCATTTCTGAACAAACTTATTTTCCCTCTCTGAATCCCACCTCCTTTCTTCTTTATACTCCTGCTAGTATAMAGCAGTTCTTTTTTGCTTATAGACTTACAGTATTTCTCTCCCACAGGTCTCTATACCTCTTATCAAAGTTCTGCATTTTGAAATTTTGCTTTTTTTTTTCTTTTATTCTTACATTCCTACCACCTTCTCTAATGCCACATATTTGTTAACTGTTTTTGACAGAATTGGCTTTGTTTGCCAGCTGTGATAGCTCACATACTGCACTTGCATCTCGGTTATTTGTTTTCTTTTTAACCAACTTTCAGTAGTCTGAAAATGTAAATGAATTCAGTTTTGGGAAGGTGAATGAACCTCCTGTTCGTTTTGCACTTCTTGTTATGAAAGAGATTTTGTGTAGGGCATAAAATAGTGATACTTTTTGTTAAGATCTTCGACAAGAGATGTCAAGTGTAGACTTTAAGGTCCCAGGGACAAGCGTTAAAAACTTCTTGTGAGTTGTCTCTARGTTGTTCAAAGGGTATAAAATAATAAATAAGACCTATGACAGTAGACGATTGATGTAACATTTTCCTGACTCAACATCCTGTACCTGCCTTCCTATTTTAAAGATGCGGGCAATGCAAGTACACTGGTTTGAAAGTATGCGTTTCCAGCAGTACAGGCTGAGGAGAGTTACTGCTGGGAGTGTGTATTAGACTGTAATACCTTTTTACCTTCCCAGAAGTTCAGAGGGGCCCAAAATGTCTAGCTAGAAAATCTAATCAATTCTATTTAATAGGTTAAAGCATTTTTCCCAAAGCATTCCATAATTTTAATTGTAATAGCCTGCTTTGGGACTGCATACTTTAATCCTCTCTTTAACATAAAATGGTCCACATAACATACCAAAGCAGACAAATTAATGGCTTCTGTACAGGAGGAGAGTAACTGATTTTTTTGTTGCTTAGCTSTTACAGAAGTATGCTGGATACATATGATCTTTCTCTACTTTAAACAGGCTAGGTAATGAAAATCAAAGTCCTCAGAGGAAAATTTAAATATTTTACTTATATTTTCACATGTTCACTAAGTTTTTTCAATTCCAGCTACAWTTTTAGTGATACCAGCAAGACTCAATTAATTTAATGTTTCTGTGACATTTTCTAGAGTTTGGCACTTATAAAGATGACAGTTCATAAACAATATTGGCAGTCACTACAATAAAATAGTTTCTACCTTTAAGCAGCGAGTCCACTAGGAGAGCTGTATAATATCAATGAAAATTTTGAATAGTAATTTTTTTAACATTTATTAAATTATTAAGTGCTCCAGTATAAACAATGGTAGATGAAATAGTCAATCACACTTATATTTCTTATTAAATATCCTTCAGGAAGAGTCACATTTTCAGTTTATATCCAGTATTATTTCACAGAAAGAAGACCACCAAATACTTTATCCTGGTTCTCTTTCACATATATAGTATTGCACTGAGCTGAACTCTTGTGAAGTCAGTAGAGAGTTCTGCTTCCAGTGGACTGGATAATGTCTTACGTCTCAATCCAAGGCATAAAATATATTTCTTACTCTAAATATAGAAAAATAATATCTCCTCTTCTTTCATCTGCAGTGTTCCTCTCACTGTGGTGTGCTATCAAGCTGCTCAGCAAAAGTACTGAGAAGTCATCCTTGTAATAACATGTCCCACAGGTATCTGAGAGGAAATACTTACACTGAGTGCCCTGTGTTTGGAGGATAAYGTTGGAGATGCTTACCACAAAGAACAGTCACCATACGAAGTGGGGATGTCCTCCTGAAAAAGAGGGTACATCAAGCAGCCCTTCTCTAGCAGCAGAAAATTTCGTAGTTCACAGTTTGAGGAGCTGAGAAGTTACAAGAGAAGTTTGGCTGGTATCAAATGCTGCATCAGTTTTACTTTCATGCTTTAACGAAGTTGCACTTAATTAGGCTTCATCCACTACCATTTTAAAGGGCCAGGTGGTTACACAACAGAAGAGAAATAKTCTGGCTTTAGTATATGAGGTATAAATTATATAAATATCTTAGTTATTGAACACCTTGTCCACAATGCTTTCTGCCCTGGGTAACTGTATGTACTGTATCTTTTACCAGGGCRGGGGCACTCATTTGGAGTTTTGCTATATAAAATTGACGTAATTTCTGTCCAAGACAGTTGTTTAAAATTGAGGTTTGGTTTTATTTTTGTGTTTGTATCTAATCAATTCAGTGACAATCCAGGTAATTAATTAGTTTCCCATTCTTAAATTTTTGATATTATATAGTCTTTTTTTTCTAATCACTCCACTAARCTGATCTTTTTATGATCAAAATAACCTCCAAAGTCCCAGTTCTGTTCCATATGAAATCCACTTTTGTCTGGTATTAGTTCTCCTGTGTACTGTATCTTCTCTGACTCCTACYTCTGTCAGATAACTCTGCGAGTCCTGTGGGGCAAAAGGCTTTTTCTTTTTTCAAATATGATACAATCCTGAAGGCATTAGACACTCTCAGCAAATGGGGACGCTCATTAAAGTCTGCAGCCTCAAGCCTCATCTTAAAAAAAAGTAGAAGCTGGTGTACACTGGTAATGTTGCATGAAAGCAGAATTTCAGCCAAAGATGTCCATTTGAGGCAAACTCAGGAAGTGTGGGATAGATGAGCAGACAGTGAGGTGGACTGAGAACTGGCTGCAAGGCAGAGCTCAGAGGGTTGTGATCAGTGGCACAGTCTAGYTGGAGGCCRGTAGCTAGTGGTGTTCACCAGGGGTCAATACTAGGGCCAGTCTTGTTCAACTTCTTCATCAATGACCTGGATGAAGGGACAGAGTGCATCCAAGTTTGCTGATGATACCAAACTGAGAGGAGTGGCTGATACCCTAGAAGTCTGTGCTGCCATTCAGAGAGACCTGGACAGGCTGGAGAGGTGGGCAGAAGGGAACCTCATGAAGCTCAGCAAAGGCAATTGCAGAGTCCTGCACCTAGGAYGGAATAACTCCATGCACCAGTACAGGCTGGGGGCTGACCTGCTGGGAAGCAGCTCTGCAGAGAGAGACCTGGGGGGTCCTGCTGGACAAGCTGTCCATGAGCCAGCAATGTGTTCTTATGGCCAAGAAGGCCAATGGTATCTTGGGCTGCATTAAGAAGAGTGTTGTCAGCAGTTCGAGGGAGGTGATCCTGCCCCTCTACTCAGCCCTGGTGAGGCCTCATCTCAAGTACTATGTCCAGTTCTGGGCTCCCCAATACAAGAGACATGTAGCTACTGCAGCAGGTCCAGGAGAGGGCTACTAAGATGCTTAAGGGACTGGAGCATCTCTCATATGAGGAGAGGCTGYGAGAGCTGGGCCTGTTGAGCCTGGAGAAGAGAAGATTGAGAGAGGATCTGGTCAGTATGTAAAAATTGTAAAAATATCTTAAGAGAAGCTSCYGAGAGGATGCAGTCAGACTCTTTWTAGTGGTGCCCAGTGACAGGACAAGAAGCAATGAGCACAAACTGAAACACAGGAAATTCTGTCTGACTATGGGAAAGAACTTCTTTCCTGTGAGGGTGACTGAACACTGGAACAGGTTGCCCAGAGAGACTGTGCAGTTTCCTTTTTCTCAAGCTGTTCAAAAGCCGCCTGGACACAATCCTGGGCGACRTGCTCTAGGTGACCTTGCTTGAGTAGGGGCGTTGGACTAGATGATCTCCAGAGATCTTCCAACCTCAACCAACCTCTGTGATTCTGTAATCTATTGTAACTTACAGACAGCACTTTCTCATTCATTATATGTGTGAACTAAACAAATCTGGCTTTCACTCAAGTGAATTTTGGCATGTGTCAATGCCCTGCTGGCCTTTAGGCCTTTCACAAGCATGTGATTCCACATTTTATGTGGCTATGTACTAGTGAATGGAATGTTTAAATAAATAGCAAATTGAGTCACTTAGCCTTGAATCAACAAATACAGTGTCTCAAAAGAGATTCCCCACAATTTATAGCCACATATTGCAGAAGATTCGTATTCAAATTTTGTTTCAAGAGCTTCCAATTGAAGACTGGTGACATGGCAGGCAACCTCTTCTCCTAGCAAATTCTTTAGRTAGAGTGCGTCACTCCAGCTACATGAAACCTTTATGAGAAGTTTGATCCCATAGAAGCTCAATATCTCTGTGCTCATAGCAAGAATGTGGCCTTATGTCAACAGCATTAAGAAATTCCCTTTATTCTCTCATTCTTTTCCTTTTCTTGAACAAGAAAATACTGATATTTAGAAATTAAAAATATCCTATCATCTGTGCCGCAGGTTGGTTCATTATTAATGGATTAGTCATGGGTAACAACCAGCTTCCACTGAAACATTTGGTTTGTTTGAAAAGAAAAGTAATTATAGGGGAAAAAAGACAGAAAGTAATTTTACACATGGACCTCATATCACAGTAAGTTCCTGTTAAGTATTTTTATAATGCAACAATTAAAAATATTGTTCACTCTTTGTTCTTCATATCATAGCAGATCAGACCAGCAGTTTATACATTACAGGCAAGGTCTTTTTAACCAGTTTTTCTTCAACKGCCTACCTCCTTTTAAGCAGCAGAAGAAGCTGTTTCTAACTGAGAAATCTGAATCTTATCCCATTGGAAATTTTGAAAAGGTCATCTGCTTTTTATCCTGCCTTTCCCTCAAAAAAAAAAAAAAAAGTGTTCAAAGGTATTTTTCCTTCTGTGATTTAAGGTCATGATCATTTCTCATCATGCCAAGTCAGTTTGTCTTTTAAAAGCCCCCCTCCCCAAATAAATAAATAAATAAAAGGATGACATGAATTAGGCCATGAAGAACTTTTCCTATTACCAAAACCAGCCATAAGGCAATTCAAGTGCCAGCCTCCCAGTGGTGTGTCTCTACCTCTCTGTCAGTCAGTATGCAGAGAGAATTGGAACTCGCTAGGAAAATGAAATTTCTGGAAAATTGAAAATCTTCATTAAAAAAAAACAGATTGAAATATTTAAATTCAGTTGACTGGAATTGAAACACTTCAGTTTGTCAGAACTGCCATCAGAAGTGCCATTAAATTGATATTGATGTATGCGTGTTGGCTTGAGCCAACATACCTCATTCAGATTAGTTCAGGTGTCTCATACATCTGCTCTATCTCTTTAGAATACAACTTTCACGATGCAGCCTAATATTACAGAGTAAAGAAGGAAGATGGTGCATCAGAAGAGTTGGACGAGGTACGTCATGCATGACAAATGCAGTTTACCTGGGAAGTATGTCCTACAGAGGTGAGTAAGGCAGCTGTGTTACTAAACTTCAACTCCCATGGAACAGTTTCATCACTCCCCMAAAAAAAGAGATGGGAACAGGGTGTTGAGTGCTGAGGTTTGCAATGAAAATTGACACTTTCTATTGCAAAGTAAATTTTTTATTGATTTTAAACAAAAGTTAGTTAAGTGCTGGTCAGATGGTAACCTAGGCAGATTTTATGAGGCAGTGGTTGTGTAAAATGACAGTATATATATTCATCAGTACTGTCTTGCTGTTGCACAGGTAGATGAGAAAGCTGGCATGTTTTTTAAGCTCTACTTTAAAAACTTAAAAGTCATGGCTGGATGAGGAAATAAATTGATTTGGCCTATAGTATTGTAACTCAAAACAGTAATTACAGTGAAATACATGCTTGAGCATCTGAGGCAAATTTCGTGCATTGTAGCTCATGCAGAAAAGAAAACACACACATACAAGCAAAATCCATATTTTGACCACTTAAAAAGATCTTTTTGCCCACACATAAACATTTCAGTACTCCCCAGAGGGTGGTTGTGCTCTATCACTTGATTTCTAAGAACACAACTATTTATTATCTGTAAAATGAATGAGAACAAATGCTGCTATGTCTATGAAAAATCTTACTAGCAACAGGACAGTATCTTGCGCAATTAAGAGACATCTTTTCCCATAGGTGTTGCTTTTTCACAAGGTGGGCTTTTACCACRCTAATTCTCCTTTCAAAGACTGATCTGAAATACACCAAAAACCATGGGACTTTTTCTAGTAACGTTAATGAGCTTTGGATCAAGCCTTTGATATTTTTGCTGTTAAAGACTGAAAAAGAGAATTCAGTGTTTTTCAGGGATTCTCTCAGACAAGCGTTGCACTTACCTGTTCCCAGCAGAACTGGGATTTAAGTAGAAATGAATCAGTAGCTCATTGATTTGGGGAAACCAAAGATAGTTGTGATCTCATAAGGTGGGTAGATATGAAGCTGATTGACACACGAATATCTTTGTTTTAGTGGTACCAATGACAGTGAGAAAACACTGTGCTATTTACAAGGTGACAGTTCTGTGGGCTTCGGCATCTCCCCGGGCTCCAGTTCTTCTCATTTTGTTTCAGTTCCAGCAGCTTCCTCTTTCATTCCTCTTTCCTGTTTCACTTCCTCTGATTTGTTTATTTTTGTTGTCTTCTCTTCGCTTGCCTGTCACTATCACTGTTCATCTCCTTTGTTTGTTAAGAAAAGTTCTTGGTCTTCTCCTTTGTTTGCTATACTTTCATATAGCCTTCTACGTTGCCCTTCAGTTTCTCTTAATCTTGTAAAACAGTCCCTGCAGTTTAAATTGAACTTGTTACCTCTGTCTGGTTGAAAGGATTTATTAAGAATTACTCTGGATTATGTCAACCAACTTTAACCAAAATGGCTTTTGATTTCATATCAGTTCAGATACTGACTAGTGCTCATGTTTTATTCCCTTTGTTGGATTTGACATAAATATCCACATTGTGATCCTTGCCAGCGTTTGTTTTCCCTTTTGTGCAAAACGAAGAATACAATAATTTTGCCAGTAGATTTTGTGATCAGCAAAGTATTTGCACAAGCTAGTTTATTTTTCTAAACAAGAGGTGGGGCTAGAATCATTCAGGGAACTCATTACACCCTCTCCTCTTAGCTCTCCTGCAGTCTCACATGAAGTCAGTTGAATGGCCTCAATTTTACCCTAAGGACCTATCTCTGAAAGAGGCAGGTTGTGCAGGTAAACAGAGCATACTTTTCTCTGATTATTTATTTCACATAAGACTCAGGGCTTCTCAGTGGTGCTCATTGAAAAATCACCAGGCTCGTGAGTTCCTTCCTAGCACRTGGACATAAAATATGTCCTTTGGCAGAGAAAACACTCTATTTTCCTACAGAAAAAGGCGGGGGAAAATTCTTATTGTACTACTGGGGCACATGCAGCTCTCAAGAGAAGTGCTCTGCGTTCTGGAGCAAGCACTTGCGATGCAACATTTACCAGTGCATTAATAAATGAGAATCAGCAAATGCTGCCATCGAATGAAATATCGCAATTAGGCTAGAGTACAAGTTAAGGGTCCTAATGCTCCTCCAGGCCTCACTAGAGCTGGGGACAGCAGCTGTGATGGCTGAGAAAAGGTAGCTTGAATGTGGCGTCATTGTTAACGCAACCTGAAGGTCATGAAGTGGGCAGCTGCTGGGGACAGTGCAATCCCTATGCTGGGGACAGTGCAATCCCCAGTGCCCCTTAAACCTCTTTTAAGGACCGCTATAGGCATCTGTGTCCACACCTGCTGTTTCTAGGCCTGAGAAGTCCTGGGGCTGGGTGGGACATTGGCTGTGGTTGACATCTCCCCTGCTCAGTGCAAATTATGCTGCTGAATGTGGGAGCCACACCAGCAGGTCTCCTCCTTTTTGTGCTTGCAAGACTTTGAATAGGTCATAGCAGTGGAAGCAGGGGCATTAATCCRTACAAGAAATCTGGTTTAGCATACTTGCTATTTATCTGTGCTATATTTGGCTTTAAGGTCACCATGATCTAGACTGCTGAACCTGTATCTTGCATCTTTAGAACGCTGCCCTTATGTAGCTAATATAACTAAACATCTACCTTAGAGAGTCAAAATTCACCTGAGGATCTATTACTACTCTCTAGGTTTTGGAGGAGTCTTTGCAAAACTTTTTGTATTTGACTTTTTTATCATCACTTTGCAAAATTAGAGTCAACTAAGACAGGGAACTCGGTGTAATTGTGGTAATCCAGTATTGACTGCTGTGGAGGAGTGCTTGAGAAATAAGCAGTTACACATGCTCTGGGTTTCTCAAGAAGTTTCAGACAGAGTCACTTAAAAGTATATCCATTCAGATGAGTCAACAAACCTCTGTGAGCAGTGCTGACAGTGTGCACTGACAGTCGGATCAGACTGCACATTGCATGCAGACAGCACACAAAGAAGTAAGCCCTGTATTAGAGAGGGGTTACTTCTGAGCACAACTGCCATTGAAGTCACACGCTGAGAATTTTGTTTATAAAATGAATTCCGTAGGTACAAGTCATCAGGAGAAGAAAAAACCCCATGGACAATATTATATAATCTAGATAAATTTACTAATAGGGGATTTTCCAGTGGAAGAAACCTTACATCATGCTTAAGCAAGTAAAAATAAACCTGGCAATTGCATTTGTTCTAAATACAAGAAGAGTCTTGATGAACTACTAGTTACATTTTTTTAGCTAATTATTAGTCATACTGAGCATTGTGATGTTAGTTGCAAATTTATTCCATAACTGTATCCTAACCTCACTATTAAAGTAACATAGAAGTTAAAAACTGCTTTCTTTGTAAGACTCACTGTTTCCAGAGAACAATATATTTTCCTTTTCTAATTATTCCTGATGTTTTAGCCATTATCGAACATCTTGCAGCCTTCTTCAGAGAAGAAAATAGCAATGTGATTTGGAAACAAACAAATAACTTTTGAACTAAAAATAGTCAGAATAAACTCTGTCAGGTTTGTATACAAGCCTCCTTTTTATTTCAGATACCTTTAAAAAGCTTTCCTATAGTTGGAAAAACAACAGTTGTTACTGTATTTTACATCTCATGGTCACTAGTGAAAGAATCTTGTGGTTTAGTGCTAGCACACCACTTTTTTAAACAGCACAGAAGAAGAAAAATTGTTCACCATGTTTATGTCAGGTGAAAAAATAAACGCATCAACATGGAAAAGAGGCCAAAATGTGAGTGAAAGAGCATACTGTGGCTCTTAGAATAAAGCACACATATAAGATGCAAAGCTTCCAGATCTGTTGTCTGAGAAGAAAAACTTTATTTTCAGAAAAAAGAAAAAAAAAAAGTCTGCATCACAAGTTTCTGTTACGTTAGATTAAAAAAGGAACATTCAAGCAGACGAGGTGATTTACTGATTCACAATATGCCATTGCTTGTCAGTGAGATGTRCTACGAGGTATTCGTGACTTTCCATCGCTGAATGATAGGATTATCCAGAGAGGGAAGCGTGTTTGAGTTTGGCAAAACATCACTAGCTAGTTTTTACAAAACCTTACAGATAGGTCCATCTGAACTAGCTCCATCTGAGCAAACAGAAGTTTGTGGCAGAGAGGAGTTAGTTTGATAGGAAGGCTTCTGAACCTCTGCTGTGCTGAGAGACAAAGCTAAGGTGGGTTCGCTGGGTGTCAGTTATAGCTTATATGTGCTGATCTTACACCCAAGATAAGTCAGAACAGCTTTAGACCAACTGGCTAGGAGTCCCCAAGGGCCACATAAGAATGAGGGAAACGCAGATGTTCCTTTTCCTTAACACATCTTTTGCTGGGGGTGGACAGTGGATCGTATAGAAATTGGCCAGTACTCATTGCAGCTGTCTAAATTTGGCCATTCCCTTCCCTTCCACCCCCACCTCCTACTCTTTCCAAGTAACAAATGGAGCATCTCAGGGAAATAGAACTGACCTGCAAAGTCCACATCAGGTACGGGCGGTTCCCACTGGGGCAGGTCATTCCTCTACCACCTTCACCTTTGCCAAAGGGATTTGCCAAAGGAAATAATCCCTGTTGCAGGTTAGTTCCTCTCGTTATGCTGAGCCTTGGCATTACTCGCCTCTTAACTACTTCTTTCAGCTGGGAGAGAATCAGCCAACTCCTGTAATTCTCAAGCTTATTCCAGGTTTCTCCAAAAACAGGGCTGCTGTTGGAATTGTTATTTCTCAGCAAATAAAGGTAGCAAAGGCAGTCCACTGGGTTTACTGTGGATACTAGACTAGCTTAGAAAGGGAAATAGCAAGTTTGATCACGGCAGCCTCCCGTCAGGCCCCAGCTGGCAGTAAGAAGGACTGAATACAGCTATAGAGATCTTCACTAAACAACGTCTCAGCATCCCTAAGCAGAAATCTGGAAAAGCTACATCAGCTGGCCTAGGTCCTCAGAGGACTGCAGCTTCCATTCACTGGGAGTGAACCAGCCAAACGAGCTCAACAAAACAGAGCTTCTCTGAAGAGAGAAAAATGTAGATGCACCTCCTAGACAGCCACCAGCTCCCCTCTGCAGGCCCCCTCCTAGGGGGCATAATCTAGAATTGAAGCCTTCTTCCTGGATACACTCTGTTAGCTGACTCCACTCACAGTTCACTTGGTCAACTGTAAGTAAAAAGCTGGAAGTCTCTTACCCAGTTTAGGCTGTTGGGAAGAGGGATCTTGTCGCAGCTGGACTTCCTCTCAATATARATTTTGAGTGTGATTTTTACTTCCTGTCCTATCAAAGAAAGTTACAAATATATAGGTGGAGAATGTGGATGCACTGATATAAACACTGAATAGTTTGGTCTGTACTCTCTCTCAGTTGATGTCAGATGTGAGAAGACAAGACACTTTTAATCTTTTTTTTTTTAACCTATCTGAGTTTGTTCAGCTACCCCTTAAAAAACACATTAGCTTGTAAGCTCTTCAAATATTAAATGGAAACATTGACGCAATAAACATTGTACCGCTCAACTAGTTATTTTTCTAGAGAAGTGCTGGCCCTTCACGTCACCTTGGTTCGGCAGGTTTTCAGAACAAGCAGAAGAGAGAGTTAAGGGCCTCCGCTGAGACTGCTCTGACACGAACTCACAGACAGGTCCATTCCAAACTGAAGAGCATCTCATGATGGGACATAATGTAAGAGTCTGACTGAAAAAACAGCCACTTAAAACTAAGTAGCTCAATATGAATGTTTGGGTTTAGAACCACAAATTGCTAATTTAAAAAACTCTTGCACTTTAGAGACTAACACTGACAACCAATGTATAATATCCTACCAGCAGAATACGCAAGGAAAAATTCTGTCTTGAATGGAATGTGTGGGAAGCGTATGCCTCYGAATTTGCCTCTGAATCTTGAATATTCATTCCCCCTGACCTTTCTATACAGTGCATGTTCCAGAATCTGAAATCTGATTCCACATCAGTCTAACTTTGCATAAAAATACTTCTGATAGTTTTGTAAAGTGAGAATATTAACTTACAATTTGGATTTTCTTCATAAGAAATATTCAACACGTTTTTTCATGCTGACCCTTGGCTTTGGGTGATGATGCCAATAACCTTTTTGCCAATGTACTGATGTAAAGGGGGGAAAATGGGGGAGGAGGGGGGGAGATCAGAGTGTAATACTACTGTCTTAGCAATTGGATCCAGCTGGCCTTCAGCTGCAGTAGGGGGGGACAACAAAAAATGACTTAAACATAACAGACATGATTTCCACAGGTTTTGTGCACCAGCAGCTTTTATGCATTTGAACTACGTTTTGCATGTTTGGAAATCAGTCCCAGGAGTGGAATTATTCTGTGCCAACAATATTACAGGACAGCTATTGCTAATTCCCTGGTTCATCCCCTCCCATTTTTCATGTTATGTTAAAGTTCTTTCACATTGGAATCAAAAGGATATTTATTCCTACTTTTCTTCTCCAAACCTTTCTTCCCCATATTCCTCTTCTCTCCTCCATTCTTGTTTTCTCTCTCTGTTTGTTCCTGCTTGATTGGCTGCTGGTCTGATAYGTTTGGGGAAACTAAAATCCCGAAGTCATGGAGGCCTGGATTTCACAATGCATAAATGAAATGACTCAGTGGCTTTTGGGCCATTTTTTCATAACTGGTATGTTCTTGTTGTTGTGGCAAAGACCTATATTATCTTAGCTGAGAGCACCAGGCTCATTTCATGTGTTCTACACAATAGCCGTCACTGGGAAATTATGAGGATCCCAGGAGTTGAGCTGGTGACCTAGATGTGAAAACTTTCCTTATCTGTCATCACTTACCACAACTTCTCTCTGAAGTGTCCAGCTGCATCATTTCGGTCTTGGCATCAGATGGCAGGCGCTGCCTAAGAGCTTAATCTGGACAGAGAAAATAAGACATGAAATGAGGCATGTTTCTGCTGACTCAGATCATAACAGCAGGAAGCTGTTCTGTTAGAGATGGGTTTGTTTGTAAGAAGGAGCTAGGAACATGACCAAAGTTGGGTGATATCAGAGCGAATCAAGGTTTACAGAAGCGAGAAGCATGTGCAAGCGCCTCATCTCACTCAGATCAGCTGCAAGACTGCCACCCTAAGGCCAGAGGGATGCACAATAGCATCATTTTACGTCCTCTAAAGGCTCATGTACTGTCAAGTATGTCTGGATCTGAGCAGAACCATGGGTCTGTGTAACTTTTGGATTCATTCACACAGCAGGCTGCTCTGCYTGCATGTGGCTGCGGAAGGGCTCTTCATTTCCTCAAGGAAGTTAAAAGGCTGTGCACACTCTGGTGCAAACCAAAGGGAAATGGAGTCCATGCTCAAAAGCAGCGCCAGCGTAAAGCCGTTCAAGGAGGCCCCAGGGCTGCGAGGCAATACCTACCGCCCATGCACAGCCACATTATCCTGCGCTCTGCAAGTGCTCCTGAGCCCCAGGAAGGGCTATGACGGAGCAGACAACTCTGCAGATGACCAGAGATAGGAGGGAGAATGGAAGGGGAGAAGGAGGCCATTGGCATTTGGGAAGAATTCAAGGGGTGGAGGTGGAGAACACTCTTTACCCCAGAATGTCCATTAAGGCTTTATTGACTGCTSAAAGTTTGGGTTCAGCAGTATTGCCAACCTCAAGCTTTAAAAAATACTCAGGGAAATCTTGGAAAGTCAATGAAATTGAAATAAAATCATGAAATAGGAAAGACAATGAATGWTTTTTTTTTTTTGATCTTCTGATGTTGCCTCAGATGCAACTCATTTCACAGGTTTTAGTCTGCAGCTGTTTTCTCATCTGTTTTCTAGGACCCTTAAGAAAAAAGTAAGAAAATATTGAGGAATTAAAAAAAATCTTGAGTCAGATCCTCAAAGGGCGTGAGTCACCTTTATCCTGATGACTTTAAAAAAAACAAAAAACAGAACACTCAACTCTTCCCTGTTCCAAATGTTCAGACTTTGGCTGAAAACTAAAGATTTGTCATATAAAAAGCTGCAGTGGTGCCATCTGAGACCAGAAGATGAGAAATTCCTTCTATGTCTCATGCTCAGCTAATCACCTCCATCTTCTATGATTCGTTACCTTCATGCAGCTGAGCAACAAGCATGGTCTAGGGTAGGAAATGTAGCTTGGGCAAGGCCGGGGGTTCCTCCTGGAAGCACAGACACAATATCTTTTTGTTAAAGCTCAGAAACATACAGGGAATTTTGTTGGATTTCTGGGAATATTTTTATCAAATTTCTGTTGAAGGAGAAAATATTCCTTTGCAAACTCTAAGCTGATTTTTTCTTTAACATTCATACAAAGGATATTTAGGTGGATTGAGAACTGGCTGAAAGGCAGAGCTCAGAGGGTCGTCATCMGTGATGTGGAGTCCAGTTGGAGGCCTGTGGCTGGTGGCGTCCCCCAGGGCTCAGTACTGGGTCCCATCCTGCTCAACTTTTTCATCAATGACCTGGATGACAGGACAGAGTGCCTCCTCAGCAAGTTTGCCAATGATACCAAGGTGGGAGGAGTGGCTGACACCTGAGGGCTGTGCTGCCATTCAGAGAGACCTGGACAGGCTGGAGAGTTGGGTGGAGAGGAACCTCATGAGGTTCAACAAGGGCAAGTGCAGAGTCCTGCACCTAGGGAAAAATAACGCTACGCACCAGTACAAGGTGAGGGCTGACCTGCTGGAAAGCAGCTCTGCAGAGAAAGACCTGGGAGTTCTGGTGGAGGACAAGTTGACCATGAGCCAGCAATGTACCGTTGTGGCCAGGAAAGCCAATGGTRTCCTGGGGTGCATTAGGAAGAGTGTTGCCAACAGGTCGAGGGGGGTGATCCTACCCTTCTACTCAGCCCTGGGGAGGCCCCATCTCTAGTACTGTGTCCAGTTCTGGGCTCCCCAGTCCAAGAGGGACATGGAGCTACTGGAGAGAGTCCAGCGTAGGGCTACAAAGATGATCRGAGGGCTGGAGCACCTGCCCCATGAGGAACGGCTGCGAGAGCTGGGTCTGTTTAGCCTGGGGAAGAGAAGACTGAGGGGGGGATCTTATCAATGTGTACAAGTACCTGAAGGGAGGGTGTCAAGGGGACAGGGACAAACTCTTTTCAGTTGTCAGAGGCAGTTCCACAGGAACTTCCACAGGAAGTTCCACCTGAATGTGAGGAGGGATTTCTTCCCTGTGAGAGTGACAGAGCACTGGCACAGGTTGCCCAGAGAGGTTGTGGAGTCTCCTTCTCTGGAGATCTTCAAGGCCCGTCTGGACTCAACCCTGTGTAACATGTTCTAGGTGACCCTGCTTGAGCAGGGAGGTTGGACTAGATGATCTCCAGAGGTCCCTTCCAACCTTGCTGATGCTATTATTCTCCGATGGACTTTGGCCCTAAACTTTGCTTCGTAGCATGTTATTCATCCTCCCTTATCACTTTGCTCCAAACAGGTATGACAGGACTATGTACCCAGCCAGAATCTCATGTTAGTCCTTTCTGTATGTATGAATTTGTTTTGCATGTGTTACAATGAAATTGAAACTAGAATTTTCAATATTATATAAAACTGTTTTTAACTGAACTCATCATCAGGATCATGCTTCTTAAAATGCTTCAGAGACAATGAAGGGAAAAATAATGTTTATGGAGTGAGACAGAAGAGGATGAGACTTCATCTTCAAGTTTGGCTTCCTGGTATTTTGTAAGAGTGCACTCTTAGATGTTCAATTTTTTTTAACATAAATTATTTCCAGTATGGAGGTTTCACCAAACTTTTCTTTGGGATGATTGAAGTATTTCTTTTATTTTGCAGACCAGATATATATTTTTCTTTCTCATTTACCTTGCTCTTATGTCAGGCCTTTAACCAAAAAGTTGAACAAAAATTGGAATCTAACTGCAATTTATTGTAACTCTTWTCTATGCTGTTGTCCACATTGTAAGAAGTAAATTTTGAATGATTAAAGCAACTGGACTCCATTACAGAAAAGCTGAGAACTCAAAATGGACTTTGTAAACATATTTTTGTAGAATTTAGGCAGCTGCCTTAATTACCTCTGGGCCTTGTTGTTTCAAAGATCTTTAGTATCAAATTAAGTCAGAAATTACAAAATTGTTCCCCCTYCTGTCCCAGAAAAGGAATTTCTCTTGCAAGAATGTTAAGAAATAGTCAAAAGCACAGATATTTCTGCTTTTGCATTTTTAATAATGTTTTATTGCAATAAGTACTAAATCAAGAAAACTCTCTTCCATATGTGCTCAATAACCAATTCAAATTTTTTTCTACACATGACATTTGTTTTAGAATGCTGCAGTTTACAAATCAAATAGTTTCTCACAAAGATAGTATGTTTTTATTCCATTTGTCCTTTTTCAAATGTTCCAAACCTCTGTGGTTTTGTCATTAAAAGTCCGGTTGGCAGATATATACTGAAACTTTATGTTTTCCAGCTGGGCAACTACCAGTTACACGTACTCATTATTATTCATATGATCATTATAGTGTTCATCATAACTGTGGAGGATAATTTCATGTGGCTTACACAGTCAATACGCTGTGATCTACAGCAGATATTGTCCTGAAATCACTGGAACTTTGCTATCCTTAAGCTCTGAAGACACTAAGATTTAGATCTAAGCCTCCTGACTTTAGCATAAAGCTAATGAAAAAGCTAATGAAAACTCTGACCAAGGTTTCTGGAAGTCGCTAGTGGGTTTGGATGCTTTCATTCAGGAGGTACTCAATCTGGAATATTTTGGTGTTGAGAAGGGTGGGTGGGCTTTCTCTCTCCTCTCATCCATGGCAGTTTTACCTCCCTATAATTTTATTGACTGTATTGGAGTTACTTTTAACTTACACTGATGGCAGAGGAGCGATGGGCTCTCCTTCCCATTGTGAATGTACAGAATGTTGTGTTTGAAATCATAGGGTTATTTTGGTGGGGTTTTAAATTGTTGTGAAAAATTCTAAATCCCCAAAGCTTTATTTTCCCCTCTTGTTATAATTATAAATGACCACACAAAGAGTACTCACTCTTGTACAGAAATCTTGTATGCCAAATTATAAATCACTAAATGAAAAAGAATGTCAGAGAAGATGAGCGGAGTCTAAACTGTATCCACCCTAGTGGGTGGTACTATTATACTGGGGTAATTTATTGTAAAGCTTCCGCTGACATGAGCATATTTCTGTTGTCTGACAGAGCAGTTTATAAAGAATACCAGAACTTTTCCATTAAGTCACTTCCTCAGAATTCATATCATGACCCTACATTATATGAAAAGCACAATTGTGCAATTTGTGAGGCACAAAAACCTTAAAACTCCTAGATTTGTAGCTGTTACTAATTTTTTACTTTTTATTTATTATTGTAAAAAGAAAGCAAATTGATGAATCAACACTTAAAGAGGTGTTTATTACTGGAATAGTAAGAGCAACACCAAGTGCCATGAAAGAACAAGAAACCAAGCTCTTACCTTCCCCTCCTTGTGTATATAGGCCCTATTTCCATACGCTTTTGTGCACTTAAATACTTGGCTGGAACAAGATCCTATGCAGGAGCAAATTGGGTGGATGCAGATGGATTTCTCCCTTGATTTGCAGTCAGGGAGGCAAGCAGCTATATCCAGCTGTTCTCATTTCCCCCAGGAAATACGGTCATCCAAGATGAGAATATTGCCTTTCTAGATACCTCTGGGTGAAATAAACCCTGCAGGAGTGGTAAGGAGCAGACAGAGCCCATCACCAATCAGCTCCCGTGGCTAGCAGCAGGATAGTTCCAGGACCTTTGCTTAGTTACTTTTGCATCCAATCTGCAGCCCACCTCCAGCTTTAAAGGACAACATTTTGAATAATTTGTCTGATTAACAACGAGTCTTGCATCACTTTGGTTAAACGCTTTGCTTCCAGTTCAATGTGTTACCCTCCTTTAGGTCAATCTACTGTGGATGGTGTTCTCAACTAAGAAAAATGTGCAAGGCACGTTTTTGATGGAGTTCTTGGCAAATCATTTGATTACATTCCCTGATATTCAACAGATGTCTGCAGTCCACATGGCAAACAGATCCATAAAGGCAGTAGCTCACTGTAGCACTTGATATGAAGAAGCAATATATAACATTTAATGGAAATAATCTATTATGTATGCAATCTATTATGTATCCCACAGCTTAACTCTGCATAAAAATGTATTTTTTGGGGACAGCCAATAGTATACTGACCAACTTAATTTATATTTTACTTCAAATCTTATCTAAATGTTTGAAGCTTCAATATGAAGGACCTTCAGACTTTAAGGAACCGTAAAATGAACCAGACATCACTTTTGTTTAAAGATAATTTTGAAAATTAAACCATTGTTCATTGCAGATGTTCATTCCAGGCCAGGACTGTAACTTGGGAAGGAGAGAGGAAAAATAATCAGAAGCATTTAAGTATTTTCTGAAATTTAAATTTGAACCTATTTTTCCAACATTGTTTTCTTTTTACTAAACATTGGATCAAGTCAAATTTCTTCATGGCACCCAAGAAAAATTCCAGTTGATTCTGCTAACGTGATTATCAGAATTCTCCTGCAAGTGTATCCTAGTTGTTGTTGAATCTCAAATGCAACCATAAGATAGCTGCTGGCAGTCATTGGCTTTCTTGTTGGTGCTCAGTTAAAGATCAAGTCCTAATGTTGTCACATAAGTRAGCACTAAAATTTGACTCACTCCCCTAATGGAAAAAAATATCTTCAATCCTTATGTGAGGTGGAGTTGGTAAAAATAGATTTAATATAAACATTTTGTTATACCTTTTAGCTTCATTTTTATTTTTTGTTTTCATATATGTATATGAATGAGATCCACACATAYAGAATTTTCTGCATCTGTTATCAGAAATAAACCTTAATATTATGTATTAAATGCACTGGGACTCTGCACTAATAATCTCTCCTAATTCTTATGTATCACATCTGTTGATGAGCAGAAATGTGGTAAAAGGAACACAAGAACATTAAATCCTGTTGTTTTCCATTAAATAACTTAAAGGATGGAAATTGACCAAATATCTTAGGGGAAAAAAGAAGAAATTTTTATTTGTCTCATTCTGAATATATAAAATATGTTGGGACTATTTAGAAAGACACTCTCAGGGTAGGGGCAGATCCAGCCTGTGTGGGTYTGAATGATGATAATTCTTCCTTCAACATTCTACTTATCCAGTAGCTTGGTACTTTATTATTTTTATTATTAATATTCAGGAGAAATAGTGAGTTTTTTATATCTGTTTGAAAGTGGGTAGTCTTGACTATACAGTACCTCTTGAACCGYTACTAGTGCTCACACAAGGACTGCCCAAAGACTGTGGAAGTAGTTCAGAAATATTTCGCTGACTTTGGAAAACATCCAGATTTTTGGAGTGCTTAAATTTTTACATATTAAATTTAGAGGCAAAATGTAAGTTGTATGAGTATACCTTTTCATGTTTATTCTGGTTGAAATGTATTTATATAAAAGAACCACACTATAATGCATATTCCATACATCCAGCCATTTCGTGGCAACATGTTATCAGAAGTCCCAGGTATGTTGATTCTTCACACTATCTAAAACTTGTAGGTACTGGATGTAGTATGTAGGGGTTTAATAAGAGGAAATAGTGTATCCAGTTCCATTTATCAGTATTATAATTGTGTCTCAAGTATTGAGATTCAATAATAGAAAAATACCTGGTTCTTCCCTCTCAAATCTTATAAACAGTCATTCTAGTGCATTTACTCTGGTGGTCAGGCATGCAATGACACAGAATGACATTC
The DNA here is from genome assembly GCF_003343005.1 of Rhea americana. Classification (NCBI taxonomy): domain Eukaryota; kingdom Metazoa; phylum Chordata; class Aves; order Rheiformes; family Rheidae; genus Rhea; species Rhea americana. The sequence goes on along the minus strand of NW_028185339.1, from coordinate 1,464,174 downwards.
CRCTCTTGATATGCAGGAGAGAGGATAGCCACCTTTTCGTAAGCATTGCTTGTTTTGTGGGTAACATCTTACTGTTGTTTACATTTATCAAAAACAGGTATTTATGGAATAAATTTATCACTCTTTGGCTGTCACTGTCTCATCAAAAAAAAAATCTCAGTTTTACACACAACTTACTTCTTGACAAATATTTTTCTTGAGGTTTCGAGAATATTGTGAAAGGATAAGACCAGATGTTTGAGGAGTTTTGTCACTACCAGCTGTTGTTCTTGATGAGCTCTTGAAAAGCACGTAGGCATACTAATCAAATATCATCACTGGAAGTCCACAAGGAATTCTTTGTTAGTAATACTGTTTTCTTCAAAATATAATGTAACAGTCCTTCATGGAATAATATTTAGTCTTTTTGTTGTGTAATGTTTATAGTATTTGTTTTCATTCCTCATCCTAGAAAAACTCTTATTTGACCTTTTATTGTAGAGTTACTTGTTGTAAAATTTTCCACATCAAGTAAAAATATAGTAGTATAAGTTTGGTGAAAGAGACAGGGCAAATATTTCATACATATTATTTATATACACAGCATAAAGTTTGCACCTATTCATTGTTAATAGAAGACTGTAATTATGTACTTAACATCACTGGCAAAGCTTCGTATATGCATATATGTTACATGTGAAAAACCACCGTGCCCCCTTCACATTCCTCATGAACAACGATAATGAAAACTTCCCCGAAGTTATTACTCCATCTCCTAATTATAGAGCTCTACAATTCTGTCAATAATTGTCAAATTAAGCTATTGATGAAGGGGTCAGTGTGGGAGAGGATATGTCCTGATCCTGCAAGGCTGAAGTCAGTAGCAAGTTTGATGTTTATTTCAGTGGAAGCAGCGATGAATCCCATTTTCAGCCAAGTTTGTTCAACTGTAAGAACATGATCCTACGCTACTGAAACCAATGGACGTTTATCAGCCATGTGAATAGTGAATAAGGCTCCTTGTACACTTAGGCCACACTTCTGGTTTGGTTTTAATAAGCACCAGATGAGACAGGGCCATAGAAAGAAATCCACAGGTCTCTGAGTAAGATTTGTGTCTGACTAACTCTTCAGAGCACAAGTTGCACAGGAACTGAAGTGTTCAAATGGAAGGTGGCAGCTCTTACTCTGCATAATAACATCATGCAGCAGAAACAACGAAGAGGAAATTGGACAGACTCACTAAGCTCTTTTGAATATGAATTCATGTCAGGGAAGACAATATACAAGCCAGTTATTAACAGACACCCTCTTTTCTATCTACTGAATTTCAGATTTTTTATACCAAGATGTTGTGTTTCTGGGTGCRTTAACTCTGTTAATGGTTACTGTGTTTTTTCCAAAAGGGGCTAATAGGTAATATGAATTCTGTTGGAATTATGTAATTGATGAAGCAGGTACAGTGCCTTGGGATTACACAATACAGACCATGTATATATCTGTAATACTGTTAACACCATTGTGTTTCTTCTTTTTCTTGACCTGTCTTTGTCCTCCTTATTTTTAACCATATCTGGAGCCAGATCACTAGTGGCATCTTGCTTTCTAAATGTGAAAAATGCTGGCTGCTCTCCTGGCAGCTACTGGCACCTAATAATACTTCAGTAAATGTCTCACAGTACTCACTCTCTTCTTTGATTTCTATCATCTGAAAATTTTTCTATGGCTTGCTGTTAAGTGTTCAGTACTGAGAGAATCCTTAGAAYCAAGTAATTTGCCATTTTGGAGAGGATACTCAATCTTCTTTTAGTACTTTTAGTACAATTAAAGTTTAAAGTTTTCCTGTTACAGAGAGAAATGAGGAGGCAGTTTTCAGTCTGTAATTTTACTCTATCCCTGTAGATTTCGCTGAATTTTGAAGCAGGATCAAAACAGGGATGAAAACACCTGTAGGCTGTTTTTTGGCCAATTAAATTCAGAATCCAGTTCAAAGGTCCTGGTGATGACCCAGCTGCCTCAGCAATGTCTCTTTATTCAGGTCCAAAGGAACAGCTGCAGTCTGTAAGATTGTTCAAGTGAGAGTTTCCAAGATTGTACTCACAAAAGGTCTTGGGGATCCTTGACTGCAGAATTTATACATGCTGGGAATCACGTTGACACTTCTTTAAGGTTCCAGTATAAGAAATAGTGTTTTGGGACTTCCTACTGGAGACAAGCTCTCCAAGCAATGCTCTCCTTGAGGCAGACCAGCTGGAGCAGCATCTGTTATCCTTTTCCCTGCTATGAGCTCCCCTAGTGGGAAAAGGTGAAGTGTAGTGATGAATGAAGTGGATTGGCAATCGGGTCTCCAGAGTACTCTTCCAACAGCAGGATGCATGCAGCACATAAGCTGTTAACAGGTGCTTTTTGAACTAGAGGTACAGATGGCTCCACCTGTGTTTATGAGGTCTCTTAGCTCCACTTGTCTCTGTCACATATCTTTAATTTCCTGTACAGTGCTCACGTTAAGCCATAAAGTTTGCATCTACATTGATTTGGAAAAACATGCTTGACAGTCCCTAGGAGACTGCATTCCTCACTAACTGCGCTGTCACGTCATGAGAGCTCCCCCTCAGGTGATGCAACCATGCTTTTCAAAATGTTTAGGGCAAATGGCATCTTCAGCCTCCTCTGTGTCCCATGCTGGCTGTGCTGGCACAGGAGCATCAGGGGGCCTTTGAGGAGACTGCTCCCTGCGTCACCGAGACAGCCCTCTCAGCCAGGCCACATGCAAAGGGCTGCCACACATCTTTAACCATGCAAATGTATTACCATGAGCTGCTGCTTCTCCAAAAGCACAACGTGGCCATGAAGGATAGGGCATGCGGAGAGATGAAATTTAGCCATTAACAAATTACATGTGAGTCTTGGATGGCATTTGCCAATCACAGTACATTTTCCCACAGTGTGATTTTTGTCTGTCACTGTTTATTTGGGCATGGTACGCTGACTTTCAGCTCTGGCTCAAGAAGAGGAGTGAGGGCCTGAGAACAGCGATATACAAGAGGTGTCCCTGTCATGTATGTCATACCATAGTGATTCACCGTATCTTGCCTCTGTCTTTTTGTTTCTGAATATAAACAGTAAATGATATGAAGATGATGCCATTCCATGAAGAAGCCTCTGTTCTGGAGCAGTCATGGTCTAACATAACACTTTTGAAAAGCGTCATAAACACTTTTCAAAGCAAACTGGAGCTTCTTGTGTTCACTTGGCAGATGATTCTCAGGGAGATCTAAATTCATGCTGGCTGCTGATTACCAGCACTTAGGGACAAGACCAGCAGAAGCTCCTGCATCCTTTTCTGGCCTTCCAGAGTGCAGCTGTTCAACCTGTGGATGTGAATGGTCCAGAATCTGCTTTTAGCAGCAACTCTTCCAGGGACTAGATACACTCAGGCCCAGCCTCACATTTCAGCCTAGCAGGGGATTTGTCATCCTGCTTGTTTTATGCACTGTAGTGCAGAAAATAGAAACTCTATTGCTGTTCACTGGGGACCAAGAGGAACCCAATGATGTCTAGTTGGAGTTCAGCAAGCTGAACCAAAGAATTCAGCCTGCTGGTCCCCTTTAATTACATGCCTTTAAGGTGTTGCATTATGCAGTCTTCTGATCATCTTCTGTCAGAGAAGGTTTGCTATGCACTCTGTATCTGATCGGATATTTTAGCTGCACACTCAAGATTAAATGTTAGCCTTGGTAATGCTATATACATATCAAAGCCATCTTTGGCTTTGAACATGTTCCTTTCTGAGAAACTTTCTTAGTACTTTTGTGAATTACAGGCATCCTGCTCCTCAGTGTCTATGAACTTATCAATCATTTTCTCTTCCTTACTTGAGTCTCATGGCTACTAGAATTTATAATTACGAGGTTTCTATAATACTGCGTTAGCCTAAAAGGGTTTTGTGAGATAAGTGGAAAACAAGATCATTCTCTCTTGCAAGGGGTGAAAAGTCGACTCAGGAGCTTAGGTGCCTACAGACCTTGCAGTTGACACAGATAATAACAGATGCAGAAAAGCTGTATCACTAAATGCAGACAGTGTGCCTTTACCAGTGTCTGCACCATTCCTATAGATACAAGAATTGAAATTTGATGGTTTGCCACACTGCAAAAGATACGTTTTGATTCTGAATATGTAATCATGTATTATCCTCAACTTTGCATTTCAGATTTGGCAAGTTTATCAAATAAACTAAGGGGATTCAATGACATAATTCAGGCAGCAGAGACCAATGTGGCTTCCATCCAAGTATTTTCTGAATCATTTCAATCTTTATCTCTGTTATTTGTGGAAAGACTGGAAAATAGGTTAATTACTTTAAAATGGAAATAAAAAAATCTGGATTTGTTTTGTATCTTTGAGCTTAACATTTTCCTGTTATTTCCAATGCTGTGTTTGGGAAATCTGAAATGCCAGTCTTTTAAATGATGATATCATTGCCATAAAAATCGTTTGAAAGGTTTTGAATTGATTTGGCTAGCTTAACTACACTTCAATTTGGATATCAAAACCTGAAGCCTAAAAAAGAATACCTGATTACAAACCACGGGCCTCTCAAATGATAATTCGGTTGAAATAACAACATTACAATGTACCTCTCTGTATGGTGTACTAATTCTCCCTACTTTAGTGCTCTAAATATAAAATCTTTTACGAGCTTTAATATAATGGCACTAGGAGTGACATATGTTGTTTATGTGATTAAAAATCATATTTTAAACAGGATCAAAAACTGTTTAACATGATCAAGACATTAGAGGGTACAGAAAAGAAAAACATATCTTTCCACATTCTTCAATGTTTCTCAAAAAGTACAACAGCTTGAGGTTATTTTAGCCAGAATAGGGTCAAGCTGCAGAAGGTTCTCAAAAAAAATCATGTCATAGGGACCACCGCTCTTCTTTTTTTCTCCAGCTAGTACTCTTTGGTGACCCCAGCAGTGGTAATAGGACAGATGGAAAAAGGAGAACTCTTACAAAAAGCTTGACCTGTGCCCCTTAGGAAGCCAGCTCCTCGCTAAGAAAAATGCTACTATGGCAACAAATTAACTAATAAAAATACATTTTTCATTCTAGAATTTCAAAGAAACAAACTTTGCAGTGTCAAATGTATTCATAGATGTTAAGGGCAGAAGTAGCAATTAGGTCATCCAGTCTGGCTTGCATATCACACATCCTATAATTTCGCTTATGTCTGCCTCTGCTGAGCCAGGAGTTTGCATCTGACTGAAAAATACCTTTCAGACAGCATTCAATATTAATATGCAGCATTAATTCAGCATTAATGCATTAATATTCTTCCTCAAAAGAGGGAGGAAATAGCCTATCCCTCGGTTCTTTTTTCTATCGTTTAATCAGCCTTGCTATTAAAAATATGTATCTGTTTTCTAATTTGAATTTATCTAGCTTATACTTTACAGTATAGACTTTTGTTAGTCTTTTGTCTACTAGATTAAACAGATCTTTTAGTGCTTTCTTCCTCTCTCTCTCTCTCTCTCTCTCTGTAAGGTTACTTACACACTGTAATCAAATCATTTCTCACCACTAGGATATTTTTTTAGCAAAAGAATGATTCTACATCTTTTTCTGCCACAAAATTTGATCCCATTGAGTGTAAAAGGATTTTAATATTCTTTCCACTAAAACATCCAGTTACCAAAATATGCTCAGCTACAGGCCATCAAAGATCTGTCTAATTAAAGAATATGAATTACATACCAATTATGATATGATATACTCAGAATAAGTCTGCAGGGGGATCTAAAACTTCATCTTTGGGTTTTTGAAGGCAATTGCTCTGCCATTTGAGCTAATGGAATATTTTGCTGGGTCAGCCCAGAAGAGAGGCTTTATATCTTTACCTCCATCTCCTTAAACAGTGTTGCCTTTCACTTCTGTAACAGCGGAATTCTCAGTGGAGCCTTCTTTGAAACACTAACATTCTCCAAGAAGGTCTCGGGAACACGATATTGCCATAACTTGACACCAAGTTAGAAGTTGCCCAATAAATGTTTGCAAGTCTGCAATAAACTCTGTTTCTAATAGTGTGCTTCATGCTGTGCTAGCAAAGTGCAGAGGAAATGACAGCAGAAAAAGCTTTATGCAGTCCTCAAGAACGACACCAGCGGCACTCCATATATAGTACCTCTGTGTAGATGCAGGCGGCCCTCTGCTCTTTTCCATGCTGAGCACTTTGCTCTGCTTGCCCAGTTTTGAAGCCCTCAGAGAGCTGGGAGGAACACTGAAACATTCTTCAAATCAAATGTGGAGGCGCTGTATTGTTTCTTGTTCATGACCAGGTTTAAGTGAACAGAATTTGTTWTAAAGATAGCCGTCGATGATAACGGTCCTAAGAGCTCATAGGAATCCTCTCTACTGCTTTGGGGGATTCTGGCTGAAATATGGGGCCTCCATGGTAAGGTTATCCTAAACACATGATCGGGCTGAGTGGTTTCACCTTCTATCTAAATGCTGATGCTGCACGACCCCAACTAATTTCAGCAGCTCAGCACRAAGTTTTTCTCTGAAAAGGCCCTTTGACCCTGAATGAATAAGGTTCTTCATGTGCATTACGTTCAGCTACGTATTTTCATTAGCAGAATCAGCTTTTCCATGCTATCAAAGCCTCTAGTAACTCTGAATCAATGTTTACTATTTAGTTATTGGTGATATACTGATTCCACAGCAAAAAGCACCTACCCAAAGTTCAAGGAACTTCTATACATACACACTTGCACACACAAAGACACAAGAAAAGTAGAAGCCCAAATACCTTTCATCTGTTACTTGCTTACTGACCTTTGTGACCACCACAGCTTGACTTTCTTTCCATACAAAAATCCTATCCTCAGCTGACTTGGCTGAACTCTGTCTTCCTCTTATAAAGTGGTATATAAAATAGCTTTATGGCATAGCAATAAATAAGGCTGATTCATTTAGAGTACTTAAAATCTTGAGCATTTCAAAGAAGAAGCCATTTAAAGAATCCTCTTGGGGTCCATTAAAGTATGGAAATATTATGTCTATTTTACAGATGGGGAACTGAGGCACCATGAGGTTAAATGATGACACAAGATGTCCATAGAGAAGGAAAGAGTTTAGTGTAAATTTCTTTAATCATAGGCTAGCATATTAAAAAGAGAGCATCATTCTTGCCTTGCTGCCTGGTGCTGGGATCCAAGTCATCCTCTTTCATAAACACGTCTACATCCTTAAAAAAAAGACGTAGCAATAAAGAAGTAGTTACACAATATATATGCTTTGAGCTGAGGCCAGCACAGTTGAAATGATTTTAATTTGTTAAAAAATTAAAAGTACAGTCTACCTTCTCTTCAGGAAAATGAAGCTTTGAAACTGAGACAGAAATTTGATCTTTTGAGCATGGCTATAATGCTTAGAAAAACATACCATACATGACTCGGTACAGTTTATCTCTGTATCCAGAGGTATGCACCAAAGTCAAATGACTCTGCTTCACATTCATGCATGATAAGTTTCTGCTTCAGTAACTTCATTAAATAAGTTTAAGAAAAGAGACCACTGAGGCCTGCTTTCTAGTTTTCAAAAATATCCCACATCGAGTGTGCTTTTTTAAAAAATCAAAAACTGCTTAAAAAATAAAGTAATTAGACTTCACCTAGATATATGTCACTAACATTTATCACGTAGAATTATAGAGGAGAATTTTTGTTAGGTTTTTTTCTTTGATTTAGTTAGTCTTATCATTATTAAAATTATTGCTGCTGTTCATCGAACTAGAATTATGTCTATTCTTAACTCCAATTAAAATGAATGAAAATCAAAGACTAATCTGCCTAGGCCTTTCTAAAAATGTTGTTAGGCACCTAGTGAAGCACTTAGATACCTAAAGCCTTTGAGAAGCTGTACCTCTGTGTGTGTAAGTGAAAAGATCAAACAGTTACGCAGGACAAACACCAATAAATGTTCCACTTAGAACTGGTAAAATTCATGGAAAAGTGTTTTCCAAGCAAATATGTTTAGTTCTGAGTCACTAGGAAATTTTTATTTCTAAATGTGGTTATGCATGTTGTTGAAATATTTTTTTTTAGAGACATGTATGCTGAAAGCTAAATTTTTGAAGTGGATTTGGGCGCTCAAACATTTTGTTTGGCATTTTGTCCAAAGTTTAGACATGCCACTTGAATTGGATATTTTTTTTGTCAATAAATCTCCCAAATGTCTAAAGTACTCCAAGTATATGTAGATTCATATAAAGCATCACCAGAAGAAGCTGGCAACTGCACTGGTCTTCTGCTGATGAGCTCAGCAGGTCCAATTTTACCTCTTGGTCAGGCAGAGGAAGAACTTGATCACAAATCCCAGATGAGGATGCTACAGAGGGGACCTTCTGGGAAGCAGAGAAGAATCACAGCCACCRTCATCTTCCCTTCCTCCAATAGCCATGTTCAGTGACAGTCTGATATGTCTAGGCCTTAAGCTTTGGGCATCATGATTTTAAATCCTCAGGGAAGAGTGAGAGCAGCCATTAGACCTACTACATCCCATTGAGAGGTAGAGGCTCATGCTAGAATTTCACGAACATTTATATGCTGTTGTGAAGCAATACTGCCTGTTTCACCCTCCCTGTTGACCACAGACACTGTACCCATGCCACTCTGATTGTCATGCCAGCACAAGCACATGCACAAGCTTTAATACCCTGGGTTTCCAAACCACTTTGTTGGGAAAATGATCTATATTAAAATTAGCCCAGAAAGAGGTTAATTCACAGCTGACGATAAAGGAGGGAGGATAAATGGTGCAGGGGAATTTCAGAGTTTTGGTAGCAAAGCTGACTTAAGGTAGTTGATGCATCCAGGGAAAAGTGCTCTCAGTGACACTCCACTTCTGAGGATCTGAGATTCAATTGTACAGAGGTTTATTGACTTCGTACACTACCTTCTGCAGAGTCTGTGTTTGGCTATCTTAAGGTATAGCCACACAAGAGAGTACAGACAACCACATATTCACCCAACTTACGCTCCACACAAACTAGCTGAAGCTGGGAAGCCACATAGTCATTTAATGTGGTCTTAGGTCCAAAGTAACTGACTCTGCCTCTCAGAAGGCTAGTTTGAGGGGTGGGGGGCAGGATCTGCTCTCATTTGGCAGTAAGATACAAGGATACACGGAGAATGCAATGGCTGATTWAAAACATATATTGGTGTGAATGTGTTCCCCTGAGAGGTGCAGCAGCAGTTGCACAAACCCCTTTTCCCCAAGAGGAAATCTGCCTCTCATTCATTGTAACAAAAAAGTTAACACGCTGGAGGTTTGCACCCTTGTTTATCTTGTCCTAGGTTTCTTGTGCATTCATATCCTCAGCCTCCGGGGTTGAAAGTATCTAGAATGCTTGTAATCGCTTCACATCTTCCTTGTAATTTTTTCATCTGAAAGTCTCCTCTGTGCAGGAAGCAAGCACAAGTCCGCATACAACTTAAATCCCACTTAAATTACTATGGCTTAAATTCCCACTAAAATAGCTTCTGGGCCTAGAGCTGGCGTTCTATACAAGGATGAATTCCACTCTTACGGAATTCCTCAGCATTTCTTCATTTAATACTTTTCTTGTCGCAAGATAAATTAGACTCCTCTGAACTCAGCACTGCTGCATTTAGAAAATGCTGATAATCAAGCTTGTTTCATACTTTTATATTAGAAAGCAATCACCATTAAGAATTGGCATGATKAGGGGCAAAAAACTTTCCACTCTTTGGAGAGGATTGATCTGAACATTAGTGTCAGCACTGTGACTCATTTTGTTTACTATAAGATGAATCACAGATGACTATGACTATGGAGAATATATTACCAAAAATTCAAATAGCATTGGTAGAAATTTGGAATTGATTATTGCCAGAGAGGGTTGGGCTTGGCTGGACTCACTAGAGAGGCTGAAGGATATTTTTGTCGGAGTTCATTAATTTCAGTCTTGGCACTCTGCTACTTTTACTTTGAATCCAGTTCAATAATATATAGGGAAAATGTACAACAAAATCCTGAATAAACATGAATATTGGCGCCAATGAGACAATTGAATGTCACTTACTCATTACTAGAGTGATATCTACTTCACTGGTAAGTGATCATCTCCTATTGTCCCTTCTTCATGAGATAATCTCTGCAATCAATAGACCCATCAAGCTAAAGAAATGAACAAACTCAGCTTTTATCCAATGGGTAAATGATCGAGTAACACATTGATTTTCTTTTAAGATTTGGGATTTCATTAACAATTCTTTTTTCCATTTGCGTGGCAGTGCACAAAGGGAACTTAAATTTTTCATACGCATTCTTTTAATTGTGTACATGAACAGGAATTTTATATAAATTAGAACATTCACTTTAGAAGCATCCACAAAGATCCATATAAAAATCCTCTTATTTATAAATGTATGAATTGTTCAATCATATATTGTGATGCCACGGGAGTCAGCTGGCCAGTCTCATACTACAACCAATAAAAAACGGACAGTTGGAAGAGGTCATCTAAATAGGTTCAAAGGTTTTGGACAAAACTGAGGAGATTAYGGCAGGAAGTTTTACTTGATATGGGAGGCACAAGAAGGAAAAAAGCTTTCACATGAAGAAGAATGCCAGTAACCTGMGCAGTGTAACCAAAAAGCAAGACTGAGATGCACATGATGGTAGAAAATATGGAATTACCTATGCTTTTGATAGCATCATGTCCTGGGCCTTTGAGACACTTTGCTAAAGGAAAATGCAATGTTCAGGTTCAGTTTATTTAGTCCTGAATTACGAAAACCTAGCAGCTTTGTTAGTCATATCTGAAATTCAGCAGTTTGCTTCTGCACAGTACTCCATCATCCAGGAGCAGCTGTGGTTCCAAAACACCAGGGAGCACCATAAAAATGTGATAAAACAGTAAAAACTCAGTTCTTGCACAGTACACTAGGCCTTTGACTCACTTGACTTTCCCCAGTGTTATTTTTAATGTCTTTTCTTCTTGCCATTGAATATGTATTAACTGTTATACAACGCTTACCAAGTTTGTTATGTAAAATTCTAGAGATAAAGCCTCAATCCAGGGCCCCCTCTGAAGACTTTTGAACTTCCTGAGGGCTCTGGGAGCACATCCAAGGATTTTTATTGTTCCCAGAAGATATATGGAGATTATTTGTCATTTGGAGAATGTGTGTGTGTGAGTGTATTGGGGGGCTCTGCTGAGCACACTATTGTGTTCCTTTCCTGGAGAGAAGGTAGGATTCAAGGGTGACCTAAAACAGATGTTGAGAAAAAAGTCAAAAAAAATTTAAAAAGAAACCCCTAGAGATTTACTGAGGATTACTAACTGCATTGTGCTTTTTATGAGGGGGCCTTCAATATTACTCATCCACAATAAGTTCTAAATAGACCTTATAGGTTTTCTTTTATTTGCATGTATTAACAATACAGCAGCAAGAAGCTGACACTCGTTTTCCATWTCAAGCAAAGTTTTATAAGTCATTTTTTACTGGCTATCACCTCAGGTTAGTTYTACACTGAATAGTAATTCCATTTTTATGGATACTGTCAAATACTTTTCATAGAGTCCTTTTTTTAAAAAAAAAAGGTCTGATTTTTAAGGGTTCCTTCAGTGACTCATCTCACTTTGGATATTGAACCTACAGAGTTACAGGTGCRGAGAACTGCTGGAGCAATTAAAGGTCCTGAAGAGGGAAACCCTGGCCACATTGAAATCAGTGGGAGTTTTGCTAGTGTGACCAAGATTTCACCCTMAGCATTTAATATTTATCTCATCCTCAACTGGACCACTAATCATCTGTGTCAGCCCAAAAGGGCCACTGACTTTCATAATCACCATTGTTTCATATGCCCAGAAGAGCTAGTAACTAAATCAAGTTTTCCTTTCTGGTGGTTCTTTCTTTATTTTTCATCTGGCAAACACCGTTTTCTTATTTCGTTGGTTGGTCTGGATTGCAAGCAACTATGACCTGGATCCAAGAGGTTTAAATCTGTAATATCACCATGTTATGGTGATATCCCAGAGAACTCAGGCTTGCTAATTACTTCTTAGAGCAACTGAACGAATGTTTGGAGGACAACATGCTGAAATAATACTGGAATCAGCATAATAAAAGGCAAACGAAAGCCTCCATAGCCATATTGGTAGCATGGTGGTAATTTTTGCTTGTTGTGATGTAGCTGGAACCTGGATTATGAAATAAATTCCCATTTCAAGATTTTTGGACAGTGTAGCCTGTTAGCATCCTGTTAGCATTAAATTTAAGTGTGCGGTGCCACTGCTTACTGAACTTATTATGATTTGTTGCTATATTTTTAAATAAAAGGCATCCACTCTTACAGAAATGAGAATTAGAGCCTGGTGTTAGCTGGAAGTCAGTCATCATTTCAAATGTTAGATAAGCAGCTTTTTGGAAGGAAAGAAGAAACAGAGAAAAAATACTAGAGGTCACTGAGTGATGAAGGTTCATTTAGGATTTTTACATTAACAATGTGTCATTTGTGTAGCTGCAGGATGAACACCATCTCACATCATGATAAATGTGACAAAAAATCTCTATGAATTCAGGTCATAGTAGCATTTTGGAATTTAGAAGGCCTGTTTAARCTGAGGAATGAGCTGAGTTCTTGACCATTCTTGTTAATAACTGAACACGTGTGTAGTGACACAGCTCTCAGAATATGAGCAAATTCACAAATTCTAGTTCGAATTACCTGTATCCTACTGATCTGAGAAGCAACGACCATACTACCAAATGTAACATGGGACTGTGCTGAGGTTCACTCTAGTACCTCGTTTTTAGCAAAGGAGATGGTCTATATTACAGCAATCCCAGAAAACACTCATGCTAAAGCTAGCATTGCGGTTTCTAGTTTACAGTCCCAAAGGTGTAACACTGTAAGTTGACTCTTTAAAATGGCTAAAGTGATGGCACCTGCTAAGAAGAATCAACAGTATTTATACAAGGGACAAGAGACAGTAGACAAGGAGTGGGAAGAAACAAGACAATACTGGATGCTGTGTTTAAAATGATATATATAGAAGAGATAACTAATGCCACAACTGTATCAGGTCAACAAAGAGTTTTGAAGGAGAAGTATATGTACTATTTGGGACAGTACATCTCTAGACAATTACTCTCATGTTTGGAAATATGGAAGAAAGCATGATGCTCGTCTGAATCATCAACAATTATTTAAYGAAGACTGCGACAGTGGTATGCCASATGTAGCATCTAATGTTTTTGAGAGTATTCAGAAAAGAAAAATATTCGGGAAGAGGTGAGGAAGAAGCTGAAGGAAATAATCTGAATTTGACACCCTGTACAAGAAAGTCAGAAACGAAATCCACAAAATTCTTGAATGCCTTTTCCAATATTAGTTGGAAATAGTCAGGACTGTTATATCTAGTCTGCTTTCCTGACATTATATTGTAGCCAAATACCCCTGCACCAAGTCTGTGGTCTTTCAATAGATGAATATATATAGGAAACTAAACTAGTRTGTGTTAGAGACTGAGAATAAGAGGTATCATACTTCCATTCATGCCCAAGATTGTTACAGCTCTGGGTAATCTGTTAGTGGTACCTGCACAATAAGTGACCCATAAACCATGCTACAGTAGAAGAAGAATCAATCTGACCTGAAATAAAATGCATTCCTAGGTCCAAATTTGGCAATTGTTTGAATTCAACTTGCAGTTGTGGTACTAATCCTCACCTTTTCTAAGTATTTCCTGTGTGACACCATGTGAAATATTTCCTGAGATTCTTGTAAAATATTCACTTTTCCTGTATTGAAGAGCACTCTCTTGATCTTTCTTCATTAGTTTTTAATCCTTTACCCTCTTTTCTCATGTCCTTAAATATTTTTTTCTCCAACATTTCTTGTAAAACATTTTTTCAAATCAACTGCTTAGGTCAAGTTTTTTTCATGCACAGTTTTGTCTTCTATGTCCTTGAGTTAAACCTTTACTTGCTATGATCCTGTCACAAGGTAATGTTTTATGGAACATGCTGGGGCAGCAAAATGAGTTGCTACTGGAGCTGACGTTTCACATGCCTGTTCTTTCAGCACTTTGGGGAGGAGATTAGTCATTTCTTCTGATTTGAATGTATTAAGTCTTTTGAGTTGTTTTTCCTCTACCTCAGCATGATTCTTTTCTATCCCCTTGTTTCTGCTAGCCATCTGGCAGTGCTCTGCCCCACCTCCAGACCTCTTCTCTGCAAGTTTCCATTTCCTTAGGTTGCAAGTTCCAGAAAGTCTTGAGTTGCAGTACGCTGAGCCTCCTATGTGGTGATATTTGGGAATTCTGAAGTTCAATTGACTTCATGCACTGGGTCTATTAATGTCTTGAAATCTGTCTTTCTAACATAAAGAAATCTTGGTTATGAGTYTGTTTGTTTAACTTTCCATTTAGTTTAAACGAAATCAACTTATGATCAGTATGATCCAGGGTTATTTTCTATGATCAGCAGTTTTTTAATGCCACCACAGCTTACCAAAAGAAAGTGCTTTTGTGTAATATTTTCATTAATGCCCTTGGCACAAGAATTAGGGATGAAATCTATAAGTCTATCCTTTGCTGTGGTCCTTTGTAATCTATAGTTTGTGCAATGCACACTGCACTCTGGAATATGGGAGCTCTAGCTAGCACAGCGGGCATCTGTCTGCTGCCTGGCAGACACAGCCATAGGAAGAATACTACTTCAGTTCTTCTCTGAAAGAGATAGCTTTTAAGTGGCAGCTAGATGCTTGTCTTGGCTACCTGATATCTAGGCTTTCACCCAATGGCTGACATCAGCTAGAGTATGGAAACTACAGATTCAAGTATCAGTGTGTTCTTACGAAAAGCCTCTAAGATCTGTCACTCACTTTTTCTCAGTGGCCAGACAGAGCTTATTTGTTGACTCTATAAGGCATAAAGAAAGGCCTGMTTATTTTCTTAGACCATTATATATTGAATGCTTAATGTTGTTCAGTCATATCCATGCGTTTAAAAATATCACATTTGAGTGGTCCTTCATTATGCCTAATAGTGCACATTAGCACAGCAGGAGTCACCAACTAGTGCAGTTAGTGAGATAAATATCTCAAAAATTGCTATTTTTTAGTGAGTAGAAAGTTTTTCCAAATTTTGAAGAAAATCTSGTGGTTTTGTTACATTCCAAACAAATCATCATATACAAAATCTCTATTTTGCTATATTTGGCAAATAGCAAGTTCTTTTCTCTGGTTTGGTCTTTGTGATCATGTCTGTTGCTAGTAATTTAATCAGCACTGGATGCTGGATTTGATTAGACATGTCTACTATATTGTTGAATTATTAAACCTTTATGCAGAATAATAGAGTCACCTCTCACCGGCTTTTGGCCAAAGTCAATGCACCACCTCCCAAGCCCAGGCAAGAGTTCAGGAGTTAGCAAGGTCCAAGGACCTTTCCCAATAGGAAAAATGTTCTGCGTTCCTTTTGGAGGATAAGACAGTTTAATATGAACATGTCAGGCCAGYTGGTCTCGTTACCAGAGAACTGTACCAGCACCTGCCTAATTTGCTTGTATAGATGTGATCCTACAGACAGAACAGAAAGGTTTTGTGGATCGTTATATATCCAATATATAACTGAGATATCTGGAAGAGGTGATTGCCTGCATCCTAGTTGTCCATCTGGAATAAAATGTGTTTTGCTATTTAAAATATGCCACCTTCATCAGATTTTTGTCACCAATGTCTCATTCAGCAGCCAGCTGATGGGGACATACAGTTTGGATACTATTGAGAAAGGGAGCAGTGCTGAGACAGGAGAAAACTCTCATCCCGAAAAACAGAACATATATTCATTAAAATCTGTAAATARTATTGAAAATCTATAGTTTGTAATAATTTATGTACTTAATATTATGCATAAAAGCAATTCTAGCACTAGAATCATTCATGTTATGAACCTAAATATGGACATAAAGGTAAGATAGATCCAGACAAGTTTTGTGTAGAAAAGCTTTTTTTTGGTAAAAGTTTTCAGTCTATAAGTGACCTGTTTAACTTTCAGAGCATTGTAAACTACTTTATAACTTTCGGCTTATATGAAATGATGTGAGAATATGGTGTGGGCAACAATGGTGGTTTCCGATTGGCTGGCAGTGATGTCATATGTGTCAATATTTCCCACTAAAAGTGCAGGTATGACCTTTTTACCTTGGAGTTTCCATATCATAATAGTTACAAGGCACTCATGGTTAATAGATTTCTGAGGGATTATTGCACTCTTTGAGTAGCTGAAGTCACTTGACTTTTGGCTGGTGCCTCCTGCTGCACCTGAGGTGTGTGATAATCCCTCAGAAATGCACTGCTTGTTGAATCTCATGGCTTAATTATAAACATTAACTGAAATCAGCTATACATTAACTAGCTTGCCCAGATGTTTCTGTACCTGATGGATGGATGTGATGACTGATGAAAACAAATCATGCAGAAAGTCCACTTCTGGTAAGTTCCTTCACCATGTGGAAAAAAAAAAAAAAAAAAAAAAGAATAAAGCAAACTTGTTGCATTATGAGCTAACAAGAGAGCTGAAATCTGTCGACTACAATAGGAAAAGCAACAAATTTCATTCTAATTTCTGCATTTGGAAGAGCAGCATCTTTAAATATCTTTGTGTCACATGCTGGTTCCCACCTTCACAGTGCACTCCATCTGGATTTCTCCTCTGGAAGCTTTAACAACGGCCGTGGCTGTGTAACTCCCTTCTGTACAGCTCTTAAATCTAGACTGTCTTGGAGGCACCTTATTTCCCTATGATTTTCTACAGTCCAGAAGAGAAAATTTTGTGCCCTCTTAAAGCAAAAGTGTCTTTTCTTTAGAGATATTAAAGCTCTTCATCTGACTTACTTTCCCCCTGCCTGCAACGTTCTCCTTTCCTGACACTTTACTGCTTCAAGTTTTGTGATATACTTTTGATATGTTGGCATTAGGTGGCTCATATTTCATTTAGTGGTTTCTTTAATGCAGTAATGAGGAACAATGTGAATAAATCTGCTTTTAGGCGGTTTTACAGGTTTTTCATTTACAATATTTACTCAGTRTATGAGATTCCAGCTAATTCTAATTTCTCTGAAAGTCTGATCTCTTAGAAAAGCTATTAGTGAGTGAGAATGGGTTGGAGAGGGAAAAAATTTCACGGCATTCCTTCAGAGCCACGCCAGACCCTCACCTGGACTGATCTGTAAACCCATTCCTTCAGTCAAACCAGTTGATAGCTGCCCTAATGCGCTGATACCTGCAGCAGTGTGATRGGATTCATGCCTACAAAGCATGCACAAGCTTTAACCTACCATCTGCATCTCCTGCTAATAACTTGCAGAAATGAAGACTAAGGTTTGCGCAGATTGCCAGGGGATCCCCTGGCKTTAAGAAAAACCTCAGTGGCTGTATGGTGGCTGTTTTCCAGCTGCTTCTTTGCYTGGGAAAGCACAAAATATCTGCAAGAGGAGCTGAAGTGTAATAATTTGATTTCAAACAATATTTGTTTTCATACCTAATTAAGCATTGATTGTAAAGTTGCTATTAGTGCTTCTATAATAATGTTAACATCATGGTTAAATGAGCTGTATTTAAACGTTTGTAAAGAGCAAGTCTTTCTGCTTCAAGGTATAAGCCAGGTCCACTCTCTGAAGTTGAAAGCAAGTATTCGCCTGTAAACATTTCACTGTATAACCAGCCTTAGAAGTTTCTTAAACCTGCACAAAAGTTTGAGTGAATCACTAGTCTGAATTTTATTAAATTATGTTTCTATGAGTAAATCCTAACAGCAACTGGTAAATGGCAGTCCTGGGGTGGCTTGCTGTATGTTCTGGCATTTCAGCATAAGCAGCATGCAAGGCCCTTCATCACTGGGAAGYTGCTCGCTTTGCTGGAGTTGCCTTGCCAATACGCTCTGCTCCTTTGCTTTTGAGTAAAAGACAGTGGTGCTGCATGATGGTAAGAGATACTGCAACATGCATAGAAGAAGCTGCAGAGCTAGTTTCATTTCACATATGGAGAAAGAGGGATTCTGTTTTCTAGAAGGTTCTGGTTTCCTTCATCTTTAGCATTATCTGGAGTGGAGAGCATCAATGAATGTTAATGCTAATAACAGGCTTCTTCATGTTTTTCTCTTATTCTGCAAGCAGTCATGGGWTTCTTAATACCACCAAATGTAGAGATATTAAATGAACTRTGTCATTACCATAACCACAAGACAGCACTYTWTTATTGCATGTTTTTAGGTCATTTTGTACTACATGTGGGTATTGACCCCATGGGCATGCAAATTAGAATCTTTCAGCAATGACRCATACTTGGAGAAACTGTTGTGCCACAAGCTGTGCTCCCTGAGGCTGTTCATCTCACCCCAAAAACATATTTAGATGACCACAATTCCTTCTCTTCTGGATTTTTAGGTTTTATCTTTTCTCTGTGTTGTTTCACAGGTGACTAGTGATTTGGAGAAGGAGGAACAGAGAGAGGAAGAATCAGATCTGTGACTCAGTGTGTCCTTCTGATCCCAGTGTCTACAGGTTCCAGGCTGTGTAAAAGATCACTCATTCCCAAGGATGTTCTGCCTCTGCTTTGATGCTGAAGACCTGGGTCTCCCTCCTGCTTTCAAGCAGCACTCCCACATATGGGCTGCATTAACAAGGACCTATAAAGTCCTTGTTAAAGTCCTGTATTTCCTTTTAATAGGAAATCTCATAGTAAGTACTCAAATCTTTTTTAATTGTTATGAAATATATTAATTATCATTCTAAAGAGAAATTTACACGCTGTTTTGTCTGATGCTCAGTCCCCTTTCTCCTCCCACTTACGGGATACACAGTGAAAATTTATCTCTGTGAATTTGGCATTTCTTTTTCTGCACTTTCAGCAAAAYTGCTTTAGTTAGCTAGGGTCTGGAAGGAGAATGCTTAGTTGTAGTTAAATCCTGACAGGGCCTATGTGCTGATGAGAAAAAGATGCTTCCTAAGTATCAGTTTCATTTTTCATTAAGAGCACTTGGCCTTCTCCAGGTTCTTCTAAACGTATTTTTCTTCTAACATGCCAAGGTAGCAACAGTGAAAATGWCGAGTAAAACTCGCAGAGAAGAATACTGGCTAAAGCCTTCCCACTCAATTTTTTAAAATTCTGTTGAGAACATAAGAAATGTGCCAGACCAGGCCACAGATCCACCCACCTCACTATACTCTCTCCAAGAGTGATGAATAACGGGATGTACAAGCAAGAGTGAGAGAACAGGCCAGCATGTCATCATGCATTTTGCCTCAAGATATTCTCCCAGGAATTTGTGGCTCAGGGACTTCCTGAGCCTTTTCCAACTTTACTACATCTTTTTCRTGATGAGCAGACAGGAACTGCAGCACACAGTATTTATGAGGCAAATGAAACATGGATTTATACAGTGGTATAATGATGGCTTATGTTTTCTATTCTGTTCCTTTCCTAATAGTTCCTAGGCTTCTCTTTGGTTTTTGACTTTTTTTTTTTTTTAATATTTATACAATGTTTGGTGATGGAGTTTTTGTGGGATTGTTTTGTAGAACTACATGTGCACTGCTTTATAATTCTGTAAGCAGAATTTTGTCTGCCACTTTATTTGCTGGTCTATTAGTATCATTAGTTCCTCTGTGAGTTACTATGGTTAGTCTTGTCTTTGCTAACTTGCTAGTGTCAGTAGGCTTTGTCATCTCACTGTTCATCCCTTTCTTCGGTGTGAATATGCTAGATGGATGGTTGTGAGCTGCTRTTGAGGAACTTTTTCTTCTTTCCTATACTTTTCTGTGATTTTTCCCAACTTCTGTCCTATTTGTTATTTGAAGATACTTTCTATGAACATGTCATTTCAAGCCATGTGTTTCRCCACAGTTACTGTTTTTCCTACACTGTTTCGTTTAAAAACTTGTATTACCTTTTTTAATTCAGTCATCATTAGCCAGATTCTATTCAGGTTTTGTTGAATCTTCTCCACAGGATACCTCTGTTCAACAAAAGTCCCCAGAAATAATTGAATCTGATTCCTTTTTTTTCTTACATTACTTTCTTAATCCCACAATGCAAATTTGTCTCTCTTGTCTGGCCTTACATGTGGTACTGGGAACATTTCATTTTTTATTCTCTGTGAAACTCCGAAGGTCATTATGAAGATCCATCACTGCAGCTTTAAAGTGTTTTTTTTAGCTGTTATGCAGCTATGACAACAGATATCACTAGTAAAACCCAGAGTCCATAAAACTACTCCTTTTTAGTGCTTCACCTGGGCCAAAGACAAGTCATTAAACATTTACTAAATCATTTTTGAAGTTGCATAGTTCGTGCACTTCATAAACACTTAATCTTCATAATACCAGGTCAATTACATGTGTGATATTAAATGTATGAGGAACTACACTCTGTTTTACTAAAATTATCCCTAAAACCATGCTTAAGAAGGACAAGGTTACAGGAATATTTTTGGTAGACGTTCTTTCAGCAAATATGAATATTTTTAGAATTCAAATTATTATCCAAATTTTACAACTGGGAAGCAAGGACAGAAGAATATTTTCAGATGTACTCTGGGAAAGGATCTCTGTTCCAGATCACTTAGTGTCTCTGGCTGTGCTTGCATTAGCAGGTTGAGCCCAGTAGAACTAAATCTGTAGAGAAAGTTAGTTGATGCTGAAGACCCAGTATAACAATATATATATTTCAGGGCAAATTTCAGACAGTTGTGCTTTAGACTTGGTCTAGTTTATTCCCATGGAATAAATGTCTATGAGTGTTGGGAGCACATTAGGTGAACTGGAGCATATCCTCCAGTTTGCTTTCATCTGAAAGGAGCCCAGTCTGTGCCCTCTGGAATCACTCTAAAACAAACTACTGTCAGTGAGGAAAAGGCACACTCCTGAACTGCATTAAAATTCTGATGTAGACCCGTGTGACATTCCACATCAGATGCCATTTATGATGGTCATATTTAAATGGCCTAAGTTCTGTCTAAATCCACTGCTAAAGGATTTTGAAGAGAATCTCAGAGACTCTCGGTAAGACTTTGAGCTTGCAGCTACTCAGAATCAATTAGTCTATAGGCTTAGAGTAGTAGGCAGAATTTAGACAATCTRAATACTGCCTTAAGAACTCATTCCAGTACTTTAATACTTTTATAAACTCATTAGCTTGAAATAAGAACAAAGCATGATATTCTTACTGCAAGAAGTACAAGAAATTACTATCAGGCTTTTCAACATTAGAAAATACTTCAGCACACCATCTTTTTGTAGTCTTCAGCACCTGCTCATCCTTTTGAAAGAATAAATAAATAAATAAATAAGCCAATATAGCCACAAAATCCTAGCAATAGCATTTTTTCAATTGAAGTCCTCTATTTTGAAACTCAGATTTTGGCATCCATTCATTCCCAACCAGCTGCAGTTTTTCATCCTCTGAAGAGTACAACTGACATCYGAGAGTCGAGTGCCATTGTGCTAACRACTCCATAAACAACCCCACCAAATCCTGTATGATAAATTTCCTTGTGATTAGTTAAACAGATAYTGTATCATGCCAGTGGAAGGAGTTTTTGTTGACACAGCATCTCTGGAGACACTGGTATGTTTTCTTTTAGTACTTGGATGTTCGGCAACTGGAGTAGTGAGAATGACAGAAAATCGGTCAATGTTATTCAGTCTTGATGATCGTTCTTTCCTCTATTGTTGCTTTTTTCTTTTTTATTTATCTTTTTTATTTTTTAAAGCAGGCTTTTATTGCACTGCCAGATTCTGTCTTGTAAAAACGAAATCAAGTTGAGTCTTTGAAGGACAGAATGTGAAAATATTGTTAGCTCCAATCACAATATGCTTTTTTTAGGCTATAATCCATTAAAGCTACTTCTGTGTTTTAARAAGGAAAGAAAAAAATGCGCTCATTTTATGTTTTGAGGTTATTTTATTTTTAGCTCTTGGTTTTACAGAAAATGCATCAGTGGGTCACTTCTGTGCATTATTTTTATATCTTAGTAGTACTATTTCCATGAGCATGTTGGTTTTATAGTGGAGTTTCCACTCAAGGCTGTTAGTAAATCTTTCCACAGAAGGCAGGTCTTTATAAATGACTATTGTTAAAGAAATGTTACTGGCTGCGATGGGTGTGACAATAAATGTGGGAAAGACCTGGCTCTTGGTTATTGCTCTTGTATCAACTTTCCCAGTCTGACTAGAGGAAAGGCATAATTGTGTCTTCCCTTCCCCTCAACCTCTACGCTTTCATTTGGACAGTGGTTAGATGCATGGTTTTCAGAGAGAAACAAATGACGCATGGAGGAGTGTAATCACTGTGGCCTGCTCAGACATGAAATATAGACTCTTGGACAGACTTTCAAAATACTATGACGTGTTCCAGATAAACAGCAATTTACTGTAAAGTGAATGTGAATTCAGTATGCAAAGTCTTGGGTTCCTGAAGTAGTAATGCTTTTTCCATGACATGTAAGGAACATTTCTGATATTAGCTAACCACTGTAAGGAAAGCCCATGTATGTGAATGTCTGATCAACCAGATTTTACAGTTGTGTGTCATACAGGGCTCTAATTACCATGCTTTGAATATTAGAGAACTCAACACTCTTTTAATCAATCCCATGGGTTCTGCTATTTCCATTACTTAGCTTCAATCCCTGTTAAAAACTAGTACTGAGAATTTGTTTCACATACTTAGTGAATCCCTAAGTGCACTGTTCCTGAAAGCAGACGCTCACACTAAATCTGGATAGTTTATATTCACTCTAAATGAAAACAGCAGAACAGTGAGATGACTGAGAAATTATGACATAAAGCTGATTCAATAGCTACTCAGATGCTTTGACTTCAACTGAGGGCTAAAGTACTTTTATCTATCTGCATTACTTGCAAAGGGGCAGAAACAATCCATACATAAGCCTCAGCATGGAGGAGTCGAGGCTCTTTGAACACATTCCAGTCCAGCTCCCAGTGTGATCAATGTCTGTCTATTATCATATCGAGCCATTCTCTTCAAACACATCTGTGCAAATCTTAAAGAATGGCAAGCACTCTCCGTTAAATAGAAGAAAAGCTTTAGTAAGTGATACTTAATAAAGTAATTGAAGATTAAAACATGGAGCAGAAGCAGAAGCACGGAACAGTGACAATGAGCTGTGAGGAGAAAAGAGAAAGAAGAAATGTATATTGGCTTGATATCAGTTTGAGCAATCCTGATTTTTTCTGAATTGTATACCGTGAAACATGGTGATTTTTGTTCCCTTGTGACGATGCTCCCTAGCTGTACCCAGGGATTWAGCCCTTCTGGGAAATTGCAATGTTACCACAGCAAGGGTCATSAAGTGGTGCTATGACAAGTAACCTGGTGTGCTCTTCCTTAATGTGAAAATGTGGTTTGAATCCTGGGATAATAAACCACTGGGAAAGAATGGATTGGTTATGGAACTTTTTGATGTGGTCTTTCCTTACTTCTGCAAGAACAAGGAAGTTTATTTTCTTTTCATCTTTCTATTTTGTGTCAATTATTGTGGTACAGCTATTCCTTGGAATGTAGGAATAGTTCATAAATTTTTGACTGAATACTGAGGAAACAGTAATCAGAAACATACAGAAAGAGAATCAATCAATAATCAGAACTACTTGCAAAGCTCAAGATATATTAAGATAAAAATATATATTTTATATAATGTATATGTTATATATATAATATATTGTAAGATAATTTAAGAGAATGTGGTGCAGGACAGTATCTTCCAAGGTCCATGCAAAGCAAGATGCACATTTCCTTGTCCACATTGCCTCTGAGTCTGAACCTGGATCTCAGATACTTTGGAGAGGACTATGAGATAACTATATAAGAGAAAAGAGATCTGAAAGAATAACTAAAGGCAAGAGAGAGGGGAGATTGCATTTAAGTCCACTGTCTCTCTGTTAAGGCTAATAGTTTTTGTTAATAGCTTTTTACAGTTGGAAACTTATTCATTAGTACCCAGTGATCACCAAAGCTGCTGAGAGAGGTCATCAGRAAGCTATCAGATGGACATAAGTTCAACCTTTCTTAGATTTGAATCAAGACAGGTGAAAAAAGCACTAAGATAAGCATATGGGTAGATTTTAGCAAGTAGCTACTGTTATTTTTCATTTCAGTGGGAGATGAACTGATTTAGTGCTTACCATCCCATAGTACCAGATTAGAAGAAAGGAAAGCYATAAACGCTTTTTGAGTGATATTACTCTGATACTTTGGTTTCCTAGAAATGATATCTATGACATGATTTGTGAGTTAGGTGCTCAGCTTGAGGGAATTTTTTTAAAAAAATATTCTAAAATATTCATCATTTCCTGAAAACTAGACCTTTTAAAAATTAATATTAAAATGAAGGCACATAAAAGAACACGTCACATACTAATCAGTCTATTGACTGTGATGAGGAAGTACTCTACAAACGTCTTTTATGATATAAAACCCTGACTTCCAGATTCAGGCTGCTGTTAGCAAGGATAGAGATGTTTCAATTCAAAGAAGTAAGTTTTCTGAATTAGTTTTACCTCAATGAATTTAATGACCCATTCCCTTTTGACTTCAATGAGGCCAGAATCTCAAATTAAGCTGTGGATGTTGTTTTTTGTAAAAATTTACAAACTGTTTACCTCTTTGCAAATAATAACAATTTCAGTAAGTTTGGAATAAAGTACAAGTAAGAAAGTAAAGATGACTACTACTCATAGAAAAACCACACTTGTTCTTATTCAAYCTGTTCTTCCTCAGAAGACTTTATGTAAAGACCCAATTGATAGACACTGTACGTTTTCTTGAAGCAGAAATTTCTTTCCTTCACAATCCTTTTTTTTTGTATGTAGAGCTTGCTTTCTCATCTCTTGCTTTCTGAATAAGATCTTGTGCTAAAACATTAATTGATGGAGTGTAATTAAATCTGAGGATGATCTTATTTGAAAGGAGTATATTGTAGTAGGGAATTGTGTTAATTAAAATATTAACTATTAACAGAAAGTATATTATTTTGATTATTTGTGCTTATTTCCTTCTGGAGGATGAATTCAACACCAATATACCCTTATTTCTGCCATTCAACACTCAACATTAATCATTTTCATTAAGACGAACATACTCCAGCATAGTCCAGGCTTTAACTTTCTAGTATTTATGAATCTGTAACCACTGGTGGATCTTTTTTCCTAAAATTATGCATAGCAAAGAGTGACAATAGCAGGTTTATCAGTATTTTGTAAAAGACATTTCTTCTAAAATATGTCTTTGTTCATATTTTTCTTCAAATTTAAGATCCAATCTATAGCTCATTAAAGGCAAGAGAAAGGATTTCCTTCAGTTTTGGGCCTGTTATTTATTGATCTTAAGTGGGAAATAAAGATACTCAGGAAGCAAGTGGTAACTCCAAATAAAATATCTCTGTTTATTTATATTCATGAGCTAATCATTTTCATTTTTGCATTGCAATGCAGCTGATGTTCTTCCCACAAATACAGAGAAGTTTGCTTTTTCAAAAGCAAATGTTGGAATATATTCTATAAACATTGCGTACGTTCTCGTATAAAGTTACATTTTATAGGAAATTTTACTGGTCTTATATCCATTAGCCAAAAATTTCAGGTGCTTAAGTCTGTGGAAAAATAAGCTACTGTCTGTTGAAGTTTCAGTAAAACAGTCCAAAAAGTTGATGTTAAAGAAAAACTGACATACAAAACTAATATTGTTTTAAAGACTCAAAGGATTTTTTTTCTTTTTCAGTTTATATTAAGTACATTATTATTTCTTTCAAAAGTCTTAGATTTTTTAGATGTTAATTCTTACTTTGAAGTTGAAGAGGAACAACAACATGGGTTCAGAAATTTATACTTTTCATATCCATTTTCAAGGTAGGATTTTTTATCTTCTTCCTTTTTTCCAGTATTTTCTCAGTAGATATCTGTAAATTTTTCTGATGTAGAAGGAGACACATACAAAAATAYATTCAAACATCAGCAGTGCAGGAAAGAGTTCATGATATGACAGGTAACATGAATACAACTCACTCTCTAAGATGACGTGGAGTAACCGAGACAAAATCATGTTTTTTCAGGGTCTTGGTAGGGAAAGTATTGCAAATCACTGCTTTGGAGTCTCTACAATAGATAAATGCTGGGCATTGGCATCTGATCATTAAGCACATCTAAACTGCCCATAGTCTGCTTGTTTTTTTTTTTAATTATAATTCATCTTACCTAAAAGTAAACTTAGAAATAGTTTTCACACAGACAGCATAAAGTTTCCACTGCAAATCATCAAATACACCTCTGAACTGTCCTTTTTTCTTAAATTTTGAAAAAAATGTGAAAAAGAAAACAAAAAAAAAATTTTTTTTGTTTTTTTGGTAACGAAATATACAGCTAGAATTCTGAAGGAATTGGTTTYATTCCTCACCTTAAAATTACAACAATAAAAAAGGAGGAAGAAAGTTAAAATATTCTCTACAGTGCTTGTTCACCTTATGTGCAAATTTTGAACCTAGTTCCAACTCTTTTAAGTCAATAGGAAGATTTCTGAGGTGTAAAGTAAAATATCCACTTGGACAGACAGGGCCAAAATTATAAAAATTCAACATTAACTAAATTTCCACATAATCATTGCATCACTATCTGCAAAGGTTGAATTAAATACTAAACTGAATACTGCTCCTCAAAGTTTAATGTATGTGCTTAATGTCAATTTCTGAGTAAATTCTGTGAACCATTCCCAATGATCATGATCTGAGGGGATGAAATCCTGATTTTGCCAAGAAAGCTTTACCTTGGATATTAAATAGGATGTCATTGAATACAAATGTCTTTGACTTCAGTCTTCCCTTTTTGAATGGTTAAGTTGTAGACAGTTTCTCTTTCYCATTTTTGTTTAATGACAGTCCTACTATTACTGCGTCTCTGACATAAAGAAAATATTTCAATTCTGTTTTGTTTTATTTTTAAGTAAGCCCGTCAACTTTGTGGCTCACAGTTTTTCTGCTTCCAAATTCAAAAGACTTGCCATGAATTTTTCCTTCTATTGAGCAGAAAGTATATTAATGCCAGCAATTTGGGTATGATTTATGGGCTGTGGAGTTGGTTTTCAGGATGTTATAAAATAACCATTGCTTACAAAAGGCAATCTATCAAAACAACCATAAAATGGCACATACACAAGCATCCCGTACTCTCAGGTCTCCTCCCTAGAAATTAATAGAAAGCATAAGAAGTTTGGCAACCTCATCGTTCCTGTCTGAGTAGCAACGGAGCCTTTTTTGCAGAGCCAGTGACCATGGCAGAATATAGGGATCAAACAATTATATCTGTCCCTCCTCCTACTCCTCCTAGCAAATTCCTGGCACGGCAGCTCCAAAGGAGAGGAAGGGGCAAAACAAGATAAAAAAAAAAAGCCAGTTATGTCATTCCCTTTCAGTGATTTCACATAAGGCCCTACGGAGGCTACCTGATCACCAGGTCCCAATAGCCTCCGTTGTCATTTTACATCAAGATCTGCGTTCATKCTCTGTACAGATGTGCACGAGATTGGTCATTACATATTGTGCAACTAATTGTTTTAAGCTATTAGACCGTGGCAGAAAAAACCCTTATTCTTTGTTCCACAAAAATATTATCCATGAATCTGAACATCTTATCTCTTGCAAGGTGGCAGATATCTTTCACAGAAAGGTTTTGGAAACATTCAGTGATGTCTTGAACTAAGGCTGGGATGTTGGGAGATTTTGTTTTAGCAGAGTAAGAAATACTTCGGATACTTTCATCCTGTTTTCCTCAGTAGGATCTTTCTGAACTGCGTTTTTACTGAGTCATATTTATAACATGTGCCTAAACCTGATGATCACATTTGTGCTGTCAAGAGCAAACACATGGCTTATCTTTTGTTACTACAAATGATGTAGCCTTTTAGAAGGTAATAGAACAATATTTATTTGTACCAGCAAATATTTTTCTCCAGATTCCTATATTACTAAAACTATATCTTTATATATCATAAAATAATATATTTTCTTAGGGCATTATAAAATATAAAATCATTTAAATTACACATGTATAATAAATGAAATATATTTTAATGAATTCCATCTTTGGGATTCATAAATGTATTTCTTCATGTAAGGCCTTTTCAAAAGTCCACTGAAATTAATAGAAAGGGTCCCTGATATTTCTATAGATTTTAGATTGGTCCCTTGCTAAGATTTAATTCTACACAGTTTAACTCAAATAAGTCACATGTGGAGATGGTTGAAAGCTATGTTTTAGTTCTTGTGAAATTTTTCAAGCAAAAATAACACTTCAAAGAATTTTCTTTCCATTTTCCATAAAATCAATTAATAACCCCAAACTTAATGTTTTGACTGTATCTTTGACAACTAAGAAAATTGTTCTGGCATTTCTAGGTATGYTATTCAGCATATAATATTAGATAATAAATCCATTTGAGTGCTTATAGCTCTTTACGTGAGTGCTGTAAAATTTTTTTCATGTGTTTTTTTCTTTTGGCTTGTGTGGTTTCAGTACCCATTCAGTCTGAATACCCATTTTTTTTTTAGATTCGGTAGCTATGGCCCTTTATGCCTTCACATAGCAGACAATGACGAGAATTAATTTCAAGTTTCACTTGTTTATTGCATGTTTTGTTAGAAAATGAAACTCATGAAACTACCTTTGAAACTTCTTATCTTTCTAGGGACATCATAAATATATGATTTTGRTCACAAGGTCAAATGTTATTTTATAAATATACCAAATTTCATTACTATTTTTGAACCCCAAACAAACCAGTTGTTCCAAAGATAAACATATTTTATGGAACACTAGCTGCAGTTATAGCCTGAAATATATGTTTGAATATATATGTAGTTACATATACATACATATATATATATATATATATTCAGTGTATGTGTATATATATATATATACGTGAAACATTTATATCAAACATGCATATTTGACAGGACAATATATTCTGCTTGAACATGTGCATTTCACTAATACTAATTTCTGAGCTTTCATAGGCCACTTAGAAGCCCTTCACTATGTTGTATAAACATCTTCCATAGCTGCTTCTAAGATCTTTTGATCGTATCATGAGTGGGAAGCAGTACTTCTTTCTAAAAGCTGGATATTAAGCTGGGTTCTTTCTTGGTTATCTTTTAAAACACTAAAAATTCTGTGGGCCAAAGACATCATGTGCCAACCCTTTGCTGTCAGATGATGCCATCAGTGGCAGAYACTCAGCGACTGTGATGTGGATACACTTCATATACACAATAGTAGAGTAGAAAAGGTAAAGGAACTGGCATATATAAAACGGTAATCCTGCTAATATACAATATAACATAATGTAGCTCACTGTTTGAGCTCTGAAAATAAAAATAAGGAAACACATTGATGCTCAGACTGATGAGGTGTATTAGTAATGATAATGGTGGAATGGAATGATTTTCTGGTAATCACTAGTCAAGTGCAGAAAACCATTGACAGAGGAGAAATACCTGAGCTTATAGTAATTTACTGATGTCTCAGACCAGAAAAATAAAAGACATAAAATGAATGCCTGACTTTTAATGTAGCCATAAATAGTGCTCACCAGTGTTTCATAGAGGAAATGTCTGTGTAGTAACTAAGATAGTTAGTATTTTGGTGCTTTCCATCTTGCTTATGAACCCAGTATTACATTGAAATGAAGAGGAGTCCTGGTTGCTGTAGGAATGAAGATTCCAGAATCTTAATGACAAGATTTGTTTCTCCAAGAAATTTATAACTAAGTTTATACTTATTTTCTAATCTACTCTAATGTTACCATATACCTGGCCGCTCTAAAGTCGCTGGAGAAGGAAGGCTCAGTGAAACAAAAAGTGTCTGAGCAGCCTGGAGGGCTGAGAGAGTTTGGTCTTGTTAACTGAGGCATTTGAAGACTGACCAACTTGTACCAAAACTAGATCATTCAAAGTTTTTGCTTGCATTTGCAAAGGGATGTGTATGTTTCCACTGACTCATGAAGAAGTCTGACTTTGAAAAGCTTTTTTAAATTAAAAAGAAGCATTCCAAACTACCAAGAACATTCAAAATCAAACTCAACTACCTTCTGTAAGAGCCATATTTTCCGTGGCTAGAAGACTTGCTCCAGCTTCAGAGGTGGAGAAATAATGACATCCAGTGGCCTGCTACCTCACCGAACTTTACCCATGTTTCTTATATTCCATATCTTACCTCGCCAAGTAAAAAGAAAAAAAAAAATCCAGTGGAAGACACTAGGAGACCTGAGTCTAAACCACCATTTAATATGGTCCAAATTACATATGTAGACCAATTACAAATCATCTGCCTTGGATGTAATTCATTCCACTTGCGTACTCCTCCTTACCAGACCTTGGTTACAAAGGAATACAGATTGTGAGCTTCTATTTTAAAGCTCTGAGTAACCATTTACGAGTTTAGTCAGAATATTGATTGGAACATTTAATCAGAATCTTTATAAGAAACCATACTYATTTCCAAACAGAAGTAATACATATTTATATATTTTAAATGTATATTATATATATATAATTTACARTATAGATTTATATCTGTAAAGAAAACATAGGGTCAGAAATCCTTCATGATCCAAATATTATCTGTTAACACATAGCTATAGGTATACCTGTATTTTCATTGACTAGCAAAATTCACACATTTGAGATATTTACTTTATTTAGAAACATGTTTTGTTGTCAAAACATGTGTTGTTAATCAAAAATAGGCTGTTATCCATGTGAATGAGGTGGATTTTTTAGATCAGATCTTAAAATCTGTAACATTTCTCCTTGGCTGGGACTCTAGTARCTTTTTGTAACCATTTATTAAAAAATTAAGGTTTGCCTCATTCATTCAAACACAACTTTCCTTCTTTGTCTAATATTTTGTCTAAGATTTCGATTCTACTCTTCTTATTATTGGTGTATTGTTATTGTAGCAACACATGGGAACTTGAGCAAAGGACCAGCTCCCAGTGTGCCAGGTGCTGTTCACACCCAGAACAAAAGCTGGTCGGTGCTCTAGGACTTTGCTTGTTAAGAGCTTTGGGCTGAAAAGCATTTAGTGGATATAAAAATATTACAGCTCATCCACACAAAATTTGTTTAAAAAGATAATCAGGTTCTAAAGTGATCTGATTTAGTGAATGTGTGTAGTAATGTATCAAATTTCACTGTGGCCCCATGTGATTCCAGAATGATATGTGCCACATTCACTTCTCRTTTGTATTAAAGCCAGTTTGCATTGCTTTTACAATGAAAAGCTTAAATTAAATGTAAAAATGGRCCCAGGGGATATATCGATTTGCTGCTGCTAGGATCAATGATAGGAYTGAAAAGAGAGGGATGGGTACTTGGAGCAATTCTCCTTGGGCCCGGAAAAGCGCTCAAAGAGGCCAAAGAATCCCTCTCCTTACTCATAGTCCCTGCAAGTGTTGCTGTCCTCACTCTTCTTTTTGCCACTCTTCCCCTGCTGTGATTCTTTCTGGCTCTCCCACTGTGGATATTTTAGTTTCCAGTGGAAACCAGACACCTTTGTCTGAAATGAACCAYAGGAAACAGTCCAATTTTAAGAACATCTGAGGACACCAGGAGATTTTTTTTTTTTCAACAGTGCTTCAGTAAGTATTTTCAAGAGCATGAAGGTATAACCATCAAAGGACTTTCAGATCTGGTGTGCTCAATTGTTAATATATAGAAGATAACAATGGATCAACCCATGGGTCCATTTATTGTGCAATTCCATTCCCTGCRGAGGCCTGTATCTACCTGAAGATAACACAGTGCCTCTTCAATATAGTCAGCTTCTAATAGCCTACAACTTCCGAATTTTTGAGYCTGAGGCTATATCCTGGTGGTTTTTATTATCCCCAATGACTCTTTCTCTGATTAATTTGTCTAATAATTTTGAACATATGTAAAATTTTGGTAACTACAGACTCTACAGATAACAGTTGCACTGATTAACTGTATGTAGAATGAGCGAATATTGGGGGTTTACTTATCATAGGACCTTCCACCATCATTTCTGGGTTCTCTTAGCTCCTGTTTTATGAGAGTTGATCAGTTACTCTCCGCTTCTCGCTGACTCCTTGCCAGCTGGGAGATCTCTCTCACATGCCCCCTCCATATCAAATGCCCACTACAGTAGCTCAGCTCCCTGRCTGACAGTGAAGTCATGGAGATCAAAGCCAAACATGGAGACGTGTCAGCTCCAATACTGGTTAGGACTACTTCACTCAGACAGGAACAAGATGCATAAATCAAACAACATTTGGTAACACAGTTATATCTTTTCATCTATTTCATCTGTTAAAACAGATTGGCTTAGATTGAGAGAAGGCTTCAGATACTGAAGTCGCTGATTACTTTAGCATTGCATTAAAATAAATACATAACTGGCATAAAACAAAACAACCTAACTGTTAGATTGTCAATGTTTCAGAGAGCAATTACAGAATCAACATGGGTTTAAGAAGATATTCCTTAGATTTAAACTCTGTTGCTGCTCCACAGCAGTGAAGTAGCCATGAGTGATGACACGGCTCTCACATGTAGAATCACAAGGTTCAGGAGGAACCTGGCTGCATAAGCGTCCAAACATTATTTGTTTGGGACCTACCCTCCCCCCCATCCCCAGTTGAGAATAGCTTAAGCGTTAGGTCCTTTTAATTTGTTATAACTTGTGAGAAACTGGCTAAGTTGACAACTATAAAGAGTCTGGGACTGTATCACAGTCTAATAAAATCCCTAATAAAAGTTTTAAACTAGTTCACACATCTGCAGTCTGATGGGGGGGAGATATTACATAATATATGCCATTTCTTCTGTGCTCCCCATTATCCCACTGGTTCTTGTAGGGAGAAAAAAAAATGTTACTATGATGTCCCCTAGGCACTTTTATGGCCTTCTATGAACCACCACCATCTTCAGACAAACCTCACGAGAATTTATTAGAGGGATATTAGTAATTCTCTGAAGTGCTTATAATTCTTGTTTCTCAAGATTCTTTGAAAGTATTACCCACCTTCTGATCCACAGATTCTTTCTGAGGGAGATAAAAAAATACATGTCTGGTATTTTTATACTCTGGATATAAATAATCAAGTTGGTCCTCTGGGTCCAACAAGTGTTTTAAAACATTTGTTCCTTCAAGTGCTATGATTTCACCACACAATCCACAGAAAGAGTGCCCCAATTAATTTCCAAGATTTGAAAATAAATGAATAGATGTATTTAAACCTAAGCATATCCAGGAGGACGTGGAGCTCTTATAGCTTTAAATGTCTTTAGAAGATGAAGCAGATTCAGCTAAGAGCATCTTGTTGGTTATTCCTGCTTTTGGTAGGTATTAGGGTGCTATGTCTGGTGGGTTGTACAGTGGGATTGCACAACATTTGATTAGGTGACAAGATTCAGACTTTCAGACCTTGCCCAGCTGAAGTAGTTTTCCAGAGACAGTGATTGATAATACAAAGCTACAGCCTTCCCTTGAAATGTAGACCTGCAGCTCCATTATGTAGTCCTTATGCACACAGCTCACCACGTTGCATGTGATTCCCATGAACCGTGTTTCCAGTGTGGCAGAAGAACCTGAAAAGCCACACTGTAAAACCATCCGAATGACCTTCGATTACAGAGCTTGCAATATTTCAGGGCACAATTTGAAGATGTGCAAGCTGCCTTTCTTTCTCTATTCTTTCTATACAAAGAAAGTCATTACAGCAAAATGCTGAGGAGCCAGGGGGAACAACATCTGGCAGGAGCTGGTATAAATTCACTTTGAACTCTGATGAACATTTCCACTCTGCTTGTCACTAAATCCATTGGCTATAGATGATTCAAGGCTCATAAACTCAGGTATGATGGAACTCCCTAAGGAACTGTTAGAGAGAGAAAGAGAGAGACAGTATGCATTATTTCCCTTTTTCATTATGGCTGTGAGAAAAATAGTGATTGAATGAAAAAAAAATCATTCTATGCTCTCAGAAAATTCATGATACATAGCAGCTATTCTCAGAATGATGAAGGAAGATATAAGTACTAGATACTCATTCAAGTATCAACATCACTTTTTTTTTTTAAGTTTTTCTCAGCTTCCTGGAAGTACCTGCTTTATATTTTAGAACAACTTTGATGATTATGACAGAATTTTAGGCAAGTTTATTTATGAAAGGAAAATCTGTCTTAAACTGCAATGTAACTCCAAATTGTAAAAATGAGGATGAGTGAGAAGCCCTGACTTTTTTCACTTCGGTTATTTTAATTCATTACCTCGCATTATRGATTTGATGTTATCTGTTCATGACATTCCCAGTAATATAAGGTTCAATCCCAAATGAAAATGATTATCTTCAGTTCACATATACGTTAATGGGAACTGAAAGATTGAATGAGCAGGAGCAAAAGAAAATTCATATGGCTAACACGGGCATCACATGATAATCCAAAATTCTGACCCTGACACCCCCCCCCCTTAACTGTCACCTCTCTGTAGAGACATTTAAGCTTCATTAGCACATTAATTTTCGAAATTCCTCATGTGAGTCCAAAGAGGCAAACATGATTTTGTAGCCTAGTGGGAACGGTTCTCCCTGGAGCAGGAGAGAAACCCAAGTCCCAGACCTTCTTGAGGCTGTTTTACCTCCTGGCTGCCCACTGTAGAACGTGCCTGTGAAGCAGGACCGGGCACCCAGGTGTCTCTTATTCCTGAGAGTACCTTAGCGACTAGGCTACAGGAGTGGGTGACTCTGCCTGCTATAACAGGAGGAGAAGCCCAGGGGGTCCAAGGCGGGTGATAGATCCACATTTGCAGCAGCTTGAGACAGAAGTGGCAGCTGAGCCCAGGTCTCTYGCATTCTCGGGAACACTGTAGCCACTTGCTGTTGTTTTACAAGAAAAGCATGACCCTGCTTTGGCTCTGAAAGGACAGATAAAGGCACTCCTTGCAGGCAAAGATAAAGTGCATTCCCATTTGGCACCAAAACTTCAAAGAAAAGCTGGATTAAGCTAAAGTTCTGTCCTCAGAGTTTGCATGAATACTCTAGGGAACTCTCTATTCAACACACAGGTTATGCTGGCATACGCCTCTGCACTCATCTAAGCTCAGGGCCAAGATTCCTAGGAGTTTGTCACTGATACCTAGCCGAAGCTGATAGCTGCTAGAATRGTTAACTAGATCTGGTTGGGTAAAAGCATTTAATAAAATGGTTAATTTTCAAAGGAATTAAGCATATGTACTTGCTTAAAGTTAAGCAAAGGACAGAAGCAAAATCCAAACTCTTTCAAAATCTGAAGTTCATAGTTATATGACTGGTCACAACATTTTTGGTAACTGAGAAATAAAAAAGTCTATCAAGTTGTTCTGTTTGTAAGTCTCAACCACAGTACAAGGGGAAAACGCAGTAAACAGTAACAAAATTTTTACAAGAAACCTGTAGGCTGTGATGTATGTTTATAAAATCAGGACTGATCCTTGAAAAATAAAATATAAATTCTTATCTTCCTTGTCAAATTTTTATAATCCCTTGTTTGTGTTTGCATGATCTCATGAAAACGGAAGAACCATTCAGAAAAGAGTTTTACTCCAACTAATCTTTCCAGGGGTAAAGAAATAATGAATTAACAAAAAAAAAAGTCATTTTAGCACACAAAGTTGCTCTCTACAGGCAAAATACATTGCAACAAGATAGAAAGGGTGTAGTCACACCAGTCCTTTGACTTAGACATATGTATCATTACTGTCAATGTGTTAAATGCTCTTCTTTGTTGATTGTTGACTGGAATAAAATAGTGGTGGAACACAGAATTTTATTATTACTCTAATTATGTCATCTATTACCATCATCTTAAGATTCAGTTGGGACCAGGATGTGCTTGGCATGTTTCAACAAGGTAATGAACAAGTCTCACCTTTAAATAACACATGCCTTCCGCATAGTGGTAAGATATAGGAGATGGGGCTGGAACTCAGCTGAGATGACAGAGAGGGAAAGAGTGACGGCAGAAGGAATAGCCAAATATAATAAATACCTATTAAAATCAATAACAGCTTTTCCATTGGCTTAAGTAACTTTTGGACCAAATCCTAAATGTACCATTTGGAGGATTTATAGGTTTCTTTTAAGAGACGTGAACAAAAGTCTTTTTTATTAAATCATTCATTTGCCGCTGAGGCTTATGGAAATGACATGCCTATCTACTACTAGTATGATGGACCTCGGTTCTAACACTTGCACATTTGTTTAGCTTTATGTGGTGAGTAGACTTAGTGTATAAAATTTAGCATGTGTATAGGACTGGGGCTTTTCTTAATTGTATAATTTTTTTTTCTGGAGATGTACCAAATCCAGACCTACTTTTCTCTGACATTTGTTTTTGTTTTTAATCCCTACTCTCTCCTTCTGGCTTCTTGAATCTGCATTTCTTTGCACAGAGAACCACCGGGAGTTGTATCCGTGCAGAAAGGACAGTAGCCTGATGGACAGGGCATCCTCACAGAGACRCGGGCACGAGGTGTGGGCCTCCTGCTCCTGAGGTAAGTACTCTTAGGCCTGAGCGTTGTATGGATGACGTCGTACCACCAAAAGAGCAAGCTGAGCCTGCCAAGTGCTTTGAAAGAACACTTATACTCAGGAGGGTTTTTTGGCTTTGAATCTCAAGTAAATAAAGACAGTTAAACTCAGGAGAAAGATTGTATTTCAAAGACAGCATGCTTAGGTTCTCCTATTGGGTAGATTTAGGTTACTGTATACTCATCATGTAGATTTTTTTAATTATCCTTTTCAGGTATCAGACATGTGCAATCCRTCAAACAGACAGCCCAAGTGCAGGGTCATGCACACAAAATGTAGGTATTAAGCCCCCTCAAAGTTAGCTTGATGATACCGTCCGGTTCATTTATCACCGGTACCGTAAAGAGACAGTCATTCCCCAGCACCACCTACGCGCTCCTGCTGTGCTCTTCTGCCAAATCCTGAACTCGTTCAACTCACTGAGAAATGGTAAGCTAATTTAAAAAAATATGAATTGTTTTAGGGAGCTGACCTGACTCAAGGAAGAGGCCAGGTAGTTCTGAGCCTGCGACAAGGCAAGKGCCAGCGACAGAGGCAGGAGGACGGTGAAGGGAGCAGCACTGCATTCCCGGAGGCAGCAAGCCCTCAGGTCAGCTCAGCCGATCCCTCCAGCCRCAGTTCAGCTCGCAAATGGCTAGTGCTTTCACGGGATTTTTCTGCCTGATTTCCTTTAACAGTAACAGTAAAATTTTCATTTGATGCCTATTATGAGCGGTGGTTGTATTTTGTTTATTYCTCTGATTTAGATGAGATTTCTTTTCTTTCCTATAAATGTCTCCTTTTTTTTCCCCCTATTTCTTTTAGTTGCAGTGACAACACAGCGAACAGCAGGACAGACATCCTTTCCAGAGAGGAAAGGGCATCTTAGCGTGTTATCTTAACCTGTTGTTGGAGAGAGAACACCACTGAAGGCTCYGCAGTAGGGGAGGTAAAGCAAGCCRCTYTTTTCCAAAAGGCACTTCTGACGATGGCAGTTTTAACTGAAAAGGCAGCTGTGAAATAATGCTTTCACTGTTTGCAATGATCTTATATATCTGGCTGTGAACTCACTGATAACATAATAACATTTTTCTAAGATGAAAAGGAGGCTGGATATGTAACTTAACCATGAAGAAATGTATCACGTATCACATCGTCTTATTTAGGCAGCTCAGCAAAGGACTTACGCCCATGTTTAATCACATGCTTATACCATTAGTAATGCCAAGGTGCTTAAGCTACTAGCAGCAAGAAGATGGATGGACATGTACTCAAAAATATAGTATAGACTTAACTGCTTTTAAGAATTCTGGCCTTCAAATGTTGCTAATGTTACGTGGAAATCTTTGGAAATGTTCTGCATTATTTGTAGAAACGCTTCTATAGGAAAAAAAATCCTTGCTTTGCATTTTCTCTTTCATGTTCCTCTCTTAAAAGTRTTTGCCTGAAAACACTCATGATCTTTTTATGTTCTACAAAAATAAGTGTATAATGCTTTATTTTACAGTGTTCCCTTCTCAAATTCTGAGCAATTTGCTCTGGAACACAGAAGTCAGTGATTTAGCTGAAAAGGTTCCTGGAACTGCTGAGGGGAAGACCCAGTTTTCTATCTTCCCCACAGTGCTTGAGTCACCAGATACTACTGCTACTTATTTCAATTTGTGTTTTTAATGCCAGGAATATTTGCAAGCTTCATGAAGTAATGCTTCTTCCATGTTAAGCTAGAAAATATAATGAGCAGATGTTTTGGACGCTGAACTAAAAATCAGGTTATTCAGAGATTTGATAAATCTATACTATGCTTTCCTTTGCTTCTACATGGCTTCTTCATTTAAATTATTCACATCTTTTTACTTAACAGCTGCATGTGGAAAGAAAGGGGTCTTCAGGATGAATTTAAGTCAGTAGAAGGAAATGAGATAACAGAACAAAAAAGGGCAATGTCCAACGCACATAAACAGAAAAAAATAGGGGAACTAGTATGGAGTTTCCATGTTAATCTCTTCCAAAAAGTGAAGACACTGCACTTTTGATGAAGACTAGAATGAAATTATTATTGAAAAACTTTCAAGGTTCAGAAGCATGCAGTTGATTCATTAATTTTTCGCATTGTACTTTTCCAAAGTCTATCTAGGACTGAAAGTAGGTGTGCCAAAATACTCTGAGAAAGATTCATTTCACAATTTTGCTGGACCTAACAGAAGCCGGACATGGAAAGAAAATCATGAGAAATCCATATTGCTTGAGATTTATTGACAGTTTTGTAGATCCCAGATGTTTTAATGGTTTATGTAAGCTACAAATATTTGAGAGCTTATCCAGAATCAATTCCAAGATTTTGAAAATTTGTCTATCACTTCTCTTAACGGCCCACTGAACACAAAATGATGAAGTAAGTCTGTTTTCCCTTAAACAGTGAAATAGCTGATGAGGCCAATGGGAGAACAAAGCGAGGACAGGATACTTGCTCACATCTGCTCTTCAGCGGAGACCCAGGCGAACYACTGCTTGTTGATAGGGACAACCTGCACACAACAGAAATATGAACCTGGGCATGGGTGGGTTACCTCTGTCCTCTGCTTCCATCGGTTCTGTTCTGGAGGTGAGAACCAGCTGTGAAGTCGAGAGCCAAAGYGGCTGCTGGATCTGTATGCTGCTTATCAGAGATGTGGTCGTAATCTACCACCTTCCTGCTCTCTTGTGCTTTGAAAAGACTACATTGCATATAACCAGCAGTCATGAGGTTGACTCTACAAATACAGTAGCTGGCCTCTGAATTATTTTCTCAAATGGGTAGTACAGTAGGAAAAGAAAAAGAAATATGTTGTAAAAGTTATTATCAAAGTTACTTTACCTCTCTTAAAAATRTGGAAATCTTTATTCTTCTGGCGTTACTGCAGAGCAGTTTAGAGAGCAAAATGTATTCGATATTTTGTATGGAGCGACTTCCATCAGACTTTGAGGGAAGTTAATAAATCAACAGAAACCACTTAACTGCAGCATTTTCATGGGTCCAGTGGAATTCTAAGCAAATAACAGGTTTGTAAGAATAAAAAGTCACTTATATTATACAT
The DNA here is from genome assembly GCF_003343005.1 of Rhea americana. NCBI lineage: Eukaryota > Metazoa > Chordata > Aves > Rheiformes > Rheidae > Rhea > Rhea americana. The sequence continues at coordinate 1,424,438 of NW_028185339.1, read as the reverse complement.
ACAATCAAACGTTCAAAGGAGTGTAAAAGATGCTTAAGTGTTAATATTTTATGTAGCTTTCGCTCTCAGTAGTAATTGCAAGCTATTAAAAAGAATGTTAAACTGTAGCTGTTAGCACTGGCACAGCCCCAAGTAAACAGTGAACCCTCACGGAAGGGGGTTAATTGCTACAAGAAGAGGTAATTTATTAAGGAACACTGAAACCCTGTATACACCCAAAGATCAGACTGAACTGTAAAAATATCTTGTGAATATTACATCTGATAATCAGATCTTTCCTATACTGCACTTTAGAGTCTCAGCCTATTCAAAAAACTGAAAAACCAACAAGGTTTTTCTACAAGGCTCCTATAAACCTTTAACTGGTGCCCTTCAGTCTGCCACTTCTCCCCTTTCCCCTCCCTGGAAAGTCTGTTGCTCACTAAAACATAAGCTCACTGGCAGGAAAAGCCAAAGTGACAGTCAGATGGGACAYGTTGGGGGGCTCCTTTTGCTTTCTTTTGCTGTGTTTGGCACACTGTGCTAGAGTCTCACTAGTCCTGCACATGTCCAATTACCTTTCTCCTGATTAATAATCTTATGTTTTTATGAATCTCATTAAAAAGACATCTTCTACAAGGGTTCAGATCTCCTCAGGCATGACACAGCAAATGAAAGTGCAGAGCAGCTAGTGCTTCTCATGCAATCATCTCATTAACAACTTTTTTTAATGACCTCTTGGAAAAACACAATTTAGTTCTTTAAATAGTGTCATGAGTGGTCTGCTACCTTCAAACTTCCACACACTGTTTTAAGGCCAGGAGCCACCTTTCTTCTGACAAACCTTAGAAGCATTGCACACACTAGCAGGACTCCATTAAGAATTGCTAATAGGCAAGTCTGCAGATCCAAGGACAATATCCAGTCCCCTAGTTAAAAGAAAGGTATCAACTTTTATGTCTCTCTCTGGCATAATCTTTTTCTTGGTCTGCCATGCAGATGTCTCCTGTATAGTTGATGTTTGTTTAAGTTCAACATGAAAGGTGTACAGAATATATGGCAGAGATTTGTAGTTTGGAAAAGCCAAATTTTATTATTTGGCTTTTAGAAATTTTGTCTTTATAAGATGTAACTAAAAGCCTATCAAGCCTGGGAATTCTTGTACCGTGCTCAGCAGGATTTGGATCAGGACCATGAGCTGGAATATCTTGAAATCAATTTTTACAAGCCCAAACAAACCACAACCAGACTTCTGAAAATGCTCCTGTTCTATGTTTTGCCTCTCATGGAAAGGTAGCACAAAAGCAGGAAATGAGCAACCTGATAATGATAAGATTTTCTATCACAGTAGCTGTGATCCCTAAATAGTCTTCTTGATCTTTAGAGGAAGTAAGAAGAGTTACATCCATTCAAACTGATCTAAACAATTAAGCTAAACTAAAATGACAATCTAATACACTGAAGTGATTTGCAGTTGTATCTGTCTTGACTTAGTTTATTTTATGTTACTAAATGCCATTATTCTGGGAGGACATTTTTATTTTTCATATAGGAAATTCTGTTTACTCAACCTTTTGTCTCTAAAATTTATAGCACTGATGGCTGTACGTCACATTTTAATGGGATAGATTTAAGTACTACATTCCTGCAGGTGTTGATCCCACTCTTGCAACTTAGGACGTTTACCATGTACTTTTGACAACAAACGATCTTACATTGGTATAGAATTGGTGTAAATGAAAGGAAAATCATATCCTAATGCTTGTGAAAAAATTCTTCAAATTTTCTGAACTTGGAGTCTCATTTAATAAGCCAAAACCAAGCCTTAATCTTGACAAAATAGGCCTGAAAAACATTGTGAATTTATACATGGTACTTTTTTCACTTTTAATTGCTGGTTCAGAAGACTTAACAAGGAGTAAGTGTGCAAAACTGAAAGATCAGAGTTTTCTCAGTTGAACATTTTTGTTCAGATTCAAATAGAATTTTAAATAAAAGTCCTAATCCTTTTTTTAGATTTCTTTTACTAGTTCAGCCATTCTCTTCATTTTATTTTCTAAGTTCTTTTGTTTATTCATCATTTTTTATTGTTCAAATATAGGATTTTGAGGCTTTCAAAGCAGCCTCCAAGAATTTGTTACTCGTGTTTTAAAAATATTCTTTATTTTCCTTTGAAGGGTSTTACAACAATATATAACACAATTTCAGCCTTTATTTTTGCATYAGTTGTATTTATATGAGTGTAGTTGCTGCCTTCTGAATGAACTGCAAGTAAAACTGAGCAGGTTTTTTGAAAATAACCATTCGGCTGCAATATGGCTGTACATAACCCGGCGTATATCCATACAGACACTAACTCAGTAAGTCAGAAAAGTGCTAAGAATAGTTTTAATATCGCCACATATGTTAAAAATCTCATTCTTTCAATGAAATAAAATCTATTCTATGTGAGTTTGAGAACATTTACAGAAATTTTAATAGAAACTATTGAAATATCAAGGTGTTTGAAGATCAGCAGCTGATGGGAGAGATGAGATCCACCTCATGGGAGCGAGGCACCCATATCTTTGCCAGCGGGTTGCRTAGCCTGGTAAGGAGGGCTTTAAACAARGAAAGATGGAGGAAGAGGAGAGTTACAGAGACAAGGTAGTCAGCAAAACTCAAGTCAGCCTCAAGTCAGGATGCCCCCAGCGGGTGCATGCAGCCAGGGAGCTACGTATGGAATATGACTATGGAGGACTTTCTTGCACCCCTCCTGGGAAACCTGTACGCTCGATTACCCCTCCGAAATGCCTGTACACAAACACATRCAGCGTGGGGAATAATGTGTGTGGGGTTGCAGGGCCATGATCTCGTTGCAGTCACAGAGACATGGTGGGATAGCTCGCGTGACTGAAATGTTGTCATGGATGGCTATGTGCTTTTTAGGAAAGACAGGCCAGGAGGGCGAGGTGGCGGAATTGCTCTTTACGTGAGAGAGCAGCTGGAATGTATTAAGCTCTGCATGGGGGTGGATGAAGAGTGAGTCGAGAGCCTATGGGTAAGGAATAAAGGGCAGGCCTTAAAGGGCAGGGGTGACACTGTTGTGGGTGTCTACTACAGGCCACCTGATCAGGAAAACAAAGCTGATGAGGCCTCCTATGAACACCTGGAAGTAGCCTCATAATCACAGGCCCTGGTTTTCATGGGGGACATCAACCACCCTGATATCTGCTGGAAGAACAACACAGCTAGGCACAAACAGTACAGGAGGTTCCTACAGAGCATTGATAATAACTTTTTGAGACAGGTGATGGAGAAGCCAATGAGGAGAGGTGTGCTGCTGGACTTTATAATAATGAACAAAGAAGGACTGGACTCCTATACCTAGGGAAGAATAACCTCATGCACCAGTACAGGTTGTGGGTTAACCTGATGGAAAGTAGCTCTGCGGATAATGACCTGGGAGTCCTGGTGGACAAATTGACCATGAGCCAGCAATGTGCTCTTGTAGCCAGGAAGGTCAATGGTATCCTAGGGTGCATTAGAAAGAGTGTTGCCAGCAGGTCTAGGGGGGTGATCCTGCCCCTCTACTCAGCCCTGGGGAGGCCTCATCTTGAGTGCTGTGTACAGTTCTGGGTACAAGAGAGACATGGAGCTACTGGAGAGAGTCCAGCRTAGGGCTACAAAGATGATTAGGGGACTGGAGGATCTCTCTTATGAGGAGAGGCTGAGAGAGCTCGGACTGTTGAGCTTGGAGAAGAGACGATTGAGAGAGGATCTTATCACTGTATAGAAATGTCTGAAGGGAAAGTATAAAGGGGATGGGGGCAGGCTCTTTTCAGTGGTGCCCAGTGACAGGACAAGAGACAATGGGCACAAACTGAAATACAGGAAGTTCCATCTGAACATGAGGAAAACTTCTTTATTGTGAGGGTGACAGAGCACTAGGACAGGTTGTCCAGAGAGGCTGTGGAGTCTCCTCCTCTGGAGATATGCAAAACCCACCTGAACACAATCCTGTGCAAAGTGCTCTAGGTGACCCTGCTTGAGCAGGGGCRTTGGACTAGATAATCTCCAGAGGTCCMTTCCAACCTTAACCATTCTATGATTCTGTGAAAGACAGAATGCAAAAATGCAACATGTTTTACAAAGAAAATCTAGGGAATGAGAAATAGGTAGCAACTTTGCTCATATGAAGATTTTGACCATGAACCTGAATTTCCGTTATAGAAATTGTTCAGAGCTGCACTATGATTTTCATYCATCTCTCATATTTTTGGAAAATGGGTGATGAACTTCCTAAACACCTCACTTGACAGCTTATTTTTACCTTGTACACCTTGTACAGTGCTAATATGTGTACATACATATATATAGACATGCATGCATATATACATATATATTAGTGTACATATATATTAGTGTAGTAGTACAGCCACTAGTGATACTGACCTATTAGCAGACAATCAGATATTTCTTCTTAAGGCAAACATTTTGAGGAAAAAAGATATTCAATATAATATTTCAGAGAATTTCATAATCATATTAAGAGTTATTGTTTTAACAGCCCACAAAAGTATGTTTTCATTAGAACTATTCTTCACTACATTCCTTAGTTTTGTTTATATTTCAGCTCTTTTGTAGGCTGAAGTGAAGCAATATTTTAGTTAAGAACATTATATCATCTTATACAGTGTTATCAGGAGCAGTATGTACCTTTCAAAGCAGATATAATGTTCCATTTGCGTGCACCAGATGAGTTCACTTTCGAAAATAAATCTTCACATAACCCACAAAACAGAGAGGCAAAACCTGGGAGAAATCAGATGCACTGAATTTAGTGGGCAACAAGGGGGCTCTGAGGAAGCTCCTTCTAATCTTACTTGCACATGCAGAGATCATGTATGTGAACAGAACTCTACTGAAACATAAAGATTTATCTTTTTACAGATGCATAATCCATAAACCATATGATTGAAAGTATGGCATTATTTCATATACAAGAAAGAAATAAAAAGATTCCTAAATAGCAAAATCAGATGTTCAGAAGGTAAGAGATGTTCATAACAGGATTAACTCGCTCAGCTTTTGTTCTCTTCTCCTCCCTTCCCTCCCCTGTTTACAGCCCCTGCGTATTTGGGTCTTTACATGCTATTCACATGCATTCACATATGGGTCACATGCTATTTTAACACTGACTCTTTGTTTCAGTCCATGTTCAAATTAGTAATGGTGGAAATTGYTAGTGAACTATCCTTTCAGCAGGTTATTTTACATAAATCAGGAATTCTCAGCAAATTAGTTACAATCTAATCCTGCTCAAAACTGATCCAAAAAGGGGTTTCGTTGACTTCCCAAATTCACTTGAAAGTGTTCATCCAGCTACACAGCAAGAATACAGAGAAAGGCACTGAGTGACAGGAAGGATTTATTTGCAATCATCTGGGATGATGTATATAATTCTCTCAGGTCTTCACCACTTACAGGTGATACACAGTCATTTCAAAATGATGCCAATAAAATGTGCATTTCAGATCACATCATCATGTGCTTAAAATGTGTATGATGTATGCACTAATTTAAAGAAAAATATCAACTACTTAAGAACTCCGTTATATAGAATATTTTCTTTCTTTTTTCTTTTCTTTCTTTTTTTTTTTTTTTTTTTTTTTTTTTTTTTTTTTTTTTTTTTTTTTTTTTTTTTAATGAATTTCAGAGCCTTTTCTTATGTGTGCTCTTGCTTCAGAGACCAGGTGCTTTAGCTACTGAGTTCAGCTGATTGAGACTCTCAGCAGAAACTATTAAAACTTCATAAAATGATCTCAAATCACTTTCCTATACATAAAAATGTCATGATTTTAAGGCTTTTTCTTCACAGACTCCTCTGAGCTAGGAACAGCTAGGCTGGAAAACTGGGGAAGACTGTTTCCCAAGCCTTCTATTTTTAGTATGACAGGCTGTGAGATAAGTATCTGAAACACATCATTTATCTAAAATGAAATATTGTCCATTTTGGCTGCAATATCATGATGAGAAATTCCAGATCAGAAAAAGAAGGAAAATAATGCTGTATGGGATGTTTCAGATTCCTTAATGGCATCTGTTCGAAGAAGGATAAAAGCAAATATATTAGGTATAGTTTCAGAAGAACTAATTTTTAGGCAGCTCTTAATGGAGAAAGTCAATGTCATTTTTCTTATAACTAACTAACTCTCAAGTGGGGCAACTTCACTCTTATGGATTTGGACTGGAATTCAATATCTCCGTTTTTGTCATCATCCCTATATCAGATTTGTTTTTGTTACATTACAGTAGCAAAATGTCTTAGAAGTAAATCTTGTGCCTGCTTGGATCAATGGGAATTCCTCAGTTTGCACAGAATTTCATCTTTAACCATTTTATGCATCTGTAGAATGAGCAGTCTAAGAAAAAGTGTTTAAAAGCGTTTATGACCGCTTTTCTTTAAGGAGTAAAGCTCCAAGTTCTGTTACAGGTTTTACTTTGCAGCGCTTGCGGTTGGGGGTCAAAGAAAAGAATTGTCAGTCACTGACAAAATAAGAGTGGCCCACCTCCTTATGATCCCAGTTATTGAGATAGTTTGCATCCATACTCAAACCAACTTTCTAAAGTTACTGATTTCATTAAGCATATGCAGAAGTAAAAATAAAACTGCTGCAAGGCATCATAATTTTCACCCAGTCACTAAAATCATCTTTGCTTGCCACTTTCTATCTATTCTGGACAATTTTCTTGCTATGTATCTATAAGTATTTTTGAACGACATTTCTATATCGATATAGATATAGATGTCAATATATAGATCTATATATTCATTGCACTCCTCGATAATCCTCGATAAGGACACTAACAGAGAGCAAAAACAACACATTTTCCTATGAAGTTTTAGTCTGGCTAATACTCTAAGGAGTGGAGAGTGGGTGGAAGACTGAGTCCTATGGCTACCTAAATTAGAGTATAGCTGATGTTCTAAGAAAAAAAATATGCATTGGATTTGCATAAAACCACTTTTTCTTTAACATGCTAAAATGACTTTCTTGTTTGGACAGTCTTGGATACCCATCATAAAGTACTCTGGGAAGAACTCAAGTCTATTTGGTTTTAAATAGCAGTTAAATTACTGACTTTGCACTGGACAGTAAAACCTATTCAAGTATCCTTAGGGTGTTATTCATATAACACCATTCAGCTCAGAGGCAAGACTGACCAGGCAAGATTTTGCAAGACCAGCAGTGTTGAAGGTGCRGTGCTGTCTTAGTCACACCAGTATGCATGAGCGCTACTGGGTTGCCACAATGTTGTTCACACACCTTTAGTGAGAAGACATATGCTCATCTCTCCAAATTTTCAGATAGAAAACACACTGTGATCATTACAGAAACATTTTCTTTAGGATAGTCTTTCCATCTTCCATGAAAATTATTGCACATGTTGACAGTCAGGMTCAGAATGCGATTGATACCATGCACAATTTCTGTGCTCTTTAGTTTTGATAACATTTTCTCAACTGAATCAGGAAWAATAAAATATTTGACTCCTTTTTCACCAGATGTGCAGGGAAGACCCAGAATTTCTGGATATAAAGGTATCATGTGAACACAGGAACACTGAAACATGCCTGTATATGAACTCAGAATTCCCAGCAGACTTCAGTAAGAACTACCATTTTTTCAAGGTTACCATTTGTTTTCCATTATAGCCACCTTCTGTTAACATTCTTCTGAGATGAGACTTTGTATCTAATTGTATTCATCCACAGTTCAGCCTATGACTGACTTTCCTGGCACCACATGTCTGTATTTGTCCCGAATCCAAGATACTCCAGGAACAGCATGACTATCTATGATCATTTCTCTCCCCCAGCCCCTACATACCAGAAAAGATCTATCTGGGAAGAGAAAATTGAATTCCCTCCTACCTGAAAACCAGTATTAATGTTATCATAATTGCAGAGAAAGATCATGGGAGCATGTAGAGTGATAAGTCTTCAAGATTAAGCAGGACTTCCAGTTCAATTGCCAGTGCAACTCTCCCTAATAAAATGAATTCTCTAAATTTACCTCTTCTGAGGGAATATTGGAGAAAAGAAGGGATGGACTACTTTAGTCCTTTCAGATTTACTCGTTGCAGGCTCTCTTTTCCCATTTTGCTATGGACCTCTATTTCTGTCTTTTGATTTCTTGTGTATTTTCTGTTGACTACTACGTTTCTGTCTGAAAATCATTTTCTATCTCATCTTTTCTGTTTTGTCCTTATATTATTACGGCAGACTTTAAAGCTGAGCTTTAATTGTGCACCCTTTTGAGTCTTTTGAGACCTTCATATCCTTAAAAATCTCTTCCTAATAGTTTCTTATTAGACTTTAGTTTTTCCTTTGCATTAGTGTAGTTTGCAAGTGTGTCTTTAAAACAGCCTCTTGAAAAAATTGCCATGTCTCCTGCAATGTTTTTATTACTTAGTTTATTACGTTTGTTATGCTGCTTCTGTTGCTCACACACCTTTCTTAAAATTAGTCATTTTATAATCTCTTTTATTCAAATATTTCACTTCTAAACATGCAATCCATTCCTCCCTACTGATCAGTAGTAAAYATAAAATAGTCACTTCTACAGTAGTTTGCATTTGCTTCTGAAACAAAATGTTGCCTTCCATGCATTTGTCCAAAAGGTTGCAGATACCATCACTTCACCTGGACGTAGTAGCTTTTAGCAGGGTTATGATACCTCTTTGGTTCTCCTCATATCTGTTTATATGTATAGGATTTCAGCAAACTTACTTCTTATGATCTCCCATAAATACAGTTTGGCTTGTCTTATCCATTCCAGTCACAAGCCACCAGGCAAAAGATGTACCTCACTTAGCATTCCACTGAACACACTGCGTAAGTCACAGAAAATTGCAGGAAATATCTACAGTAAAACACAGAAAGACACAACTATGTCTCATAGAAAGTGAGCAGGAGAGTTCAAAGACATCAYGAATGACCTCTGCAATAGTAGCTCTTAGACAGTCATAGCAAATATACACATCTGTGACATAAAACACAAAAATCTTCTTTCATCCATACTTTCAAAATAAGCTAATCCCTTCTGTAGATACTGTTTTTCTGAGGTTTGTCTCTGAGTGTTGGTTATGTGATAAACCCCTCAGTTCTTCCTATTTATTTGCCTGCTCCTCAAAGTTTTTTAAAGATGATGTCCATATATGCTCTTTCCCTTGTAAGATCACATGGCAATTTTCTGATTTGGAAAATTTCTGAAATATTGAAAAGGGAATGATTTGAAGAGAAGTATCCACTGAGAGAGTATATACAGAGTTAAAGCAGAGTTAAGCAGAGTTAAAGTAAAGTTTGCCAGCTTTACTTCCTGGCAAACCTCTGTGGCTACGAATAGGATGGTCATCTGAAACAAGTGAGCAGTGATTTGTTTCCTGTGTTACCTTCCCATGTGGATTCTGATTTAAGGACTGTTCATATTTGAAAATTTTGAAAGTTCCCATTCCAGATGATACGCCAAAACTTCACCTGATCAAAGCAGTATGACAGCTGTTTTCATGGAAACACAGAGACTGATGCAAATTAGATGTCTACCTCCAGATCGTTTCAGCTGGAAGACCTGCAGATAGTGCTGAGGATGTAGAGCCAAGACACAAGCTCTGCTCTAGGTACCATTTTAAAACAAATATTTTCTCCTGACGGACTTTCCAAATTGTACTGTTTTACCATATGATCTATATCTCTTTTTTGATATCTGCCAGGAGCCAGGAAATGTTAAGTCAACTTTTTAGATGACTGTATAGTTTAAGTTTTCCTTAAAGTTTTCCATTGTGTCGACGACTTGTCTGAGAGGTAAATCTGAAGGCTCAGAGAACATCTGAAGAGGAGGGAAGCCCCATTTTCCCTCTCACAAGACAGGGCCTTAAAACTGCATGGTGCTTAGGCTGAATTTGAAGTACTGATCCCTGAGGTCCGTACAAGTGGGTCAGATGACAATTCACTGTGTTCACATACTTCTGCGATGAGAAGCACGTCCAGAAGTTTGAAGTTCGCCTCTTATCTAGGACTGAGAGATCCTGTGCCCATAAATTACAAATAGCCTGACATTTCATTTTAACTTATCTGTACACTTTCATATGTTAAAAATGGAATATTTTTCTTCCCCAAAGAGTTTCCAGGATAATTCATCAGTGTTTGCTTGGCGTTCAGATTTTGCAGTAATATGCACTACATAAATATGTAGACAGCTTAGTTTCATTACACAGATATCACCACCCATGTGTTACTAAAAAGCAGATTGAGGTAGAGTCCACACTCTTTTGAAATATACTGTAGCTTTATCTGTCAGTTCCTGGAGAAAGGTAATTTACCTTCTATTGATCATTTCCTAATGACTTACCAAAAATATTGAAAAAGTGATAAAGTATATTAGAAGTATTCACCAAAATTTGACTCTCACTTGCAAAATTAATGGAACCATGCCATGCTTTAAAAGGTAAGCAAAAAGAAGAAAAAGAAAAGAAAAAAAGAAAAGATGCTAAAAATAAATTGGTAAAAGAGAAAAGTTCCTGTAATTTTAGGTTTAAAATATGAGCCTGAGTAATCAAGGAAAGTATTTTTACTGCCCTGTCAATATTTTTCCTGGAAGCTCTGGTAAATAGACTTTCTTTAGATCTGTAGTGTGCGTGCCTAATGGTCTTAGGTGTCTCTTACCGCAGAAAACTTTATCCTTAAGAAATACAGTAAACAGGAACTCTGTGGTTACGTAGTTCCTGAAAGAAAAAAAAAAATAGGGAACATGTTCACTGCCATGACACACAGACAATTTATACTGATTTAAGAAGAAGCTGTTCTCTTCTATTTTGAATCTTTCATGCCAACCTTTGTTTCCATTGCATTAAAAAAAGCTATTTTTAAAACCTATTGGTGAACCGGATCATATTTTCTCAGTCATTTGAATTAACATCTCTATAACCCCAGGAGCCCTGCAGAAGTGCTGGAAAGCAAAAGGGAGCTTATTCTGCCTTTCTAACGCTCTATTTATTTATTTTGCTGGAGAAAAAGATCGGCCATCTTCTCTTCTGAATCAGCAGCTAGTAAAATCTGTAATCCATTCAAGACTGAAATAAGCTATAAAAATTATCTTACATAACTTTCACAATTTCAGTGTCACACCGGTCATTTATTTTTTAGTATGTTCATTGCTTCAAAAGCTGCCACTTGTGCAAATGAAGTAACACAGCGTGTTGGCTGTACAGATCTCCCCRTCAGCAGCAGCTCCCCTCTGTAGTCTGGTTCATTGACTAGCACTCATCCTACATTCACAGTAAAGTTCATCTCTTGGTTTKCTAGGCCTCCCAGATGAACTCACAGGTCAATCGTCTAACATAGAAGAGGATTTGCATTACAGACAATGTATTGTCAGGGGAATAAACCTCAGTATTCAGTGGTACTGTTTTGCCATGAAGAGTGAGTGCTCTGTCATCATGCCTGATCAGTACAAGTTCAGTCTGTTCTTGACTAGAGCACTGATCAGAATTTATAGTTAGGAAGAGTCTCTTCTCTCTCAGCTCATGTTGAAAGCAACTGTAAAGCTCAGTGCAGTCGTAAAAGATGTAACCTTCAGTATTGCACAGAGATGCAGATACATTATGGTAGTAGTATCTAAAACGCGAAAAAGACCAACACACTAATCAAAGGGAGTAATGCTAGGTTTAGATTCTAAATAATTTCTTTTCTTAAATGGTAAGTTCTTTTTTGTCAAACCCACCTGTCCAAAAATATATATATATATTTGACTCAGTTTACTTGCTGATCAATAATTTTGTCATTCCTGATGTCTGTGCAAGATCAGTGCTAGCAARTAGGGAAGCATGCTGGACATGTGGCCTGCCTGGCCTCAGCCGTTCCAGGTCACAGACCAGTGAGGAAGCTGAAGTTTGGACATGCAACCCATTTTCTGTTATCCAGCTGTAGAGGCTCCTGTGTTCAGGGAGTAGAAGGGGTACACTGCTGGAGGTGGTAAGACTTTAAAGCCTGTATGGGTGGCATCAGCCTGCAAAGCTACTCATCTCACCCCTTTGCCAGAGTTTGCTGCCCTGTGGAAGAGAGGAGGTACATGTTTAGACGAGCCTAAACATGCTGCTGGCTCCCCCGTTACAGTAACATCAACAGTGGTAGATGCTAAGGGATGTAATCTGTGTTTGTGTTATTGAAGCCTTTTGGATAAGAGAGTAACAGTTTTCAGCCTGAGTAGCTGCAAAAAATCTTACGCTTTATGTCAAGAGCACTGCCAGACTCTGGGCTCACACAGCTGCAGCCTTGCAGCAATGTCAAGTGAGAAATGATTCGGAGACCCAGCCAAGTCAAGCCAACTCTTTATTGTGAAAGTAGGGTGATAACAGAATGAAGTTTTTAGGAGTCCTGTATTTTGGTCTGTTCTTTTATGTGAATGATCTTTGTACTCTTACCTTTCCCAGTGTCGCTGTACTTTTTTACTTAGTTTCTCACCTTGACTCAAGTTGGCCATTTTCATCACTGTAATTTCTCTCTGTGTCTCTTTCAGGCAATTCAGGTATTCCACRCAGCAAGAGCTGAAGATGCTGAAGGATGTTTGTTGGTCTATTGGAATAATGTCTTTTGCTTTATGTCTTCTTTCTAGCTGATTTTTCTTTGCCTGAGGAGCAGAGCTCACATTGTTCTCAAACTGTTGTTTGGACACTGAAAGAAAACAGGTAGTCTTTATGGCCTGTGATCTGGGCTGTTGTGCCTCTGAAAAACACTGGATTTTGGCACAGAAATTATTTTTACAAGATTTTTTTCACACACAAAAAAAAATTGCCAGGTTGCCAAAACTGCAGTCAAAATAAGGGGAGAGGACTGGTTTGATAAATTTCCCGAAATACAAAAAGGTTGAGGGAAAAAAATCTTRTCCAAAAATTTGCAAAATGTCTTATCATCATTTTCAAAATCAAAAGTCTTATTTTACTTTGAAATAACCTTATTCGGACACCAAGATCAAACACTAGAAGAAAAAACAAAACAAAACAAATAAGAATTGGCATTGGCAAGAGTTGCAAAAGACTGGGAAAAAATTGCATTGGCAACTTTTTCTGTGATTTTGAAAAATTCAAATATTTAACCAGATTTTTTGTGAATGGCAGATGCAAAATCTGAAAAAATCTTGTGAGACCAAAACAAGAACACCACCTACCACTTATAATCAGGTSTGATAACTAGATCACTGAAGTAAATCACATGATTGCTTTCAGTGTCCTAATGGAAATGATACTCTGCGTATAAAAGTTTTCTCTACCTAGAAGATGGGTTTACTCCTCCTGGAATCAGTTTAATAGTCTGAAAAACAGGCAGAATTTTTGTTGAGTGTGCTRAGATTTTGTGGAGTCTCTTACCGGTGTGTATTTTTGCTCTGAACTTCCCAGGGTGGCTCTAGAATGTGAGTTCAGACTCTTTCAAAGAGATGAAGCACATCTGCAGCATCCTCAGGAGATAGTCTCATCAACGGGCCTCTTGTTTTCAGAGTAATTTTCTCTAAATAATTAGTAATTCCCTTTCAGTTCAAAAGTAATTAATTCTCATTCTAGACTGAAAAGAACCTTGGGTCTTTTCACCTCTCAAAATTGAGAACCCTCAATTTTGTCATATATAAGTTCTATAGCAATTATAAACGAATAAACCCAGGTTCTTGTAAGTTATTTATGTCATAATTAACGTTATCTATTCCATTACCAAAGTGTCTGTCACATAAATAATAGATATATGCTGAACTTCATGGAGTACTAAAGCAGAATGATTTAAGTCTAAAATACCATGTTTGAGGTCAATTTTTTTTTCAACGGGTTAAGCGTTAAAATTTTGGCAAGACCTCAGCATCTAAAAATGTTGGCACTATTTTGGAGACACCAGTGGGAGGTGGGGTCAGATCTCTCCAGAAGGAAGAGCAAATTGCATCTTTCCCTAAAATTTTCAGGGAATCCTTTAAAYTCCAACCAAAATGTCGATAGGGATGTCAGAGTGTCTCTTTCAAGCTTTTCTTTAAAGAAAAAGATGCATCTCTTCAGAGGTTCTTAAAAGAAGAGTTTATCTAAGTAAAGGTGAGATGGAGGGCTTAGCAGACAGAAATGCTTCTCTGAAGCTCAAAATAAGGCCTTTATGCTCTGATGCTGGAGCAGAGCTGGTCTTTGCCTTTCTCCACAACCTAGGTCGGATAGGAGCCCTCCAGCCAATGTGGTGCCTCTGGTGAATGTAATCTGCTGCGTTGATGGCCCCTAATTTGCATGGGTCTCAGTGTCCCATGGCTGGGTACTGTGAATTGCATACAGCAGTTCTGGTGCCGAAATGTTCAGCATTGTTGTGCATTTGCAAATCTAATTTCTACCTCTTCATGAATCTAGTGCTGAGAGCACACACAGCCCACTCAGTGATATTCATGGGTTTACAGCAGATAACAGCAATGCTCTGATCCACCCACCAGTGCTACATCAGCTTGTACGAACTGAGCTGTACAGTAAACAAAACATTAACCATATCAGAAAAGCTTTTCTTTGCTCAGCTTTCAGCTCTGTACTGTTTATTTTTGTTCAATAACAAAAACAGATGTTTTTTAGTGTTTTTACTTCTCCAGATGTATCTTTTAAAGTGTTGTCAGCTGTTCAAAGACACTGCTGATTTTTGGAGAGCAGAGAGACCTGTGGGAAGTTAGCTATCTGGCACTGGAAATTGAATTTTCGAGGTGCACAGTCCATTTTTTTCTAATGAACGCACCATAATTAAGGATTCACTTAGGATTTTCTCAAAAGGTCCAATTGTGGCTTCAGCCTGCACTACAAACTGCGTACATCCTAGCAAGTTAGACCTTGGCATGAACAGAATATGTATTAGTGTACAAATCGCAGCTGCCAAGACACACAAATTCTCTGTGTGTTCACTCAGATTTCTGCTCTCTCTGTTGTTGGGCAGAAAACGTTGTGATCACTTGGAGAATTAGCATGAGAATTCATTGAAAAAAATATATATATATTAAACGGAACCATATATCCAGACTGGAAAGAGGAACAAAATTCACCATCAGATTTTTATCAAATCTAAACTGCAATAGCATTACTTCAAAGTATAAGTAATGCTACATTTTTCATATGAAGAAGCAATCAAGCTTTCTCCTAGTTTGTTTATGCTCAGTAAAAGCAGAGGCAAAAGGGTGTGACTAGATTCTGCATTTAGAGCTGGAGAGTAGTTTCCTCAAGTGTGAATATTTTGTTATGATTCCAAGCTTAGCTCAACATCTATATTCCATTAGTGTATTGGACTGCATATGCACAGGTGAAGGTGAAGGATATTTAGCATAATTTACAGCTGATGTGAATCTGTCAAATCTGACATACATATATTTGGCATTTAGACGGACAATATGGGAGAAACTCTTATTAGCCAGAATATGATATTCCTGATAATTTGAAAAAACAAAGGTTCTAGTTACTTCCATATTCTTGCCTGAGGATCTGAAATCAATAGTGTTTCTTTAAAATTCAATTTACATTTATGTGTATGCAGACTCTTCCATCAAAACTTACCAGTTTCACATGTCTTATTAAGGCACTCTTCCAGAGCGAAACCTGAGGACTGCTTAATCGTCAAATTGAGATCAATTATTTAATTCGTAACTATACTCTACTGTAGATACAAAACCTTCCTAATAGAGAAAATAAAGAACAAAATAAAATAAAATAAACTCTCTTCTGTGGTGTGGATTATCGTTACATTTTCTTCACCAGCATGCTCTCTAAAACTGGTGGGAATGAGTATAACTTCACAGTTCCAGATTAATACTTTCTTTGTTTCTATATTAACTATATTAGTAAAAGCACTGATTATTGAAATCAGTTCATTATTTCTGACCTTAAGGAAAGATACCTACATCTGATCTGCTCAGTAACAGAGACCTTGACAGACACCATGGCAGGTTTTCTAATTCAGGAATTAGGAAGACCTAGCAGTTGTAGCTCTAAAGACTACAAAACAGTTCACCAGGAAGATTGACCTAAACTTAGGACTCTGTTCATGCTATAGAAATGTGGAAATGTTTAAATTTTGTTCTGAACTGGATATTCAAATAAAGCATTTGAAACGTCAAAAAAATATAGAATGGAAAACAGAGAACTGTGATTTTTAGACTGACCTAGTGCATTTTTTTAACTCTTTCTCATTTTACAGTAAAAGGGACCTATTGTTGACCTTACCCATTGATGACCTTGTCTGAAAGACAGCAACTGTAAAGCTAAACAAGGGAAAAAAATCGTTATATTGTGAATGTTTCCTCTTAGGGAAGTCAGCACTGC
Source organism: Rhea americana (assembly GCF_003343005.1). Taxonomy (NCBI): domain Eukaryota; kingdom Metazoa; phylum Chordata; class Aves; order Rheiformes; family Rheidae; genus Rhea; species Rhea americana. The sequence continues at coordinate 1,408,109 of NW_028185339.1, read as the reverse complement.
AAATAGTCATGGTGGCTGAAAGTTCCTAGAATTACGATAGGCATTTACTTGGAAAATATGATCGTTCAGAGTTATGATTAGGGAAACTGCTAGGAAACTCTTGGAAGACAAGTTTGCTTCCAGAGATAAGCCAATTTTGAAGTGATAGAAGCAGCATTCCTCTTAAATAGATCAAGCTGGAGCTGCCTTTGTATACTTAACTTCATGGTCCTAATTAGACAAGTGATACTGGCATCTCTCAAATGGTCCTATTAGTCGGCRAGGATTATTGGTCTGACTCAAGTTTCATAACTGTATGCTGGGAATTAAGGATTTATAAAGAAATATTCAGGGCATAGTTACACTGATCTTGATCTATGTCCCTTGTTGCATTGAACAAGGAGCATACTTACAGAAGAATGTATGTATGTCATCACACATTGTCAAGAACATAAAATCCTAAGACTGAAAGRGACTTCAAATCCCTGCCAAAAAGACAGTGTCAGCTATGCATATCATTCCTGAGAAATGTTTGTCTAGCTTATTTTTAAAGGTTTCCAGTAACTATATGTCTTGATAAGGAGTCTATTCCATATCTTCTCTATCCTCTTAATGAAGAGCTTTTTTCTAACATTTAGCTTACATCTCTCTTGCTGAAATTTAAGTAAATTATTTCTTCTTCCACCTATCTTGAATATGTAAAGCATTCAGTTCTCATCTTTCTTACAGTACCATGTTCTGTATTTGAAAATTGTTATTATGCTGTCCCTCCCCTCTACTTACCATCTAAAATATACATACTATTCAATCTCTTCTTCTATACCATGCTAGAGGAAGTGTAGAGACAAGATTCTCAGTAATCTTGCTTTGTAAAATTACTAACTAAGCTTTGTACAGCTTATTCTCACAATGTTTGTCTCTTTAGTATGCACATGTATATTCATCATACAAAACCTTAGCATGATAAATGTCTAGCCTGGAAATAAGGTTTGGTCCAAAGCTGCCTGACATGAACACAAAGAATACCTTTTTCTTCTCTAGCCTGTGAATCAAGCCCACACCAAGGAAATAGTTTATTTTTCTCATACAAATAGCAACAAAAACCACTCCACCAGCTGTTTCCCCTGCTCTCTTACCCACGATTTCAGTTTCAGATATGTTCTCAAGTTGATCAAGTTGTTACTACAGAGATTGCACTATGTTTATTTTTGTCGTTTTAAGTGGTATGTTATCTAAAGATTTTAATTTAGTGGAGAAGCTGAGTGCTTTTAAAACACTTTTTCAATAAACGATCATCTTATCAACATWGGCCATAATAATGACATTTACTGCGTTTTACTACAATAAAACTTTCACAGAGCAGGAAGAAAAAGTTTGATGGATACTGAACTATGTGAAGGTTGTAACATTTCTGCATGTTTCAGGATAGATCACAAACAAAGCAATATTTCCTGATGTTCATTTCTTGATGAACAAGAAACTGGGAAAGTGAATTTCAAAATGTGCTGATCTCCACATGCATCAAAAATCATCACCAAAAGCACAACATAATTAAAACTTAGTTTTCCCCATGTTATTTCTCCACTTTTTGCAGTAGTAGTGGTATTCACATTAAGCCAATTTCATATCCAGGAGCAGGTACCTTCTGGATCACAAGACAGGGGCAGGCTTTGGAGAGGACCTTGGTTAAGGAGGTAGGTAAACAGGCAAACTGTTCTGCTGATGTAAAATTTCTCAGTCATGTTATTTGCTTACCCAAATAATCAGATACTAGATAAGGTCCAACTTATTGGTCCTAAAGACTATTATATTCTGTGCAGACAGCAAATGAAGAGCATTAAAAGAGCATGTGCTAGACTACTGCGGATTGTGCTGACTATCCAGTGATCGCTTATACGAATGGAAGTTACAGTAAGAACAAGGGGAAGTCCTCTGGCCATTCTTCTTCAGCAAATTGTTTCTCTTAAAAACATTTTCTTATTGCTTCTGTTTGAGGCTCAAAAGTCAGTTCCAAACTAAAGAAAAATAAAAACCTCAAAACCATCCAAATAATAAATGCACAATCACAAAGATTAGCAGTTTAATCTTTTTGGGAAGACCAGTTTCACTTAGAACCCTAGAAAGCAAACAGAGAGCATCTACTATTAAGTAACTGATATTTTCTTGAATTTCTTCTTATTTCAAGTTTGCTTTAAAATTTGAGAAATGGCCATTTATTCAAGTGGCAAGAAAATTGTGAGAAACTCAGACCATATATTCTCTTCCACTAATTACCTGAAAATTTAGATAATTATTCAAACTTCATCCAGATAATTTGAATCTCTTCAATCAGCACCACTGGCTGGAAATCTCACAAGAATATGGAGCTTGTCTTCTGAGATGTGCAGTACTTCCTGTTTCTGGTTAATATTTTGGCCTTTCACTGTTCCTGTCTCGGTATTTTGGCTTTTATCAGTTCCTGTCTAGGTATTTTGGTCTCCCTTGATTTCTGTCCCAACTGGAAAACAAAAGTGCAGATGCATGTGAAAATGAGAAATAATGAAAAATATAGAAAAATTGAATATTCCATATTTTAAAATTTTGATTGAAGTTTAGATTTTACAATGAGCAGCAGTTTGGTGAGGACTTTTTTAAAAAAAATTGATATGTTTCTCCCTACCAGAAAGACTCTCAGAACAGTATTATCTTACTAATTTTTGACAGTCATACTACATGACTTAGCACTGCACATTTTGTGATGATTAAACCTCCAGAAAGATGACATTGAAATGAGCTACATTTTTCTAAGAAAGTAATTGATCCATGTCTTCAAAGGGAGAAAAAAGGAACAGAAAAAAATGGGTCAAGAGAGTTCCTACATGAATTTTTTAGGATAATTAGTGGGTTAGCGTTTCCTTGCAACAAGTGGGTATTTTCCAGCTGGCCAAGGGCAGCAGTGATTTCAGATCCAGCATGTCTGATGAGTTCCTAATGAAATCCAAACAATGTCTGCCCTGGCTCTTTGCAAATAGAAAAGTCTGTGCTAAACCCTGRAAGGCTATAAGGCATGAACTCTTCTGTGTCAGCTTAGAGATTTGCAACAGTTTGCAAGGAAGGAACTCAGTGGTCCAAGGCAATGGCTGTCAGAGCTGCTCGTTCTCCTCACCACTCTTGGACACCTCTTCTCCAAAAGCACCCAATCCAGCTCAAAGTTTGGTTTATAGGTTGTCACATCAGAAATTCAAAAAGTAGTTGAAGCTGATGAACTCCAGCCTTTCTGGAATGGCCCGTCAGAGTGCCAAAGCACTGATTGCCATAGATCCTAGGAGCTCCCTTCAGAGAAGGGTGACCAAATAATTAAGTAAGGTGATGACAGATTTAAAAATAAATCATGTAATAGTGAAAATGCAGCAAGAGCCTGTGGACTCAGTTATTTGTAATATTTATAATACCATTTCCAAAAATTTGAAGACCAGCTGCAATGCTTTAGGAATGGACAAGTAAACCAATAAAATGAACATAAGTACTAATGTGAAGGGCTGGGGAGGCCACCCAGGCTCATTCCCTCAGTAATTACCAGAGGAAATGTGGGATGCATGAGTAGATGTGTCTTCCCAGAAATATATGCTGTCTCAAACAGAAATTTTAGGCATCCTTCACTTCTACCCGCTGTCTGGGTGTATGACTTGGATGCTCTGGGCAGAGCATAAAATAAGAGGGAAATAGTGACTGCACTTCTGAAKCTGGCAGAAACTGCTGCCTTGCAGGAGCAGCAGGGCAAAACAAGAGGCAGACTAGCAAGATCAGCCCCTGCAGGTGCCTGCCTTCCAGGATGACAGCAACTCTCAGTTTCTCCTCCCTCACTGTAAGCTGGGAAAGTGCCTCCTTTCACTGAGGCACAGCCCCTACTTCCTGGCAAGGCAGCAGCTCCCAGTGCCCCAGGGTTCTTGAGTCCCCAGAATTTCACAAGTGACTTTTGTATAGCACACGCTTCACACGGGCATGCTAAACAGAGCGCACTGCACATGGGCTCTTGGAGCTATTGCGCCCTGCGTATCACACGTGAAGGCACTGGCTCTTTGCTGTGAGTCTGTCTTCAGTGCCTACTAGCTTGTGATTCTCCAGAAATTTCACCTAAGTCTCAAGGTAGCTGTATCCCAGCCCAGGGTATGGCTGTGTTCCCTGAGAAAAATCACCATCAAAAACTTGAGAGTTTCCTAACAATGTTTTTTTTAGCAAGGGAGGAAAGACAGCAAAAAAGTCAAAAACCCAAGTGTTTTGCTCTAGCTATACCATAAACTGTTACTTACCTGTGACTTGTAATTTAATGCCATGACCAATTTATATAATATACTGAAAGGTGGTCAAGTACAATGGAATATATTTGGCTGACAGTGAAGTAATAGCTCTGTCATGGATGCTAGCAGTTCAGGACACCCTTAGTGAAAAGTCTGCTGGTGTAAAATTCAATCCAGAGAGAATGCATACCAACATTTAGTTATTATGATCCCATTATTGGAGAACTGAGGTCTTGGCATTGCAAAACAAATTTCTTGGAAGAAAGAAACCTCTCTCAGGAATTAATTTGTAGCGTGCAATTATGTGTGCATTCACATGCTACTGTGTCAATGAATATAAAGAACGAATTGTTCAATGAGATTTGTCCAGATCCATTGTTATTATGATGCATCATCTCCTAAAGTGAAAGCTATTTGATACCTTTCTCCATCCCTCTGCTTTAAAGGCTTTCATRTATACGAACCACCCCTTTAAAAAAAGAAAAAAAAGGTAATCATGCAAGTGAAAATTTGAGTAAGCAAATGCATTTGGCTCTAACATACATGGAAAGTTTATTCTGGAGCCAAAGGTGGTTACTCTGACCATAATTTTACACAGACAGTTACAAGTGGTTATCTTGATGGGTTCATACCATTTTAATGTGAAGTACTTTAGTGTTTTAGTTTTTATTATTTTTCAATAAATAAAGCAGAATGAACTTCAGTGATTCATGCTGCCAACTACTTTCTAAACCACTGCTTTTTACTGAGAATAATTTATAATGATCAAAGATAAACTAAAGTATTAGTTTGAAGAAATATGACTTTAGATTTAAAAGTTCATTTTATGAGGTATATAATCTTCAAAGTTTTTTTCAGGCCTCATAAATTTGATTACTTTTTCCTTAGGTCTTTAATTGCTAAAAAGGCATAAAGTTCAGAAATATCATCTCATTTGAGTTCACAGGCGTTTCTAATCATTGCTCCGTCGAGCTGCAAGATCACAAGTCAGTCTTCATAAACACTGAATATGCATTACTAACCAAGGTATTTGTGTTGGAAAAGACCTGTTCAACACCTCTCCGTCAAGAGACTGTCTGAGCATGTGATAAATTTTCCTCTCATTCTATGAAGGACACAATGTCTGATCTGTTTGATGCTGGTTACTAAATATTAGTACRATGAGAAAGATAAGATCAGTTCATGTTTTTTTCAAAGAAAAGGCCTATATAAAACCTGTGCCAGACACAAAACAAAAAATTCTAAGGTGATGGCAGGCAGTTCCTAACCAGGCAAAGGGCAAAAGACAGCCCTCATATTCTCACATTCGATTCYCTATCAACTTCCCTCAAAAGGTATTGGGGGGGCTGAGATAGGCTCATACATACATACTTGCATTTGCTCTCAGTTGACTTCTGCAGAGTTATCAGTGTATGGAAATGCAAAATATACTTCTATACACACTTTTAGGGAAGCTTTCATCTTCATCTTTCACTTTGGTGATCATTTAGCCACCTTCTTGTACATGGTATATCTCTTTAAAAAGAATATATATATATATATATATATATATATATAAAAAATTTTTGAATTGCTCTGTACTTACGTATTTTAGTGACTCTTTCTTAAATTTTAGTTTTATTTGAAAACATCTTCTTATTCTCCTCTTGTGACTTCATGTGTCTTTAATGCCCTCCTAAATGATGCATTAGTACAAGGAGGGCCTGTGGACTTCATTTTTTCTGGTTAAGAAGATAATGCAGCAAAAGATAAAAAGGTCAGATCTTTCAGATTTTCTGCCCTGTTTGTATTGTATTTTATGTCTGAAATGAGGCATAAAACACATATATGTCAATAGAATTAAAATTCAGGAGTCAAGAAACATTACAGGASAGTACCTGTTCATTACTAGCCTTCTAGACATGCTAAAATAGAAATCATATAAATAAGATAATTATCTTTACACTGCTTTGCACCAGAATAATCTAAACCATACTAGGAAATTATTCTTCATCATCCTCATTTCTAAGCACATCATCATCATTTTGACACCGTATTACAAGAAGTTACCTCATATTAGGAGACTCATGGCAGTATTTTTTTTCTTTTATTCTTTCTAGTCAAATTACCTTGTATTTCTCATAAAATCAGTGTGTCACTCACAAKCTTGCAAATGGAAAGATCCTTTAAAGAGTTATATCTATACAGGGCTGGAAGAAGTGTGAATGAAGCAGTCCAGTCTTTGCACAAAGRCAGAAAACATCAGGTCTTAAGCAAAACTGAAAATATTTCATAAACATGGACCCTGGTATTCTTATAATTACTATTAATATGACACTAAAAGTTACTGTCCAGATCCAAGGTCATGAGTGTTTATGAAAGTCCCTTCTCCTAAAACTTTAGGAGTTCAAAACTAGGATGGAATGAATAATGGTAGGGACAAATAAACTACTATTTCACTTTTCAGACATTAGAAAAAGTAAAATATCAAAAAATATCAGTGGAAGGTGAATTCAGCCCTGTTGCAATCTTTGCAYACTGGGAGTTGAAAAGCTGTTTTCACAGAAGGTATATTATTCAATATTTTCATCAGATCAGATTTGCTGACTCTTGTGAAACCCTCTGACATGCGTGAGATGCTAGAATGGGTGTATTATGGCTGTAGGTATAGGCAGAGGCATGACGCTGGATTAATTTGGGGAATAGCTTGACTTCTGTGTACTGGGCATAAACTTCTAAATGCTCCGGGGAAATGCATTTCTTCTGCTGTCATTGCAATGTGATACTTTCATCCTCTCACTTCTCCTTGAATTCTCTCTGACAATTGGTAGTTTTGGTTTCAGTGTATTAGCACAACAGCAGCAAGTTCACCAGCAACTGAGTAGCCATGAAGCAGTATCTATACAATGCATTTTCAGAAAGTATAGTGTCTTCTGGGGTTATCTACTTCCAAAAATGTTACTTGAGGTTGAAGCCAGGACTTATATTCAGAGATGTGAGGTGTTATTGTACTGAGAGAAGGAATATGATCCAGAAGATGACGCTGTCTGTCTCCATACACTGGAAGAGCAACCACTCCTGAATCCTAATATTTGTAACTGGCTACAAAAYAGAAAAATGAGGCAATTCTCTGTTTGCCATAAAATATTTCCGAACCAGCCCCACATGATGTCACTTAACTTTGATTATATTCAAGATTCTACTTCATTCAGTCCATAAAATGAAGTTTCTTGTTGTTATTTTCACCTTCTTTTTAGGCGTATGTTGGGGGTGTTGAAGTGTTCAAACAGCAGGCAAAGCAAGAATAATACCTTCACATTCCTCAGCATCTAATAAGTGTGCATGTGTGTGTGTGTGTGTGTTCATGTGCACAGGGAGAGCGTGCATGGAGGACTGGTGAAAAGGACAGGAGGGTGGAGGTGAGAGAAAGGGAGTGAGATTGCAAGGTTAGTTAGATCAACAATTAGTGACAAGCACTCTTGTGACACCTGTGACAACCAAGATTGATCAGGTATTTCAGAGCTGAAAAATGCAAGGCATTTGGCAACCTCTGATTTCATAATTCAATGATGCTTTTCCAGGAGCTTTTCAAACTGATGACCTTTCTGAGCCTAATTAGATGGGTAGGACTCAAAAAGAGGACATTGAAGAGTTTTAATAAAAGGAATTGGATTGTTTCTTCATCTTCACAACCTGGGATTTATGAGGGAATTGCACTGGCTTTGTAGCAATGTAAAATAAATAGACATTAGATGATGACAGGGAAAATAGAATTGCTGCCAAAGCTAAAAAGAGCTTGGCAAAAGAAGAAAGAACTACTACATAGATGGTCATTCTTTACTGCACAAACCTTTTCATAAAGCACAGAAAAGAGATATATAGAAATAATAGATGCTTGCTAAAAGATGAAAAGGACTTTCTGTAGCTTACATTTTTCACCAGCAAGGGCTAAGATGCATTTCAGTTGTTACAGAATCTTATTGTTCTCTTTAGCCATTCAGAAAACTGACTGAGGCTCTTATGGAGCATTTGCAGCCTGAACTTTTAACATCATAAATAAATAACTGAAACAAGAGGTCAGGAAAAGAACAAAGTTGTTACAAGCATAAATACATTAAAGAGTTATCAGTCACCATCCATTCTCATATATTTCCTTTTTAACTGCCTTTCAGAAGTAGATAGAGCGATTTTTCATAGAGTGAACTTCTAATGAAATTATGTTTCCATACTTGATATAAAAAATACGCATATATAAAATATAAGCATTAAAATAATWCAAAAATATATTTTATATATGGAAAGTTTCAATATTTGAACATGTAAAGAAATTGGAGATGGAAGAAGCCCTGTCCTTCATGGGGTAAGATGTTTCCAACCCATTTTTATTTTTTCATCACCAGGATATTATCTAGGAACCACTCTGYACACTTACTAGCTGAGATAGAATCACTAGGCACACCTTCATCCTTACTTCTTACTTAGATACTTACTTCTGCTAGCTTAAATCATAAGACGGAGTGTCCAGTGGTGGTGAGTTTCACCAGAAAGGCAACTGGAAATGTAGCTTCCCCTTGTCACTTGCACAGGGACCAACAGCACCTCTGAGGGTGTCAYAGACCAGGTGTTGTGTATGACACATGGGATCATAACAAATGTTTTGATGCTGCCATGCTACCAGCACTTTCACTGTGACCTGTTCAGGCACACTGGAATAGGTCCCAGAGAGGTGCGAGGTAGCTGTTTTTGCTTTAGGCCAAGATTATTTTAATAAAATGGTTTTATCACTTTGAATTTGTCCCAGTCTTTCATCAATTCCAAATAAAATTTGAAAAGTGGCAGAAGACTCGAAATAAATACCTATAAGTTTCATGGAAATGGGAATTTCTAAAGGAGAGAGACAAGTCAGCATTCCTCCTTATCCACTGGGAAAGGGGCAGGCATAACTCAGCTGTTGGACTTTCTGCTGAGGGAAAGTCCTGTGGCTAGTCACTGTGTCTATATCTCAGGACTCACTACAGTGTGATCGTCTTATGGCCAAAGACGTATCAAAGGAATTCAGAGCAATGCTGGGGTTATTCAGAAAGGAGTCCATAGGAAGACTGCTTCATTAGGTTTCCTGCTCAGGAAATAAAGTATTTTGCTCCTAAGGAAGCTGAATAAGAAGAGCCCACATGAAAGGTGGTAAGTATAAGAAGTTTGTAGTTGAGATAAGGGCAAAGGAGAACAGGACAGGATAAAAGACTCTATTTCCCATAGGCCTTTCATCAATTCAGTGGGTTCCTGGAACTGGCAAAAGATCAAGAATAGTATCTACTTAGTCTTTGATATTTTTTCGTACTCAAAGTCTGTAAATTGCAAGTTGGCCCAAATCAATTTTGTTTAATTTTTGTTAGAGAGGAGGCCAGATCTGGTAGCCCAATAGAGGCGATACTGCCGCACCTGCACGCCCCCAAGTCCAACCAGTAGTGAGACCAAGCACAGTAGTGAGACCAACAGACACCCACACCAACGCACATATAAAACATGTATACCTATAAATAAATACATGGCCATCCATGCCGATCAGCACAGACAGACACACTCAGCTCTCTCTCAAACACAAACAGCACCGACAGCCTCATCCTGGTCCCCTCTGTGGCTGATCAGGAGGAAGGTCCATTAGTGGGACCTATCTACGCTCGTGTACAGTGTGCATCCCTCCAGCAGCTGGGCTCAGACACTCAGTCCATCCCATAGCTGCCCCTGGATCCCCTGTCTCACCCACTGCTGGCAGCTAGACATACGCAGCCCACTCCAGCAGCTGATACAAATTGCCATGCGCAGAAGCCCTCTCCACACGCATGCACCCCTCTCCTCTGAGACGCACACACACGGGGGTCTCAGCCAGCCCCTGAGGCCCTGTAGTCTCTCTGGCAGTCAGCCAGGATTCCCCTGTCCCTTCAGTAGCCAGCTCCTATGGTCTCATCCTCAGAGATACACGTACGTACCTGGCTCCCCAGCCACTTCCCCTGCACACCAGTTGGCACCACAGACATATGTGCCCCCACCCCAAGACCTGTGGTCCCTCTCCAGGTGTTGGCACTGGGAATAGCTCTGGTCAGGGTGTTTCTTGGGATCCCCCACATGCCGTTGTATCTCTGTGCTCCTCTGTGCACATGCAGGGAAGCTTTTATCACACAACCTGAACAAGTTTGGCTACTTAACCRTGTTAACTAAGTTAGGCCTGACCTCCTTTGGCTCCTTCTGTGGTGAATGGAGAGATCAGTGCAAGTTCCAGGCGAATATTTCTCTCCTTGTCTCTCTCTGCTCTTTCTCACRTGTAGAGAAAGTCCACAGATATCCACGCCCACCAAGCCTTTAAGTTCCCATGGAATGAAAGTAGATTTACCTAAAACCCACTGAAGTCAGAAGTTCCACTTCCACAAAGTGTTTCTCTGTCCAAGAAAACTGATTTTTCAGACCTCCCAGATGTTGAGGGGGAAGTAACCTCTTAGTGAAAGAAAAAATACCACATTTTTAATGGAGTAAAATGTTGATGAAAATCTTCACTCTGCTTTAGTAACAGGTTTAATATTTATATCAATTGGTCTTTTCTCACTCTCTTTTTGAGAACTGCTTTGTGGCAATAATATTTCAGTCATTGACAGCATTCATTACTGTGTTTTAACAGTGTATGCAAATGAAACAAAAGAGGTGTTATTGTAAAGAAGACAGGCGTCTCCTTTTCTGAGGTGGTAAGTTGCAATTACAATAAAAGAATGTGGCATACAAAGTGCATGAACACAAATTGTCATATAAACTGTCGGTAAAATCTAAGCCTATTGAAGTCAATTAGATTTTGCCATTTGCAGTACTAGTWTCAGGATTTTATCTGATATAAAAATGAGAAAGGGCTGAAAAAAATCAGTGAATGAAAACTGCACAGTTTTGCATATACTAAACACACTCTCCTAGATTTTTGGAAACAAAATTTTTAGCCAGGATTCCCTCTCTGATTGTCCTTTCTTAAGAACTAAATGTTTTATTCCTCTGTTCATATCAAATAAAAAAAAGAAGAAGAAGAAGAAGAAGAAGAAGAAGAAGAAGAAAGATCCTATTGAAAGTGATAAAAGTTCTTCTCACATGAAACAAGAGGATTATATATGGCAGGGTTTTTGAAACAAGGGCAAACACCCAGAGTAGAGCCCAACAGCTGTTAATATAGAAGAGCTATTAAAGGGGATCTCCCGGTATTACATTGCAAGCTGTCATTTTCAGTAGTACTGGAGGTATCTATTGATGTAATGGTCTCAGGAGACAGGGGGGCTTAAGTAGTTTTTTGAGACGTGAGGGTATTGACCTGACCTACTCACAGCAGTTGAATTGTTGGGAATGTTGATTCATGATTTTACAAAGGCCTCACTATTCTTATTCTCTAGAGTGATTATACACCTGACAAATGTTAAAAGCAACATTACTGGACCTTGGAGAGTTATTTTACTTTTAATGCATGCCTTTATTAAGCCTGATAGCCTCTCTTATTGCTGTTTTGATAGCTGCCTGCTGTTTAAATGAAAGCACTATGTTTCCTGACAGCTCATGCACAGGTGGCCCAGGTCTCATTCTAAACAAGTTGAGGAGAAATCAATCTTTGTGAGAAAGGAGTAGGAGAGAGGTGTCAGTCCATGTCATCCCAAGTTTGAACAGAGACTTTCACCTGGTCATAGKGAGAACAAGCGGAAAGGGAGATGAGGAGAGGAAGCTAACAGGCATTCCCACCTAGCTGGCTTACTTGACTTGGAATCATTTATACTCAGCATCATGATGCAAGACATGTCTTGTAGCCCTTCTGCATAAAGAGTTGTAGTAGCTTATACCTGCAGGGACTTAAACATCATTATGTATCCCATCTTCCTGCAAACCATAGCCATATAGAATGGGATGTTTGGGCAATACTCAAGGAAAGCGCATTTCATAAATCCACGCCACTGCAAAAATAGCATTAATGCTGACTAGAAGTGACTGATGCTTGGAGATAAGCCATATGTTTGCATGTACATTTAGTTATAACTTTAAGGCATAAGACAATGAAAGAGAGGAATTGCCTCTTGATTTTGTAAATATGTATATATGTAATTTTAAATGTTTGGCTTGATACTCAAGGGCTCTTCAAACTGGCACTAAAGAACCATAGAGCAAGCTTTGACCTTCTGAAGACTCTTTCAGGTAAGGCCGTCATTTCTGGGAGAGATACGAGGCTTTGGCTAGAAAATCCAACAGGAACCACTTCCTGTTGAAGAATTTCTGCTACACAAAAGGATCATTACCACTACCTTTTCTTTCAGCAGCTGTGCTTTCGAAAAAGTGAGCTCTCCTATAGTATGTGTTTAGCCTCAGCTAAATTCACATTTTGCAGACCCCAGTAAGGCTCCAGAGAAGGAAGACTGTTTTGCCTGCTATACTCCCTTCTCTGAGAAACATTTACTATTTGCTAGTTTTAGGAGGCTATCCTTTCCATTTGTGGCATTTGCATCACATTTCAGAGACACAAAGTTCTTTCTATTGATAATTTAGGAAGCTTAGACACCTATTTCAGCTATTCTGAATCACAGATTAGTTGAAATTGGGAGACCTCTGGAAATGATATGGTCCAAGAAGGACCATTTAAAGTAGGTTACCCAGGATCACGTCCAGATGAATTTTGAATATCTCCAAGGATGGAGACTTCACAGCCTCCCTGGACAACCTGTTCCTGCGGTCAACCACATTCACAGTGAAGAAGTGTTTGTTTGTGTTCAGATGGACCTTCCTGTATTTCAGTTTGTACCTCTTGCTTCTTGTCCTGACCCTGGGTACAGCTAAGAAGAATATTGCCCCATCTTCTTTATACTCTCCATTCAGATATGTGTAAACATCGATAAGATGGGCTCCCCGTGAGCCTTCTTTCTCTTTTCCGTGTTGAATGTCCCAGCTCTCCTTTATGAAAGATACCCAAGACCCTTAATCATCTTTGTGGCCGTTCTCTGGACTCACTCCAGTATGCCCTTGACTTTTTGTACTGGGGATCCCAGAAATGGACACAGTAATCCAGATATGGTTTCACCGATGCTGACTAGAGAGGAAGGATCACCTCCGTCGACCTGCTGGCAAAGCTCTGCCTATTGCAGCTCAGGATGTTGTTGGCCTTCTTTGCTGCAAGGGCGCATTACTGGCTCGTGTTTATGTTGGTGTTCACCAGGACCCCAGAAAACTTTTCTGTAAAGTGGCTTTCCAGCCACTCAGCCCTCAGTCTATACTGGTGCATGGGGTTGTTCATCCCCATGTGCAGGACATTGCACTCCTCTTCATTGAACTCCATGAGGCACCTTCTCTCTGCCCATTTCTCCAGCCTGTCGAGGTCCTTCTGACCCCGACGGTATAACCCTCTGGTGTATTAGCCACTCCTAGTTCTGTATTAACGGCAAACTTGCTGAGGGTGCATTCAGTCCCATCATCCATGGGGATGAAGATGTTAAACAGTATTGGCTCCAGTATCAACTCCTAAGGAACACCACCAATGATTGGCCTCCAGCTCGACTTTGTACTGCTTATCAAAATCCTCTGAGTCTAGCAGCACAGCTAGTTTTCAGTCCACCTCACTATCTGCTCATCTAGCCCATGCTTCATCAGCTCATCTATGAAGATGTTATGGAAAATAGTGTCAAAAGCCTTAATTAAGTCGAGGTAAACATCTGCTACTCTCCCCTCCTCTTCTCAGATAGTCATCTCATCATGGAAGGCTGGGTAAGCATGATTTCCCCTTTGTAAATCCATGCTGATGACTGATCACCTTCCTGTCCTTCATGTGTCTGAAATAGTATTCCAAATCAGTTGCTCCATCATCTTTCAAGGAATCAGCATGAGGCTGATCCACCTGAGTTCCTGCTTCTTACCCTTGAAGATAGGGTTGACATTTGCTTTCTTCCAGTCCTCTTGAACCTCACCTCACCACCATGACCTTTCAAAGATAATCAAGAATGATCTCTAAATGACACCAGACAGCTCCCTCAGCACTTGTGGGTGTATCCCATCAGGGTCCATGGAGCTGTGTATGTCGTTTATTTTGTATTCCTTAACTGATCCTCCTCCACCAAGGGCACGTGAATCATGCTGCTGGTCCAGCTGTTCATTTTTAATACAATATGTAAAATAAGAATATCTAAGGCGGCTTTTTGGCTCCTATGATCCTATGAGCCAAGGACTATGTGAGCTCCAAACTGGATTATAGAGCATTCAAATACACTCTTGATATTTGTATACTTAGGGCCTCTGTAAGCATGAGCTTGAGATATTGGTCGTGAGGAGAATTGTGGTGCCATTCTCCACAAGTGTTATCATTCTCCAGCATTCCTTGCCTTGTTAATTCCTTTCTCCTCAAAATGCTGAGAATGAACTGCAGGATTATATGTCTATTGTGAGGGAAGGAAGGTTCCTTCCTTCAGGCATTTCTCCCAGCATCTACTTAGCACAGTCCCACCACAACCAGAACTCTGGCCTTTCCTTTCCAAAATTTCTTTTTTAAAACAAAATCTTACTAAACTTCCTAGTTATACCAGCCCCTACACACCAAAGTTCTCCAGAGTTCAAGGGTGTGGGTTTGGCCTCAACTTTAATTATGGTTTGGGGTTATATTGGTTAATTAGTTGCTAAAACTTTCCGCATTTCTGGCTTGAATGAGAAAAAAAAAGTTGCAAAAGCCACTGTAAAGAAAGTTAATTCTCACAGAAGTTTTGGCCTGGAGAGAAGCAGTAAGTACTTGAAAACTTGTTAGTAAACTTGAAAAGGAAGTTTGCTTGTCAATTCTTCTCCATTGGATCACTCCTCACAATGCTAACGCTTGTACAAACGTTAACCACGCTGTGAAGCTCAGACAGTGCAGCAACTGGAAGTGCCTAACTGTTACCTATTACATTCGAGTCAGTATTAATAGGTGCAGAACTGTCTAATTTGAGATCTTACAGTATACTCAAAATCATGCTGTAAACTTGTGACACTTTCTGGCATTTAACCATGGGCCTGGACTGTTCACATCTAATTATAAAGGCCTAGATTAAATCTGAATCTAGTTCTCTAACCATAAAATTACCTTTCTTCTATGTAGCACTTCTCTTACAATGAAGCTGCTCAAGAGCTAACTTCCTCAAATATATGATTTGATTTTCCCCTCCCTCCTTTTTTGAGCTTACTTACTGGCATACACTTCAAACTCAGTTAGAAGTCCTCCAGGGGAGGACTTTGTCTGCATGCATACTTGGACAGCAGGAAGCTTACTGTGGTCTGGTTAATGACTGGACCCTATAGACCTCTCAAAAGAGGATTAAGATAACAATAAGAAGGAACAGTTGTTTACAAATTCACTCAGTCCTTGCAGTAGAGGCTTCCTTTACCACAGGTTTGCTTAACATCTACCTCCATATAGGCTGATTTTGTTCAGAAATTCCTGGATGTTACCATAATAATGATTATTACTACTCTGGTAGTTCAAAATAAAGTGCATCATCTATGGTTTTTCTTGACATTGATTTTTTGTCAAGCAAATCCTCTCAAGTATATTATGGTCAATAAGGTTGTATTTATACCCAGGATAAACTAGAAAGGTTGCTGGCCATTAGAAGGTGCAGTGATGGAAGGTAGCTACAGAAGCAGGTAGATGGAAATTACATTTGTGGAGTGCAGTATCTGTAGCAAGAGGGACACTGTGAAAGACCTATGAAGATTCAATACTACATGTTCCGTACTGGCAGAAAGGCAGATTTTGAATTCCTATAAAGATGGGGAGAGAAAAGAAGGATAGAGAAGATTAATGAAAAGGCCAGTGAGGGAAAACATGATTTCTTTATGGAGGAACATATAAAAAATGTAGAAATCTGGTGAACATATCTGCCAGCCAAGTCACATATCAGCATCTATAGTCATCAGTATACCTAGGCACTAATCTAAAGCTGTGTAACAACACTGTAACAAGCTGAGAATTCACCTTCAAAAGGAAAGTAAGGTAATATTCTTTAAAGTATTTTGCAATGATTTAAATCTGCTCCCAGCAAAGCTAGAAGTAAAATTGTTAATACCTTCAAAGTGAACAAAATTATAATATCACTAAACATCTTTGAAAAGCCTACCCTAAGCATATTCTTCCTGGATAAAAATTGTACTCTGCTGAGGTTAACTTTTAAAATGTTGTCAGAAATGCAAAAGAAATAATCTTTTTGCTCTTTTCTTTCTGAGTAGTTATATGATGCTCTCATTGTGGTATCTCAGTGATCCCACACATTTATGGAGGTGTGACTTCCATTCTGGAGATGAAGATTAGAGACAACAGAAGCTGAGGGTCTGAACAGAGATGTACACATGAGCTTACCTCTGATTTCAAAGATTGTTTTGTAACATTTTTTTAGGCTCTAAATAATCTCAGGAAAAAGAAAACAGACATGATATCTCCTGAGCCTCAGTCCTAAAAATCTCAAGAATCTGACCGAGTAGACCATAGGGCTCATGGTCCAAATGGATCTTGCTTGAAATGCCAGAGGAGATTTGGGGAAGCTGCCAAGGCTTCTGTGATGACCAGTACTACAATTTGCATTACCCTAGCACTTCTTTGTCTCAGCTGAAGCCAACAGACCACTGCGATAGGTGCTCTACAAGCAGGAATGACAGTTCCTGGGCTGACAGTATGCATTTTCAATAGATGAGATCATTAAATACCAAAAGATCATTCATTCATGATTGTTTTGAACRTCAAGACTGAATTAGAATCCAGCACTGACCCCGGATGCCCAGTCCAGAGGCTTATCTGTTGCTGATCCCATGAAGCCCCTCACTGCTCCTAGCTGCTGTAGGAAGACATTCAGAAGTCCTTTTCCCTTTTGTTAATGCCTCAAGTGTTTTCTGTAAATGTAAACATAGAGAGACTGAACATGGATAACTGCAGTTCATCACATAACCCCATTTATTCTTCAAGTTAGTCTTGCTATCAAAGCMTTTTTCCCTTATTTTAATTCCAAAAAGCTAATACAATAAGGTGTGCCAGCACCTTTGAAGGCTGAACAGTATAGAAGCTGAAGAAAAGGTTTTTGCCATGCAAAATGCTAGAGTCACCATGAGTTTTCCTCTTGCTATTTACATTAAAAGGATCATCTGCAAAGACCCTTTATCCCTTGTAAGATGCAGCAGCACTTTGWTCAGGATTCCCTGTAACTCTTCTCCAAACTGTTTTTCATCCACCTAGATCACAGAATTCTTTGGRCTGAGTGAGGACGTATTCTTTTGAGTTTCCCTTTCAGCATTTGACCTTGAGTAGGAGCTGAAGGTCTCATTCCTTCTGCATATTTTTAAATCAGAGTTTGAACCCAATTCTAATCTCTTTGAGGTAACTCTGGAGGGCAATGAGGAATAGAGGCAGTGTTTTTATGGAGAAGCACCAAAAGTGTGTTCAATTTGACTTGCATCAGCCATGGTATATTGAGATATCACAGATTTTGCTGCAAGGACAAAGAAAAAGTCCTAGATAGAAAAAGATACTTTTAAAGGCCTTCAGCTTTCCAGAGGAAGCTTAGGGAAGAGTAGACAGAATCAGCTATAACAGCGTACGCTGCAACAGCCCAGCCTGGGACAACAACTTTGCTATACCCAAAGGGTCTCCTATACTGGTATTCTCTGGTTAGTGGGCAGGGAACTTCCACCTCTTGTATAGTCTGTTTGGCTACACTTATACTAATAAACTAAATAGAGCCAATGTGTAGGTGTGAGTGCAGTTGCACCGTCATCTCTACTGCTCCATTGCTAGTACGCTACACTCCATAGGAAAACACGTAGTAAATGTGCTCTATTATATATATATACATTTGTAGATTGTCCTGCGCCAACTAGCATTCCCAGGAGCTGCTTAAGGGATAGCATAAGGCAAGGACTGTTCCCAAAAATCTAAGATTGATGAGCTCATTATGTTGAGGAGAGGTAAAAAGAGTTTAGCCATATGGATGCAAGCCCATCCCTTTGCTTTCACCCGCTCCTCCTGTGCTTTATGTAGATATTTCTAAAATCCCTCAGAAAATTTCACAGATATAACAGCCTAGATGTTTTGAGGTAGCTTAGCTACAATGATCCATATCAACAGTATAATTAAGTCATTATCAGTTATTACTATATGTTGCCTTCTATTTTTTAAACAGGGTCRCTTCATTTTATAGAAAACTCTTTCTTTGGCTGCATTGCTAATTGTTTCGTTGCTAATAGCTAAGCTTCCTTCTTTTTAAAGTATGCAGCTGTTTTGATTGTTGTTAGGCCTACATTTGGGGATTATCACTTTTATTTCTGATTAAAATATCTACTTGGTAATGTAATTGAAACAATAGTYCCAAAGTAAATGCATTGGTTGTGGTTTTCATTATCAGGATAATCTTCCTCTCTCCCTCACACCCAAAGCAGTGAAATCTTTCCCTCTCCAGCAATATAAAACCACATCAATGTGCACAGCAGATTTTAAACAGTTTGCTGCTCACTACCTATTAAACTATTTTACAAACAACAATGAAACAGGAAATAACAAAGCATGCTCTTTGAATTAATACTTGAGCTAAAATACTCAGAGTTTTTCCGCAGTTCATAAACTGCTCCAGCTGTGTATTCTTGGTTTTATGACATTTTGAGAATTGTGCTCCTCAGCAAAATTAAAACCTTCTCCACAGTTGGGGACTTACTGTAGCCCCATGGGTTGTACTCTGCAGTGGAGATGGCAGAAGCTCACTCTGTTGCTCCCAGATGCCAAAAAATCAAGGTAGCTCCCACAGGCTGTTGAAGCAAAGCACTCCCAGGGTAAGAGAAATATGGAACATTTATTTTCTTTCTGCTGTAAGTAGAAATAAATCAGAGGAGGGTCTAATGATACTAATGCTACAAACATGAATAGTGCAACGATATTAGGCACCTCGTGGGCCTGGACTAGTGGATGAGTACTGCCACCTTTTGGCTAGATATTAAAATGACGATGTCGAGGGGAAGACTGTTCTGTAATTCCGATCAGAAACACTGCTGAGAGGTGTCCAGTAATGGATGTGAATAAACTGGTTCTGTGAAAAAAAAGAAAAAAAAAAAGAAAAAAAAAAGTTTGTTTTGTCCCATGTTTAGGCTGYTAAATACTACTTGAATATGTGAACATTTATTAGTACTTACTGGTTTGGTTTCCCATCTGCCATGTCTGAGGCTGTATCTTAACCAGAGTGCCAGAAAAACACTTTGAGAGTCATTGTATTGCAGCAAGAGCAAGCACAAAACTCAGTTGATGTAAAGCAATCCCTACAGTCTTTCAGTGCTGGGTTTATCCCAAGGCAAAGACATTTGTGAAGAGATTTATTTTATTTTGCTATATTGTGATGGAGTTCCTCCAAAAGAATAAATTACGTATCAGTACTGCACTGACACTAGACAGGTAATGATAGTCTCAGAGGGGACTCAACAACATCTTGCAAACATCTGTGGTCATTTGTATGACAGCCAATTAACCTGTGGTGGTCTAGTAAATGAGAAAGGCCAGCTCTAATGTTCTGGAGGTTAAAAAASTTTTAAGAAAAAGTGGTAAGGTTTCCATATGCTGGCAGATAAAATCTTTAGGTTCTTTATGGAAAAAGAAATCTGCATGGTACTCTATACTCCCCTGCAAGTCATCGGATGTCCAGTCATATTTGGAATAAGTAAGGCCAGGGAGGACTGGTAAAGCAAGGGCAGAGATATCAATGCAATCAAGAGACACAGCATCATTCTTCTCTCTGCCATTGACTCAATGGACATCTTCAGGTCAGTTTTTTTGTGTATATACTTCAGGTACCTCAGTAAAGAAAATCTGGCCACCTCAGCCAGGAGCTTTGGGATGTACAGTCAAAACAGTTGCCTTTAGTGCCAGGTTATAATCATCCTCTATGTCCAAACAGCCCTGTGCCTTGGTTGCCTAACACGTAYAGGCCCTTCTGCTTAGAGTCTGCTCATTGGTTTGCATGTGGCAGGGGAAGATCGTCTKTGATTAGCTAATCTTGAGAGCGAGAATTGATTGAATATGGTCCAAATTCTATATCTGGAGTCCCTTGAGGCTAAAGACAGTGGAGAATATACATGAGAGAGAGTGTGTCCATGTGTGTGTGCGTATGTGTGCTCCCATGTGTGTATGCATCTGCACATCCCCACATGCTGAAGGACATGATTTTGCACTGACGCCTGAAGTAGTGTAGGAGATACAATAGCCATGCCAGGGGATCTTTAAGTCACACTTTAAAATATATATTTTTATCTATACTCTGAAACAATTTTTTCAAAACTACTTCCAAAGTTGTTAGCAGATACCAACTGAAGTCAGGATTGAGGACAACAGTTAACCGTGATTTTCAGAAAAAGCTGTAGTAAGTTTTGAGAGGGCTGCCTCTCAACTGAGCCAAAGATGACATGAGTTGTGCTGCTCTGGTTAGGCTTATGTTAAAACCAGTGTGGTTGAATCGAATAGTCAAATCACAACCAACCCTCAAACAAATTGTGAGCATCTCTGCCTCTCATCAGTGTTGCTTATCCTGCAGAGAGCAGTGCTGGTGGTGCGGGGCTGAATGGATGCCTCTCCTTTGTCCCCTCCAGCTTGCACCTGGAAGTCYCAGTTGTCAGCCCTGGTCTTAGCTCCTGTGTCACACCTCTGGTCCTCCACAGAAAACTGGTCCCTATCTTTCTTTCACGCTTCTATTTAAAAAAAAAATCTTCCTGTCTCACAAGTCTGCCATAAGGATGCAATGTTTTTCAGTCATTCAGTTTATTGGTCTAAGTTTGTAAGTCATTCAAAACACTCCTGAAGTGTACCCTTTAAGCTAACCAAAGAATTACAATTAGTTTTGAAAATATGATTACCCATATTGTTTAAATATGAACTAAACAGTAGAGATTTAAGCACTCCCTTTTTAAAATATTGGTTTTAGTTTTTCTGATAATTGGCAAAACTTTCAGGAGGGGTTTTAGTTGTGCAAGAGGACTCCAAGCATTGCTTGGCTCTTTCCCTCCCCATGGGTAAGATTCTTATAAAAAGCTTATCCCTGTGACTGTAAACAGGAAAAAAAATTAGTGTGTTGGGAAATGCAATAATAGTTTGTCAGAAAAAGCAAGCAAACTGTATCCGGAAAGCGCATACGTATTCACCTTCCAAAATTGCCACGAAAATTAAGCTTT
The DNA here is from genome assembly GCF_003343005.1 of Rhea americana. Classification (NCBI taxonomy): domain Eukaryota; kingdom Metazoa; phylum Chordata; class Aves; order Rheiformes; family Rheidae; genus Rhea; species Rhea americana. Next base: position 1,386,666 of record NW_028185339.1, on the reverse strand, counting down.
TCAAGATGAGAAGCACTTACCAGAGTGAAATGAAAATTAAAGTGTTGAATGTCCACATCTTTATACTCCGTAATGAAATAGGAAAGTCTTTGCAGTACCTTGTTTCTCAGAAACATCCTCCTTATTTCTGAAATATGTTATGCTAGTATAACTTAATAGTAGGTTTCCGTGTTTGTTTTGTATGTTTGTATAAATAAAATTTGACTTTATAAAATATTTCTACATCTCAAGCCAACTTACAGAATAATTACAGCATTGAAAACTAAACTTTTGCAAAGACTGTTTTGATATTTTGTAGAATCTTTTGGCTTTGTGTGTGCTGCTGCAAATACTTTGCAGTAAAGAATGAGGCCATACATTCATGTTTATTGTGTCAGACACRGATCCACACTATATCCTGCCAAACTTTTGCAACTTTAAATATATATACATATATATGTTTTAATAGTACTAATTGCCCGATGAAACATTCTTCTACTTCCTATTTCCTATTCTCAGGAGGCAGCTGTTTATAGCAYCTGCTGCTGTGAGAGCGAACACACAGTTCAGATTTAGGAGTAAAATGTAAATCAAGGCAGCTATAAAAATAATTTCATTTTGTAAAGGTTTATCTGGTTTAATTGAGCTCTTAACAGATACGGTAAAATGCCATGGTGATGTGACTGACAATTTGATCATATCTTTCTGTATGCAGTGCAGAATAAATGCGTAGTTTGTTCCAGGGAAGATTACTTTTCACTTCTGTTTCAACATTTTTGAAATCTTTACATGAACAGGAAGAACTCTAAAAAAAATGCAGTACTTGGACTTTGCCTCTCAGTGCTGCAAACAAAGCTTTGGTCTTCTTATCTACTGCTATATGTAGTAGTATACTACCGTTTTAATAATACAARCTTCATCAGTATTCTGCATGATGAAAGTAGCATGTGTGATGAGATTGCTAACAAACATCAGAATGGTTCTTTCATGATTTTATTTCTTTGTCATACTGTAGCATTTAAAAGAAAATTTGATTATCTGAAACATCACATATTTAAAAGTCTTTTCAGGTGTGATTAAGACCAAGGGTCGTATCAAGCACTTCTAGTCCGAACACCCCAGTCACTTTTACTTCTTCCATTATGTAAAGGCAATTTTTCTACATAAACAGAAACACATACACACACACACCTTTATCTGCCTGCTGACTCTGCCTATCAAACCAGAATAATTTTAATTTATACATCTGATTTTCCCCACTTCTTGGATTTTAGGGTTTAGGAGTTCCTGCCTTTCACTCAGCCTGAGCAGGAGATGCATGGTGACTCTATGGTCAAGGGACACCACCCGATTCTTGTGCAGCCACTGGAGGAACCCGGCTGCAGAGCTGTGTGTGCAGAGATATCACATCAGCGCCTTCCCTATTGTTTGGGACCCCCAGTCTAAAACGTCTGGTCTGTATGTAAAGCAGGAGAAAAACATGCCGAAGGGATCATTGCATTTTTCTTCACAGAGTTACAGTCTGCACTGTTAAGGTTCAGATGTCACTGTGGACCTCCTCCTTAYATACTTATTCATATTAGGCAGCATTGTTTTGTGCTGCACCAGTAGCATTTATATAATTCTTGGTTAAAACCTACRAATACCTGTGAGGTAAGTATTAGCCTCCAAGTTATAGGCGAGGGAATTTGCATAGCCCACTTTCTCCCTCCTCCATCGATAGAGGTAAATAGCATTTTCCCTCCTYCTGTACTTGCTCAGTCTCTCCCTCTGCCTTAATCCCTGAAACACCTAAGGCAGTAGTATTGTTCTGTAAAGTGCTAAAAAACTATGCCATTTCCCAGGTCGTGCTGCCCAAGCTTAGATCTGCACCCAYGGTAGAAATGGTAGAAGTGAGGGAAATCTTGTGTAAGATTCTGACTGCAAAAAAATATTTGATGTGGGGATATAAAGAAAGAAAGACTTACTCCTCATTTTCCTTCACTTTAAAGACCAACAAATTACTGGTATATGTGATGCAGAAAGCTACTGCTGTTCTTGATACTGGTGCTTTCTTCATTGTTGCCAGCATATCCAGAGCTAGGATATGTACCTCTTCTTGGCTGGCCCTATAAATCCGAGAAACATAAGACATAGGACTGGGGTTCCTGAATCATCAGTTCCAGTGCCTTGCTGACACAGGCAACCACACCATACATAAATCTATAAATATACTGGGGAGATGTTGTTCAGCAGAACTGTTTGTAAAAGGCGTACATACAGCAAAAGATAAATAAGGGAACTAGTGAAAACAGCACTCAAAGGGAGTTCCTGGCTCTGACCCACTAGACATCAGACATTCTATGGGGACATATCCACCAAACTAAAATAAGACTATTTCAGTTCAAGTCAAAAACACAAAAGATGGCATATTTCCACCACTGCTGGCTCTGTGATATCTTTTCATTTCAATAGGAATCTAAAAATCTGGGGGGAAAAAAACTGAGAGAGTGAAGTCCTGTAAAAAGAAAGGTTGAAAACATTCCCTTAATATCTTACAAAAATTCACCATGGATAAAATATACTTCTCCTTTTGAAGTATTCATATGAGAGGAAAGAAGAATTATGAAAAGTTGTCCCACATGCTCAATTGTAAGTATCAGACTCACACAGCTTTATAGTAGGGTGTAGCATTTTCATTATATTTATTTATTTTACAGATAATAAGGACAAAATTTTATGTGATTCAATTTGGCTTGCTGTAATATACAATAGGTAACATTTGAAGCTATTAAAAACCGTGCTTCAATCAGCTGGCAAATTCAATTCCATTTCTGAAGACAGTGGAAACTACAGGTCGACTTTCTGTCAGGGACATATATTTTCTACGGTCTTTGTGTTATTTATGCCTCATCTTATGTTTTCAGCTTCTTAATTAAAGTGGAAATTGAATGCACTTGTTTTAAAAGGGAACAAAGTGGAAATGATTGATGAAAAGTAGTTGCAAGAATTGCCACTCTGAAACCACTTGGTTTGACTGTCACGGAGGACTTTCCAAAGGCTAAATTAGAAGGGCAAAACAAAGGAGCATTGTATGTTGAGACTACAGATGGTAGTCTGAACCCTGGGGTCTAGGCAGATTAATTTCAGTATGAATTTATAATGCTTTAAGGATATACTGTTGCTGTATTGATAGCAGTGTAATTAAAGAATCACTGTAGATTGATTTTAAAATATAGTAAAAATGAAACCTTACAGCAGAAGCTAAATCTTAAGAGAAAAAGTCCTTGTTTCATGGGACAGTTTGAAAGCTCTTTTCCCTTTTCTAAATATCCTAGTTGTCTTGCTGCTTTCAGGAGCTTTGATACTTGGCCAACATTTGAGCACAGAATAATGAAAACAAGAACTCTAAAATCCCGAGTCGTATTTTTTGCAAATGCCTTTGAAATGTCTTAGGGCAGCATTTCTTCTTTGAGGTTCATCTATTTAAAATGTTTGTGTTGAGTTGAGTATAATTTGACTGAGGAATATAGTCGGATGCATTCTAAGGTTTAGGGTCAGGGTGATACATCAGTCAGAGAAGTGTGCATTGCATAAACGTGCCCCAGACTACATCCTGTCTAAATATGGGAAGGAAGGAAATATAATATTTAAAAGATCACATCCCAGTTGTAGGACTGAGGCAAAGGCAGAGTGACAAAAAAAAATGGCAAGTGGGACATTGGCTTTCTCCATTAAGACTGACACAGCAGAGAATAAACACCTTTTTKTTTATGCAGGTATTCAAATGGCTTCAAGCCATACAATACTACTAGCATTCCTGATGTAGTAATATTGTAAGCTGAAGAACAGCCACTATCCAGTTCTCTCAGAAACAGAGTTAATGTCTGTCTCAGAAACAAGATTCTTGGGGACTAGAAATATATTCTACTATTATCAACTTTTCATATGGTAGGAGAACCTGGAATCTGGGTTCCAGAGCAGGATCAGTGATGCTGCACACAAAAGTAAACACTAGSTCTGCTCTTAATTAGCCTACAGTGTAATTAGGACAATAAGTGATTGCAACATAATAAAGTAATTTATTTAATTAAACCAATTCACACTGAACTACAAGGATGTTTTTTCATTATATTAYTTCTTTATAATAACAAGGAAGATATAAAGAAGCAAACAGCATATAAATATGATTGATGGGCTCACTGGAGGTCTACCAACTCATTATGCAATTTGACTCATGGGAAAAATGATGCATGACTACTAGATACTTTCTACAGGGAGCCCTCATGGGGCACCACATATTGGAACCCCATGAATAAAAACGCTTTTTCAGTGTCTTGCTTCCATAAACTAACAATTGTGTGATTTGGTCTTCTCATCAGCAAAGAAGAATAAATGATAGAAGCTCATGCACAGAGCTGGCTGATGCTCAGACTTTGTAAGTTATCTCTGTCTTTCAAAATATTACTAATCTATGCTCAAGTCATTGTTTAACCCTACACATAACTGTTTTRAAAAAGCTGCAGTGAGGAAGGAAACAATTTATGCTCCATGTCTGCAATGGATAAAAATAGGAATAAAACGCATATAGAAAGAATGAGATGAGGGGAGAAAGTCTTAACAAGAAGGATGGCAAGTGCATTGCCAGAATATCACAGGCTGCAAAAGAGTGGAGTTTCCACATCTTTAAGAGCAGGTGTTAGATAAACATCGATCAGGGATGACATACAGCCAGCTGGTTCTTCTTTAGGATAGGAAAGGGGGAATGATCCCCTTAGGTCCTTTATGATGACTTCAGTACTTTATCACTTAACAAGGCGCTGATTTTAGGAAAGGGGGAAGAAAACATKGAAAGTGATAAGAAATCTCTCCTCCTACACCCAAATACTCACAATAATCCTGGGTGAGCATAGGGGTACCCATCTTGGGAATAATACAAGTGAAAGGGATACAAAGAAGGTAATAATCTGGCTCATTTCACTTGAAACAGGCAGGAGAGCCAGGCCAAATGAGCAATTTGCTCTAGCATAGTGACTAGCAAAAAGCATCTGCTGTTTATGTGCATTGGGATAGCCAGTTGTGCAAGACGCCATTCCCCATATTYTCCACGGGCTGCTGCAGTGCCACGTTGCGTTCAACAAGTCAGTTACAGGGTAAGTGGCATGACATCGCATCTAGTACTTCCTCGATAAAGCAAGTCATTAAAACATTGGCTTAGGTTGTTCAAGAGCACAATTTCTTCAGTAATGTGGCCCTTGGATATCCCTTTCGGATATCTACAACATGCAAAGCTATATTCAGCAAAGGAGAAAAAATAACTAAAAGAACASAGCGGTATAGAAGGACATTGTAGTAACAGTGATCTTATCTAATCAAGAGAATGTAAAAAGATGATGTGAACTCTCAGTGTTCCCTGGAGATGGAAGCCAGGCTAAGGAAATGTTAGTTTTCCTACCATAGTCATAAGGCTTACTATGGTTTAGATTTGACCATAAAGGATACAGGAAATATTTATTTAGAATTAGAATTAGCACCTGCTCCTTCAGTGGTGTGGTAAGAATTGTTGAAAGGTACCATTAAGGAAATGAGTAGGCGGAGGTCTGGGAGGTGACCAGAAGGTCTTAGAGCACGTAAGAAACTGTTTGTTATAGCTCTGTTTACATTYGTATGGATATTTGCACATTCAAGAGAAGTGCCCAAGTGTGTTCTGTCTGTATAGACCTTTACAGGTTTTCTGCAAAATTGAACTTTTTATTACATTAATAAAAGGGAGCCATCAATGAGAAATCCTGTATCAGGGAAATCTTTATTTATGTTACGGTCCTTTCGCCATATTTCAATAAATGAATGAAGATTAAGATATCTGGTGCACGGAATGGTAAATTTATACTGCAAGCAAGGCCTTTCAAGATCTTCCCATTCCTTTGGTGGGATTCATCTGGTCTAATTTTAGCAGTCTACAGTGTAGGTGTCTACATTTTAGCTAGTCATATGATATCCCCTTGTAGTCAGTTGAGACCCAGGCAGTATATAAATGATAGTCTGGGGCATGATTCACCTGAACACAGCATGGAATATTGAATTAAGTTTTGAACTGTACTGACTGTTCTCTCTATTGAGTATGAAAGGAGTCTGAGTGACTAGCTTAGATATACATATTTCATTTATTATTCCCTAAAATTAGGCAAAACGAATCTCAGTCTCTGACCACACATTCAAATTTTGAAAATGGATAGTCCCAAAGGTTGTATCAGATCATTAGAAGACAGGAGAAAGGAATGAGAACTGACACGCAGAGATGATTTACAAATGTTAGCTGCTCTGACATGCATTCAGGCCTCTCTACTACCATCTTTGGACTAATTTTGTAGATATAACTTCACTGGGCCTGTATGTGCTTTTCAGATCTGTGACCATGCATGGAGAAGGAACAGTCAGTACCATGGCTTTGCAGGACTACCTATGATAATTAAGTTCTCCAACACTATTGAAATGAAATGATCCAGTCTGATGAAAAGGCTCATGCAATTTATTCTTCCCACAAGCAAGCGGGAAGCAAAGACTAAAATATGTCTCTCAAAAGCATTGTTCAGCCTGTGCTTTGCTCTGGGGTCGGATACCTATGTGCTGTCCATCCTTTGAAGCAAGACACAAGTTACTCAGTTTAACCATTGTGGGTTTGTTTTAAGAGAGCTCAGGTTCTGTAAACAAGGCAGAGCAATGTTTTCTTCTGTCAGCCCCCACATTTTGCAATAGCTTTCAAAGACTCTACTAAGACACAAACAGCTAGCCAGCAAGCTCACCCTTCAAATGGAGGGAACTGTTTTTTAAACCCTAACTGCAGTGTGTGCTGCTTCCCCAAGCACACAGTGGTGTGCAGCTCTGTTGGACAGAGCTGGGAGAATTGCACAGTAAAGTATTTGTTTTGAGGGCATTCACAATCTTTGTTGTTTCTCTAATTATTTATTCTGACAGCACAAGCAAAACCATGCCTTACTGAGTTAGACCCAGTGGGCCCAGCACTCTGCTCTGACAGTGGCAGTAGAGAAGGTTATTTAAAGAAAGCCTGAGCCTGGCCACTATCTGTAATCCATTCCTTCGTACTCTTCCAGCAACTACTGTCACTGAACTGCAGATGTTAGAGGCTACAGCCTTTACATATCTCCTTTGACCTTTTGTCTCTGAATTTGCCTAACTCCTTTCTGACCTTCTGAGACTTTCTGCCTGCTCAATATCTGCATGCATTCCAGAAGCTCACTACCTACTGTGTAAAAATCATTTTATTTTATCTACTTTAAACCAATCTCCTGTTCATTTCAGTGAGTGGTGCTTAATTTCAGTAGAGTGGCTTGAAGCTCAGCCTCTTTCTCTCAAAACGTGCAGTCTTGAGTTTTTTCAGTCTCTTTGCACAAAGTAGCTGTTCTATCCCATGTATTATTTTTATTCTCCTCCTCCAATTCAGAGGCCAGAACTGCCAAATAACTCTGAAGATCATTGTTGGCAAGAGTGTCTGGGGAAGATGTCTTTGTCACAAATAGCCATAAAGGTTGATAACAACTCTAATTTGAAYATTTTTGTGTGATCCTTTTGCAAGCTTCTTCAAGAGAGCTACTCACACAGCCAAAACCTCGCGGCTTGAGCTGTGGACAGATATCTTCTTCCAGCTCCATCTGTGCCAGTGGAACAGGTTACTGCTGGCTGCTGGAGGTGACTGATCTCTCAGAGCTGACAGCTAAATTGCCCATATTGAGTGCAGCCCACCCTGTTTTAGTAAAAATGTGCTAGATGAGCAAAGTCTGGTTATTTAAATGTGGATCTGAGCTCCTATTCTGTCACAACCATCCCCAAGCTGAAGGTTATTGCACCTTCAATTGTGCTGACACAACTGTTCACGTGGCTATGCTCTGAATAACATTAGCTTAAAAATGGTTTGCTGGATGGCAGGGAAGCAACAGTATAGACAAAAGGATATTGAATTTATCTGTCACAGGAATCAGCTTTTGCACTTGAAAATAGGACTAAGAAAACTCGTTCTGTTGGACAGAATGAAGAAGTCTGGAAAAGTCGTCCATACTCCCACTGAGGCTTATTAAGGTCCCAAAAAATAGAACTCAATTTATTCTTGAGAGTTTCAAATTCAGGACTTGAGGGCTAGATGTTTACTTCTTACAATAAAACAAGTTAATGATGCATGGGGGTTCCTTTTTCTTAACATTTCTTTTCCTTTTTTATACCAAATAGATCCAGCTTGAATGATGTTTGTCCAAAGCACACAACAAATTCTCTTCTTCCAAAAATCTCTGTCAAAATACCACACCTGGTTCTACTACAATTAATCGACTCAAAAGCCAGATACTGGTTAGCTTTAGGTGGATGATATTCCCCTCTGCTATTTGCAAGAATCTCCTACAAACAGAATTGCATCTCAGCTTTGACAGAGCATTTCAGTAAATACTGAACAGTGTGCTCAGTCAAAAAAGTACTTACTTTAAAACTGTGTATATCAGGACCATCTGGAGACCTCCATCATAATGGTGTAATAAAATATACTTTAAATTTGTATTGTGACATTATGCTTATTATAAGTTTAGTTCTTTCAACAGATGAATAAACCAATAACTTTCCTTATGTTAAATATTCCCCAGAGAAAAGTAAATTGACCTCTTCAGGGATTTTCTGGGGATCAGAAAAATGTCCTCTCAGTATCTGTTTTCCATTATTGTAATTACAGGGGGTGATGATAATCCTTTCAGCATTATTGTTTCGACATGTGCATGATTTATAGTCCAACATCTAAGTTCATTTGATGCTGCCTTTGAGAGCAGCACATTGTATCAGAGATAAAAGGAATGAGAGAGAAAAGTAATCTGATAACGAACTTAACTTGTGAGCAGAATAGAAATATGGTCTTATTTAGCATGATTGTAAATAACTGCCTACATTGCAAGTCATCAGTGGAGTGTAAGTGCTCAAAGACAAAGATTATAAATAAACAATTTCACAAGAAGGTATTCATATCAGCTGATAATATTCCAGCTGAGGGACAAAGAGTTTTTGCTATGCATCATGACACTGGGTCCTGCTCTGAACTCCTTTGACAGGCAAACTTCTCAAGTAGATCAACAGGAAGCTCACATAAATAAGTGACAGTAGAGTCTGCTRAAAGCATCTTTGGTGGGTTAAAAATCCAGATTTTTTAATAAAAGAGGTTCTGATAAATTGTGCCTACTTAGGTAACTGTACATTCTGACAGGATAAATGGCATCARTGAGGGGACAGCTTGTTCACAGAAGCCATTTTCTGTTCCCAGGAGGGGAGAGGAAGCCACAGTAACCTCTGCACAGAAGTATTTCAAACTAGCATTCAGCAGGGCTTGCTTGGTATGATAGCTGTAAATTCCTAACAATAGCTTAGCTAAAGCTCCCTGGAAAAGAAATGAAACAGCAATCTGTTTTCGTACTAAACCTTATGTCTCCAGAAAGAAGCACAAGCAGGTCTAGAAGCAGGAAACCAAAATACTCCGATCAACCAGCAGCRATACAGACTCATGTCTCAGCTGCTGCGCACCAGCTCTCCCCACCTTGGGTAGCATGTCAAGTCTGAAGTGCAGCAGTTGGGAAGCAAGCACATTTTTGCTTCTTCTGCTGCTTCTGCAGTGCAATGACCCTCAGCTAAGGGTTGGGTTAAGCAGCTAGTGTCAATGACCTCTTACATGACATTAGTGCGAGCTGTTAGGGCTCTCAAGTCAGACTCATCAGCTCTTTAGGGAGATGTAGCTCCGGGGAAGAGATTTATGTAGTCAAACGTGCACGTCTACAGCAAAGCTGATCACTCCAGGCTCTTTTTGTTGACTGCAGTGGGAAGTAGACACTTTCAGAGTCTGATTCCCTTCAGTATTTCAGTTTCATCCTTCTGGATGAGATGAACTATGTCCTAGAAGAGGCTACGTTTCTCCAGCAGCTGTAAAGGGTGTATATAAGGTGATTATATCTATGTTGCAGATGTCAAAACGTAACTGTGATCAGACCTATCTGCAACAGTCGGCAGAAATCAGCCCTTATGTAATAGTGGTGGAGATGCTCTTTGTTTCCTACTCATACATCAAACTCAGTAACCGAGTCAGCAATATGGAGTCTTTTTTATTTTTTTAAGATAAATTATCGTCATATAAGGAAAATCAGGAACATCGATCTGTATTCATTTTGAACTGAGCTGTAAACTGGATTTATTAAAAGGTGTTAAATCTGGGTACAGATACTCTCAATTAAAATCCAAAGTAGCTTTATTCAGTTTCATTCAATTTGCTTTAGAAATTAAATCATTAAACTGAATTAAACTCACTTAGATTCTACCAAACAGTAAAAACGTGTAGACTGTACATAGTTCAGTATTTGAGAATTACTAGGATAGCAAAGCTGACAGAAGAACCCTGAAGTCCTGCATCTCAGCACTGGACTGACTTTCTTTGAGATTCAATTTCTTTCAMTTTCTGTGTGTGACTGGACCATATCCTCAAATGGCAGTAATTATTGCTCTACTGACTGCACTGAGCCTTTATTATAAACCTGGTCAAGCCATTAACTGGTGCTATGCTGATCTATGCCAGTAGAAGGTGTAGGCTCTTATCTACCTTCACCATGGATTTGACCGGAAAACTACTAATTGAATGATTTCCATTACAAATATTGATTTATTGAAACTAGAAATTTTTCAGCAGGATTTCACTGGATTACAAATGAAGATGGAAAATTTCTCCCTAGATGAAAATCCTGTGACAAGCAACCTTGTATCACCCAAAGAAATCCATTTTGATAAAACCATAATAACTTGTTTCGCTTTACTTTTTCATGTGCATGAAATGAAATAACACAGCATTTTAACTATCTAATTTAAAAATTATTTCATAACCAGAACTGCAAATCCTTTATTCTGCAAATGTTAACTGATAATTTCAACTCTGTCAGAATCTTTTTTTTCTCTTTTCAAAGTTTGTGAGGAAAATTAGTTTCAGCAAAAACAATCAGGTTTGGCAAAGTAGTTCCAGCAGAGAATCTTATATCTAATCAGGTCTTTGCACAAATCTTATTATGTAGTGCTCTACTTTATCTGAATTCCAGTGCAAAAAAACCTTTGGAAATAATAATCAGAGAAGAACAGTGTTGAACTTGGATTATTCCATCCGCTTTTTCTCCCTGATGCAATGCTGTTACATTCTGTAAAAAATGCATTTATCCATGTGATGCGAGATCAAAAGACATATAAATCTTCAATTGCACTGTTTGTTTAATTAAGCTAAGAGAGTGATTTAATAGTTGTGGCTAATCTTTATATAAAGTTTTCTCTTTTTTTTTAGATTGTAAACTGTGTTCTTGAAATTAGCCTGAAAGTAGCTGTATATTTGACCCTCAGCAGCAACAACAAACGTACTCAGCAGCTCTGACATGCTATCAGAGTAATGGATCATTTTAAAGAGCCTGGAAATGATTAAACACGGGTGCTGCTGCATGCAGTCTTTAATTGATTGATTTGAGTTTGCGGTCAGAAAATGACTGTCAGCTACAGCTTATCTATAATTATCAGTAATCAAAAACAGACTTCTCTCTTCCTAATGCTGTAATGCTCTTTCAGTGCTCTTGACATCTGTGTGACTCAGGCATTCATCTGCAGTTGCCTAATAGTGTTACTTTGAATAACAATATGTGCTGATAAGTGCTAGGCAGAAAAAGCGATATCTTTGTACCTCAGAAATAATCACTGTGAGTAAGGTGGAGAGAAAYTGACAGGGAAAGGTTTGGGATACTCTTCACATTTTGTGCTCGTGACAATGGAACAGTAGAGAAAATCGTCTTCTTTTTTTCTTTTTTTCCTCTTGGTTTGTATACCGGATAAAGAGCAACCAGAGAGTCCGTGAAGGAGGAGCAACTTTTATTCTATATCAGTTAATGGAAGTAAACAAAATAATCCCACACTCTTCAATACACCTCCTGGAGTAATTAGAAAGACATTTGAATTTTAAGTAAGAAAGACTGTGCAGATTGCCCTGCGTGGACCTTGAGCCTTACTTTTGTTGCACAATCTAAACAAGAAGCTGCCTGCTCTGATGGAGTGACTGTGAAGTATCATTGGCATCCTTGCCTGACAGCACCATGATCAACTGGCAAAGACAATTGCCAACAGGGAGGTTGTCCCAAAACCAGAAGTGGTTCTCCTACCTCTTTTTGACTTACCATGAAATGATTGATGTACAATAGATCAAGGGGTTGAACCCACACCTGCCAACTCACACTGGAAGCTCTTTGGGAGAAAAAGGAAGGAAAAGGTCTACTCCAACTCCATTTTTAAAACAGGGAAAATTTTCTCAATTGCTGTTCAGTTGCTAGATCAAAGGATTCAATCACTAACTTCCAGAGCAGAACCAGGAGTATAAGCACTGCATGAGGGAAGACATTTCCTGCAAACAGAGGTAGTAGCGTAAGACCAGAAACTAGCTGGATGCAAGTCTCACCACTCTGCAACATCTGCTTTCAGATGCCTTAGCCAGCTGCCGACTCAGGCTGTTCGTCCTTGTGAACCCAGCTTAGAGCCTCCAGCACTTCCTCCACACTCAAGGCTGTAGGTGACCATGCCTCTGAAGAACAGGCACCACACTGCTTATCACCATAGTACCCAAATCCCGTTTAGACTTAGCCTCTCACATCTATAGGATAATAACCCCTTCAGGGCACACACAGGAATTCTGCTCTTTATGAACCCTATAATGCCTTAAAAACTACAGATCRCTGAATAATCTGTCAAAATTTGAACACTTCCGTTTATACTTCCCTTACTGCCCATCATAGAGCGATTAATCTCCACAGCATGGGAGAAGCACACAAGAGCTGGAAAACGTGCAAGACGCAAACTGGAAAAAACGGGTCCATTTTTCTGGTGTCTGTTTCCAACTGAGTGGCAAAAAGAAGGGCATCCCAAAAGAGGAGATGCTTTTTGCTTTCCCAGTGAAAAAAAAGAAAAAGAAGCAGGGAAGACTGCAGTGGTGAAGAGGAGAAAAAACAGGTTATTTTGTGTTCTGTTGAGGTACCTGGTATAGCCTATCTGCTTGTGGTACCTAGATTAAGTAATTACACATAACAYGAAAGCTTAGGATATAAAAGAGTTCTTTAAGATAAAACTTCAAAAGTTGCCTATTCTTCTTATTTGTGTGCAAACATCAATCAGCTTTTTGTAATGTTTTAAAAAAGGTAAAACTTGTTAAAGATAATTGAGGRAAAAAAGTAATCCTTTTCATCAGATGAGTCATGAGAACACGCAACTTTCTCATTGCAGGCAGACCCTCTTTTACCACATTTCATCATGGGGAGAAGAAAACAATTTGCTAGCAAAGTACATCACATTTGTAATAAAGAGATGAACAACTTGAAAGCCTTGAAGCAAATCTACTAATGATTGACCTAGGGTGAAATCTTTCTTCTATACTTATTTCTTTGGTAACTCTGAATAAGTTTTAAGYTCTTTGGGCTCTAGTTTCCTCTGAATAATTGTGCTACCAAACTATAATGGGTTTTTAGGTTGGATTCCATGAAAAAAAATGCTCAAATTTGTTATACTCATCAAAATAAAATGATTTTTTATTTACTCTTTTCTCTTCATATTTCACATAAAGACTATCTTCAGTCACTGAAGGGGGAAGCTGCTACCTTTGTCCACAGGACTAAGTCTCTCTGTATAGTCTGTTGAGCAAGTAGTGTAAGTAGTGCTTTAAGAACAGGTAAAGTCTCCTCCCGTTAGTTAATACTCTTAGAGTCTGCCTGTTTCCCCTCTCCAAAATGTATATATCCTGGCCACATTTCCTATGTTTTGATTTATATGCCAAAACTGCAGAGCATTTTCACGATGCTTGTCTGTCAGCATGTGAGTCATCTCTCAGAAACCTACCGAACCACTTGTGCTGAAAGATAAGTATGTACTCGGCTGGACAAGAGCCAAAACAATCTGAGCCAAAATGCCGGGGCCAAACAGCTCTCACCRTTCAGAGATTCACAGCCCAGATCAGAACGTTGTGGCTTTGGGTCAGCTCTGATATTTCTACCAAATTTCATCTCCTTCAGTAAGTTGAATTCCAGCAATGAAAGCTCTGAGTGCTTCCACTCTTCTCAGGGCAGGCAAGAGCAAAAGACAAAGCCCTAAAGCTCTCGACATATATGTGTGTGCATTCTTTTGTCTTGTTCCCAGGAAAATGGAAACAGTATATGGATGGATAAAATGAATGGGATAAAAATCAATATCATGTCTTTTGTTTTTATTCTTGAAAAATCATTATAGAAGAAAATACTACAAAAAAAAAAAAAGAAAAGAAAAAAAGAAAGAAAGAAAGAAAAAGAAAAAAACAGGGTGGGAAGAAAGCCATGCTTGTGCTTTGATACCCGTACTGGGTAGATCCCTGCTGTTCCAGCATTCCCCAACGGCTCCCTCATTTATCAGGGGCCTTGTGTTAAACTACTGTCAGTGTGCTACCCCAGATACTGTTCAAATGTTGCGAGAGAAAGTGCCAATGCAAAAATATTTGGGGCCTTTGGATTTCTCTTTGACAAGTACTTAAACGAACCAGAGCTGACAGGATGATAAATTTCTGCTGCAGTTTTGAGACTAGAAGTGCAAGTTGGCACACAGTGATCCCATTTTTTAATCAATTCAAGATGGACTTGGAAGGGGCATATTGTCTTGGTCTTCCACATGTTGTGCAAAGTGAGTGTGTAGTATCAAGCTTAAATTTCTCCTCTGATTTTCTGAGACAGATGAGCATGCCACCAAAAAAAGCTGAGTACAGTGCTGGCATGTTTACGAACCCATTAATATGAAATGTAAACCATATTCTAGTGAGATGCCTCACRTACTGGTATGTATGAGATAAGAGGTGGGGTACAACTGTGTTACACTCAGTAGTAAAAGGGGAAGAAACAGCCTCTGGAGAAGCACTGGGTGCAGTTAGTGACAATCTTGATGGCAATTGCTGCAGCTTTTCAGGATGCACCACCTGCCGCTGTTAGCGTGGGTGGATGGGAGCAGGGAGCTGAARACAGGAGGAGGAGAGTCAAGACAATTTAGCTTGTGCTCTGCTAGAGCTAGCTGATCCACGTATCATGTCCCTGGAAGCAGTTATCTATGCAAAAGGCACATGTATGGCATGGGCTAATGCCTTTTGCTACCAGTCACCACCTGAACTCACATTCACTCAAAGCAGTGGAAAGATTCCCTTTGGCTTCAGCAGAGCTGGAGCAGTGCTTCAGGGTTTACATGGAACAAGCTGTTACACGTCTTTTTCTTAGACCATTGAAGAGAAGAAGCCAGTAAAGAAATATAGGTACATTCAGTATGTGTCTCTAATTCACACTCGTGTTCAAAGATTCATAATTTACAAGGAACAAAGGAATGATCATGCTCATCTAACCTGCCATCCTGTACAATACAAGCTGCCAGAGAGCCTTAAAATCTCTCATTTGAATTTCAGCCTCACTCCCCAACAAACTGTCCAGTTTAACTAAGCTGTCTGTACAGGTCCATTTAGTGTCCTATTTCTAGTCTGAGTTTGTCATATCTTCATATTGATTGCTTCTCCAGAGCATAAATGACATAAATTTTTCTGTATCACTCTGTGCAACAGTGTCTCAATTTTTATGTTTGTTCCAAAACCTTTGCTTCTACAGTACGTTTAGGAAAGCAACTGATATAACTGTTCTCAATAAATAGATTATGTACAGTCAAGCATGCAACAGGTTTGGATGTCTCATCTGAAGCTCCTCAGGAACACTTTATATATTCCTTTTCCATAATGTTATTGACTAGTTTTGCCCAGAATTCCCAAGACCTCAGAAGACTCTACAGTACATTTTGCTTTATTTTTGTCTTATTGGAGGCTGTTTTCTTATATTTCTCTGTATGAAGAGGCAAGCTCCCACACAAAGAAACCCACAGACCACAGTAACCTCTTGGATGGGGGGAAAAAAGTCTCCAGTTGTTATGTCCATTTTTGGAAAGTGCAGTTGAACTACTTGTAATCTGAGTTCATCCAAAACTATTTTTGAAGTCTAGCTGTCAGCATTTTCAGCTCAGCAGTATTTCTGCACTGCACTGAAAGTCACAAAACTAGAGCATTGTGGCATTAAGCTTTCAAAAATAGGAGTCAAAAATGTTTGTGTGGAGTTGGATGTACTTTTAAACTAGGGGTAAAGCTAAGGAGCACTTATCTCCTATTCCAAGAAAAAAGGCCATGGACACTTTATATCCTTCATTTTATTACCTCTCATCGTAAAATCTGCTAGATGACAAGTTTCTTTTTTTAGTCTTTTTCACATATGAATCTGTACATTTAATCCTTCTTTTGCTTATATGCCCATAATATGTAACCTTTCCTGCAACAAAATATAGGCCTTTCTAAAAAGAATTTCTTTTTTTCTGGCCCTCTTAACACCAATTAGTTTTAACTTTAGCTTTACTAGAAAAGGGTTTCCACCCCATCATTTTAACCCTCCTACTAAGAACGAGGCTGAGCCACATGGTGGCCCTTCCTTTTTCAGCAAAAGAGGGAATACACTTTAAGGACAGTTCCTATCTAGTTTTTATTTTTAAAATATCTTGCATCTCCATTTTTATCTTCATTGAAATATACAGAAAAGATTTCAACTCTTTTAAAGACACATAAAGGCACATTGGCCATTAAGGGCTGATATTTTCTGATTTTACCATTGGACAGAGATGATAAAAAGCAGCCAAAATAACCAGAGCAAAAAAGAACGTCTGCCATCAACTTCAGATCTCCAAAAAATTCCCTTGCCTTCAAGCTTTCCACCATTTGCTAACCTTCTCCAACTATCCCTGCATTCTGGATCTTYGGTCAGTCCTCCTATCTGATTTTTTTTTATTCTCTGTGTGTACTATAGAGACAGGACTCCTGTTACTGATATAAGAAGGTCATTTCTGTTCAGGGATGATTGGAATGGTGATTACCTAGCCATGGTCAACATAACTTGTGTTTTCTTTTTTTTTTTTTTTCCTTGAGACTAAAATACATTTTAAAGAAAACTGTTCCATTGCTTTACTTTTCAGTTTATAAAAGTCAGGGATATTAACAGCAGAGTTTTTATAGGTGAAAAGCAGTCAAGAACTACATTTCCCCTGAATTTATATTTTGCAATCAAAAAGTACAGGAAAATATAATACATTTTAAGAAATACTGAAAATTTTTCTAAATGAAACGAATCTTTCACAGGTACTTGTTTTATATCTTTAATGTAATTTAATCAGTTCATGCTGAAAAGCAGTCTGATAACCTTTTTCATGTATGTACACATGTATAATTATGTTTGTAGTTCTTTTTAACTTCCTCTCTAAAACTCTAAATAGATGATATTTATACTCTTCGCATAAAGTTCTGAAATGCCAGTTTTCAGATCTACTGCAGCACAGAGACGTTTTCATAAATCTTACGGACAAATCATTTTTCTTAAGTAATAGTATTTGCTCTTATTATTTTAGCTTAGTATTCTCCCTTGATGATAATGTGGGTGTATAAATTATAATGATTGGTTAACCTCGAAAACTTTAGAGGTTTACATAAAAGGTCTTCATCTCAAGCGAACATGCTCTTCCATTAGTTTCCTGGCATGTTCTGAACTGTCATGGACTGAAAAAAATAAATAATTTCAAAAAATTAATATCGCCTCTTAGAATAAGTCTTTACTTTAAATATTGCTGATTATTTTCCCATGAAATGAGATTCATTTCCTGCAAATATTGTTCCACAAAGACCTTGGAGAAGGGAGGAGCAGAGGATACATGCACATTCCCGTACACATCCTATGACCAGACTCTGCATCATTCTGTTGAGAAAGAACAATCCTATGACAAAATAACATAGTTTCACTTCTCAGAGCGGGGGGGGGGGAGAATAAGAATGATAAAAATCTGAGCTTATAGGCCATGCTTCATTGCTCATGGCACAAAACATGCAATTTTAATAAAATCCAGGAAACTTCTAGTAGCATTCTAGTATTATACAATTTGTCCAGATAACAAAAGAAGCTTTGTAAGATCACTTGGAAGAGATTCAGCAAGTTGTAGCAGATATTGCCATTCTGCTACAGAGACGGTTTTTAACCCATTCTTTTGCAAAGGCAAACCTGCACAGAGAATGAACCAACCTTGGCAGACAGCTTGATAAACCCACAGAATACAGGGGGCTGTTTTCTACCGTTAAACAAACAAACAAAAAAATCTAACATGCTGTAAGAGGATAGAATCCAGAACTGAAAACAGAAATACAAGCCAACTATACAATCGGTATGAGAGTGGTCTCAATACCTCACTATGCGTGCAGTATGCAAAGGATCTACTCATCTTACCTCATCCTATTTAAGTTAAACTCATCTGTAGCACAGGATCAGGTAAACACTGGTTGGATTTCTTTGCATATGAAGGATGGACTAAAATAATTAAGCATTTGAAAAGAAGCTGGGGACTCCTGTTAGAGGGCTTTGGGTTGCTAGTAGCCAGATAACACATCACGGTTTCTATAGTCTTTCCCCAAAATTCAGAGCTATATAAAAGCTACAAAGAATGAATTATCTATTTGTTAGCTGCACAAAGTAATACAGTCCRTGCTATGGAGGGAAGCGTAGTAGACTGGCTTGTTCAGAAAAAGAATGGGAATTCCTTTCGGGAAGTTTATCGTTTAAATATATGTTATTTCTTCTGCAGGGGACATAGTGGAATACGTGACGCAGAAAAGCCTTATTTTGACAAATGAGGATGATAGAAACTAGTTAACTCCTCCTTACACCTTTCCAGGTCAGTTGATAAATGTAAATATTTTCTTGTGACAATGTAACCAATATTTATATATCATCTACCTAGTAACATATTCTTTGCATAGGGGACACCCAGGAACTTCACATTTTGAATAAGGAAATGGGAGTATGAAAAGATGAAGAATTTTTCCAAACTCCCAAAGAAAAACAATAGAAGAGCTGCAAGAAGAACTTTGGTCATTTGCCTTGATTTTCCACCATTTCATCTTCTGGTTTTATTTTCCTTTATACGTTCGTATTCAGTATGCACAAAAATAGACTTGTTTGTGGTGTTTGAATGTTCTCATTTCTCTGAATTGCAGAGGTAATTAAAAGAAGGAGAGTAGATCATTTTCTAAGATATATTTTTGTCTGCAGTTTGGACTCAAGTTTTGGACTCAAGCCTGTGGAATTAGGAAGAGTTTCTAATATATTTGGCACCTCCTCCTTTCTAAGTTTTACAAACATATTTTTAACTCTATTCTTCAGAGGTTTTATTCCCAACCTATGACTTTTCAGAGCCTAATGCAATTGTCATTAATTAATGCTTCTTCCCCCTATAGGACTCTAAATGCCGAGATCTGTGGAACCTAGTACAGCCTAAGACAGTGACACAAAATGCCTACATGATCACAGAATGGCCTTTTCTTTCCCGTTTATCAACAGCTAAATCAAGGAAGATGCTTCCCAAATGAAGTCCAATTCAATTGCTTACAAAGACATTCAGTTCTCTAACGGCTAGCACCCGATTCCCTAGGATTTGGAGTAGGACGGATATATAAACCAGTAAAGTTCTGCAAGGTTAGATATATAAGTTAGGGAAGTAAAAAGCAGACTTTAGTAGCTCTGATGTGTTTCTGGGCAGGAAYCAAAACGTATCAAACATTTTTTTTCAAACCCACCTCTTTTTAATTTGATGGTGAGCTCCTGCTCACTTCATCTAAAGACCTAATCCTGGTCCTAATTAATCAGGCATTATCATGTGCTCTGCCACTGAAATTTTTGTTGCTAATTTGAGAAAATAAAAAACATTAGAGAGTTTTGAAAAATCTCTGTCTTGAAAGCTAAAAATATACAGTTCTTATTTCATCAGTGAATTCTGCTCAGCCTAACTGTGAGTATAACAGAATTAAATGACTTCTGTATAATAAAGCTGTTCCTTTTTTTTAACAGATCCTTAAGGGCAACCCCACTACATAAACATGTCTCCTTTACTTGGAATAATGGAACCCAGGCCAGGGTGAGTCCAGTACTACCCAACACTTGATTTTCTGGGCTATTTATAGAGATGATCTTTAAAGCAGCATTAATATGACCCATTTTAGAATGACTGAGAATTTGGCCCAACTTCCTTGCCCCTCCCAGAGCTATAGCTGTCAAGATTTCAAGTAATGGAATCCAGTAGCATGAAATAGTAAATTTATTTTGCTTAGGCGTGCACACACACACACACACACACACACACACACACAGAGTCATCATAATTTCCTATGACATTTCAGAGAAGAAAAACTCTCATACATAATATTCTAAAGGTTGAATATTTGGCTACTAGTTTTTTCCAAAATAACTATTAAAGTTGTAATCGAAAGTGTTCCAGGCCACAGGGTTGGGTGGTTAAATTACACACTGAGGGGGAGATGGGCTGTGAACACTCAATGTGAGCTTTATTCTCTCCAAAAATGCTTTCATTAGGGAAAAACCTAAGACAGGCAACTTAATTTTATAATAAGAAAGTGCCATTTTTTTTCTATTGAATTGACCATTTTGGAAACTCAAAGGGTTCYGAGCATACTATTAATTTTTTACAATGTCAGCATGCTTTTTATAAACTGCATTTTTTTTTCTGAATTTTTACAGACCTCCGTTTTGGAAATATTTTATACTCCAGAGGAAAGATTTTGCTTTCCCCAAAGTGGGAAACAGTATTGTGTTTAAGCCATATGATCTATTTTTATAAACGCCATAAATATGGAACAAACCCTTTCCAAATTGTTCACTTTATAAACAGTGCCTAGCAAGAGCTATAGAAAGGGCTTTGTTTGCTTTTGTTCTTAAAGGAGATTTCTTGCACAGATTTTCTCTGCTAATATCAGAAGTGGATGCTCATCATTTCAGCCTCTTTGGGCCTGGAAGCATGCCAGCACAGAAGGCCGTGTGGGTGGAATATGTCCTTCCTCCCTTTTCCTTGCGGCTGCTTCCTGATGTAGGAGATCCAAAGGCCACTGAAGTCAGTAGGAGCCTTTCCAGGAAGGGTAGTAACTTTTTGATCAGATCCRCTGAATCAGGGTATGACCAGGGAAAATGCTTCAACATGCAGTGAGACTGCAGGAATTGACGCCCTTTGGGGAGGACTGTGCTCCTTTGGTCCTGATCCTATGGTTCCTTGCCAAGGTACATCATCAATTGGTTAAAACCCCCTAATGAAGTGTTTCTTCCAAAGATCTCTTCTCCAAATTACCTCAACTTCAAGAAAGATAAAGAAGATATTGTCTTGAATATGTAACTTTGAAAGGTCATGGCTTTAAAGCCAAGTCTCTCATAACTAGAATTAAAACACAAAAATTGCTACGTCTCTCAAGTGTTTTTCCCATCTCATCCCTAGAATATTCCATACTTTTAACCTTTAATATTTCAAATGTTTCAAAAGTTGAATGCTTCAAATACAATGTCGAATATTTCAAATACAATAGATTTTAAAGCTGTATTATTAAGTGAGCTGTTTCCTCTTTTTCAGGTTTGAGTCGTTGCTTYTTTAGTTGGATAGATTTACAGGCAGAGGTTTGGAGGACTTACAGGCAGAGTTCTAGGAACACATGTCCGTTTCCCCAACATCTCCAAAACAGCTTAAAATGCATATTCAAAATAAGTATTTGTAGCACAAACAGCATAAATTTTGGAGAGTGTTCTCAGGTTTCTGGCAGTGTTCAGTGGGAAGGATCTGCAAAGCCGTATTGTGGGGTTGGTGTTCATGAACAACAGAGCTGTGTTAGGCTTCCTTGGAGAACATCCGGAGTCTAGACCACCCGCTTGCAGGTTTGCTTCTTCCTTGCCCTCATTCACAGGGATGTGAGGCCTCATCTGTTAAACAGAATTTCTTTTAAGGATTTTTCTTTTTTATTTGAAGGTGGCATATAAAAGGTATAACCTGGCAAAAGAATAGAACCAAGGAATTCGGTAGCTCTCCAGAGAAATTTGTTACAGGCCTGGGATATTTCTCTAGTAACTCGAAGGAATTAATCTCCTCCTTTCATATAAATGAGTCTTATGTGGAGCCTAGCAAATCAAATAATTATAACCACACTTATAATGCACATTGCCATCTACTCTTTTCAGTTTGGACAGCAGTTCATCATCAGGCTTAAGTGAAAAGGAAAAAAATGATTAGCAGAGAACAAAAACGTATCAATAAAGCATAATATATACTTCCTTATTAGAGAGTCTATGCTCTCTCCTCCTTCCTTATTCCACTACATACAGAACTATAAAACACAGAAATGTTCACAGGATATTAAGTATTAAAATGCAGAYGCCAGCAAGCCAACAAAAATGCAAAGGACAATGTACAGAAGTGTTGCTGGAGCTGACATTGCAAAGTATTCATTTTAGGCCAAATTTTAGAGCTAACCCAAGAAAACTGTAGTGATGGTAAACACATAAATTTCTGGATTAACTAAATTACATCCATCTTGTACATTTTCCTCCACAAGACACAATTTTCTAGCACCATCAGATGGAAATACAGTTGAGTCCTGACACATTTACAATAAGAACTGAAGCCTTGTATATTTTGGTATGCTTCTTCATCACATTACCAAGAACTTGCATTTTGCCTAATGCTCACCAGACCCCGACAGGCATGAAAAGACGAAAGCAGTTACATGTAACATGCAGACTGTTATTTGCAATTACTTATGGGTTAATAGCCCAGCTACACGTTTCCCTCATTCCTGGGGTAATAGCAAATCCCTGCTCAAAACTGACATCAGCAGCTTGTTTGATGCTAATCAAACCTTTGAATGATGCCGCTGATGCCACTCCGACTGGCCCAGCACCAGTAGCTGTCGCTTAGGCATTTGTGCATGTTTGAGTACCTGCAAGTGCATGTGTGAGGCAGAGAAGAAAGTGTGTGTGCAGTCTTCTCAGAGAAAACAAGCTGRGAATCCTGGAATTTTTGATTCCTAAAGTGTGTGCACTGCAGAAGTATTGACCTGTGAACAAATTCATGTAGAAACAGTGCATTCTTTACTCCTTCCTAGAAAAATCCTGCCAAAAATCTGAGTAAATGGTGCAGAACAATTTATTTTCAAGTGGGCCCCACGGAGTCACAAGTAAAAAACAGAGAGACAAAATAGGTAGAAAACATCTATGCACTGTATGCTCAAAAGTGCACTTATAAAAAATAAAAAAGAGAGGAGGTGGGGGTTTACGGATTGGTCATTTTATCCCTGGAGTGCCATTAAATGTTCCAGGCTGTGTGTAYCTGGGATCTTGCCAGATGTTTCATGTCTATTCCATGGTGTTGCTGAACATTCCTGCTAATGGYCAGATCCTCTCAGACTTAAACCTACTGACTCTTCCAGGTACGAAATAACACACAAGAAGGTGTTAGCRATGAGAGCTAAGCAAAAGCACTGCAACACAGGATCTGTACGGAAAGGGTTCTCCTCTCTGCTGAGCTCTGAAACAGTCACTCAACGTTTTTGGTCCGTGTAGAATTTAAGTTCCTGAAATGCAACAGTCTGATTTTAATCTTGCTGGGAGCTCAGGGCTCTGGCACCCAAAGGCAGACTAACTGGGGAATGAGTGGGGCCAGTCTGGATGGCATAGATTGCAAGATCAGGTCCTGCTGTACAACACGGATATTCTCAGCACCCCCTTCTCTTGTTATGTGGGTTCATGTGGCCAATGAGGAAACCATTAAAGTGGTTTGTTTGGAGTGTGTCACATCTTAGACTTGGCATAGTGTATATAAAGTTTTCCTCTCCTTGAATGCCTAGTGGAAAAAGGTACTCCATAAAACTACAAAACTCAGCATTGACCTGGAGCTCAAATGCCTCTTTAAGTTTGAATTCCTTGTGTTTCTGCTCACTCACCATAAACATTCGCTCTTGATTTTGGTTTAACGTGAAGAAAGCACTCCACAGTTACTCTGCGGGGTAAAGGCAGATGTGATTCTCTCAAAAGGGGATTTTAAACTGTGCAATTCCAGAACTGATCTCCGCTCCACTTCTGCTATACACATTTCAAAACATGTGATGATTGTCTTTTTGCTTCCTTAAACAGCTGGGCACACAGTTGACTGACTGTCCTCACTCCATACAGTATTCCCTCTGAGCCATGTTCTCTTAGTTGCTTAAGCTTTCTTTCAGGGATTATTCTCTGTGTGTATCTCCTTTGACTATAGCGGCTTAGATTTTAAATGCACTCTTAATATCACGACTGTAACAAAAGGGGCACGAATCTGGCGTCTTCTGGACATAAAGATATRTAGAACCCCCAGTTTTCGTTGTCACCACGCTGTGCATGTTTTCCTAAGAAATAAGGAAAGCTCTTACTCTAAATTACTGTCTAACCAATTTTTTGTCCACAAAGAAAGAATTGCAGTCTTTGTTTTTAACTGAAAATACATACTGTTCTTTCAAATTGTTTTCCTTACTTGGCAATAGGTTTCACTGTTTAGGTCGTTTGCTTGCTTCCCTTTTCCTCAGCAGGGGACAACGAGGTCCTTCTAGCCTCAAAGAAACTAAGGATCTTTTGTGTTTYTATGTTTATCTTGAATATCTAGGACTTTGCAGCAGTCTTAGTCTTTTCCAAAGAATAAGTCTGTTTTTCAATAATCACTTGGAAAAGACATGGAGTGAATGACAAAGAAATGCTCAAGATAGAAGAAAAGAGCATGGCATGTATGCTGTCCAAACTTTCCCTTACCTCCTCTAGCCCTCTCAAAAATAAACCCTCCAAAAAAAATCGAAAGTTCGACATGAAGCATATGTGAAAGTAATAACTTGCTCTGGAGAATCCATGTCTTTATGTTACCCCTTAAAATATTTCAGATAAATCAGTCAAACAAATAATGGAAATCTAAACTAAACCAGTTGGACAGAGTCTAGAAGCCCAGTGTTCCTGGAAGTGCTGAAATAACATTCCATATCAGCCAGCAAAAGAAAAAAAAATGCCAAATCTAATTTAAGATGGGGGGGAGCTTTATTTACAGAATGTAGCTGTTTTTAAAATAGTCTCCAAGTTGATCTTTRTTTTTAAAGCACTGCTGCTGTTTCAATTAAGCATGTATTTAGCTGAAGGAATTGCCATACAAGCACATTCAGGAGCCAAAAAGAGAAGTAGCATTTAAATGGGCCAGTCAGAGCAGTGTCACAAGACCCCATGGCAGTGAATGTAGATGCATATTGCTGCTAAAGCCAAAGGAGAATTCTGTCCCCCTAAAAGCTTTGCCCATCCTTAATTACAGTGATGCCAATAATAATAATCTTCCTATAGTGCTAGGCAATGCCAGGTACATCATCACCCCTTCAAGTGGCATATCCGCTATTTTTCAACTTCCTCTAAAGACCTTGAGGGATATCTTTTGTAGTATACTTGGAAACAAGGGTGATCTTGTTGCCAAAGCACAGAACTAGACATCAAGATTTTGTTTCCAGATGATGCTGGAACTTCCCTCTGATGCTGAGAAAGTGATTTAACCTTTTGATTCCTCTAACCTTTCAATTTTCACACAGAGAAAAATACAATATTTTAGCACTACTTGTCTTCACCTTCTTCCAAGAGGGATTTTCTGAATGTTACCCGGTCACACTGGTAGAGCACTTTGCAATCTAACGCTGAAAGGTTCCATTTGGACGAGAAAATTATTAGTAATACTGGAGGTTTTACATATTTATTTGCTGAATTTCATTTCTTTTTCTAAGGAGAAACAGATTGCTTCATGTGTGTTGTTTGATGGTCCCATTCTGCAAAACTTCCTTGAGAGTTTCTCCTACATTAGAATCGCATGATCAGGCCAAACGTGACTCCCATTTGTTAAAGGCTGAGTGCCACTGATTTAAATCTATACACAGTGCAATGGGGCAGATACATTCAAGCTTAAAAGACGTGTATCAAAAAAAAAGAAAAAGTTTCTTGTGTTAGCCAACGTGCGTTAGCTAAACTTTACATTTGAATTGCTGGTCTCCTGTGGACCCAGAATATATTTTCCGTATGTCCATGTGTTGGAAGTTTCATAAAATGCTGAGCACGTATATTTAAAATAGCTCTGACAATGTATAAAAAAGCTCTAAAATATTATGACATGGCCAATTTCCATGCTTTTTAAAATCAATGACATGACACAATATATTTTATGTGTGGAAATATACATCATAAATATTGGCCAATGTCATRATATCTTTAATGTTTTATATGTTGTCAAATCTGTTTTAAACACAGTATGTGTGCTGTACATTTACTGAAACATAACTCAGAGAGATGCAGGAAATCAAATATATTCTTTTTCCATGTGGGTTTATTATATCTTTTATGGTTTTGTTATTCCTTATTGCACAGATCTCTACCTTTCTCCTTTTCCTTTTTTCTTCCTTTTTTCTCTTTTTTCTCTCTTTCTTTCCTTCCCTCTTTCCTCTCTCTCTCCCTCTCTTTCTCTCTTTTTCCCTTCCTCCACTTTTCTTAAACAAGATGAATGCTGCTTGAAGAACAAGCACTGACGACTTTGTAGTTTTCTATTGATCACTCTTCTCTTCAGYTGGACTTGTGACCCAAATAATTCCAAGTCATGGACAGGTATTAATAACATAAACCTTGTCTAACCACTGGGAGTGAGGTGCTTTAAAAATGAGGCAATAGTAGCCTTCCCCAAAGCTCCAGAGGGACCAGAGCTCAGACCTTTTCAGGTGAAACGCCAGGTCACGGCTCCTCCACAGCGYAGTCCATCAAGGTATCTGACATCGCAAGTACAAACAGAGGGGCTGCAATCAAAGCAAGGTAAGAAAATYTTTTTCTTTGCAAAGCAATTTCATTGCAAGACAATGAAATCCTGCGAAGTAGAGTAGAAGTTCAGTTCCTCAAAGGCACCCTGATCCCAAGCCAATAGTTGTCACCTCCCCAGTATCCGAGGGGCCTGGCCAGTTTTACTGTGGACTGGTCGGTAGTTGGCAGAGCCCTCTTCAGAGGACTCCCCTGACATCGATGGGCACTGCAAAGTGTCCAAATGCACGGCAGGGTTCCCTGGGGGATCAGGCCCTTCATCCACTTCTGTGACCCAGATGCAGCTGAAYGCTTTTCCACCTCTCAGCAGTACAATCACCCGTGCTGTAAGAGGAAACAATAATGTAGAGAGGAGGAGTTTTGCCACCATATAATGCTATGGGATACAACTCGTAAGAAAGCTACCACAAAAGGTACACTTTCTTACAGACATAGGCTGAAATGCTGGCCCTGCAGAGGCAAATGGGAAACTCCTCATAGAGTTCAGCAAGCAAAAGACTCTACCTCTAAACTTCTTGCTTATCAGAGATCACCATGAGTTTCTACTGCAAATATCTACATAAAAAATGCCTAGCTATAACAAGAGGTACCACAAGCAGGTCACACCGATGACTTTTGAAAATCATTATAGAAGAAAAAGAACAGTTATGTAATTAATAATATTCCTAGGTGAAAGGGTGCAGGACTCTAGCTGACAAAAAAGAAGAAAAACAAAATTTGAAAATGTTATTTTGTGGCTTTTTATTTTATTTATTCAGGTTTTTCCCTTTCCTTTTTTTATTCTGCCTTCATTTTCCCTTTAGAAACGGAAGGGAAGCTTAATTAAAACAAGTTATTCTGTGAGCAGCAGAGCTAATGAAACCTTGTTTCCTGTGGATTTTTGTCCTATATCCCCTGTTGTGATAACCTTATCTCCATTCTAATGTTCTGTATGGCTGCCCTTGCTACCATACCCTCAATTCGCCCAAACAACCACTAAAATTCCCATACTACTTCCAGTTCCCTACCATGTTCTTCAAATCTACCCCACACCTGTGCTACTCTGTCCCCAGTTCCTTCCTAAGTCACTGATTTTCTCAGAAGTTGTAGCAACTTCATTATCCTTGTGACTGGTAGCAAACCAGTTTGCTCATGTGTCTTTAAAACCAGGAGTTAATGCTCACACCATTATCTTGCATTAATCTTACTGTAGCCCATACTGTAATGATCCTGGGGTTCATGGAATAAATATAACTAAACAAAACTGTATTCTGCAACATTATAACTGAAAGAGAGAGAGAGAGAGAGAAACAACTAACGTGTAAGAAAATACAGAAAGTGCATACCGTAATAACGCTCTGTAAGGGTTCACGTCTATGCACAGACCCATTAAATATTTTACTGCAAAGAAATGTTGCAACTGCATTGGCACAGACAGTAGTGCTTATGAGCCAGGCCTTGGGCCTGCTACATAAATTGCTACTGGAATCTCTGACAGGATGAAGAAACCTGGAAACCAAAGCTTGAGAATTCAGTAGGTGGGCATTGGGCGCTAAATCGGCATATATTTCAGAAGAAAAGCGTTTGTGTCTGCAGAAGTAATAATCCAGAGTTGAAGAGCTCCTGTATCCTATAGCTGAAGTATATTTTGTATACTCAAATTTCTCTGAGCACAGAGACATGGCTCATATGCTGATATATCCCGGTGAGGGTGGAACTGACCCATGTTCATGGTCAAAGACATGCTGTTAAGATGTGTGGGTTGAATTCAGTATGCTTTTTCTTTCCTCATTTTTTGTTTCTAATGTACATGCAGTCATGCAGCTTTGACCTTTCTCCATCAAGCTGGCTTTTCTTCAGTGATGGAAAGTGGCTCTTCCAAGGCTAGTGATTTTATGTGTTCCAGCTCCAAACAGTTAGGATAGGGTGTGAAGCTGAGTGCAAATGTTCAGTCCTTTCYGAAAACCCATCCCTTTTCAAGTGTTTCACATCAGTTATCCAAAAATCAAAGACACTTGCAAGGATTCATYAGTTTTGAAACATTCTAGATGGAAACAAAGGTGCCTAAGCAGCATGTCTTTACRTCTGAAGCATGTCTAGATGGTATTTCGCAAGCTGGTGCAGGCAAGCTCTATGAATGCTCCGAGCAGAGATGAGCTCCTTCACTGCTTTTGTGAAAAACCAACCCAAACCATATAAATCTCACCAGCAAGAGGCCTGTGGGCCCTACAGAAGGGCTGGGTGYATGGCCCGGGTGCTCACACCGATGAGCTTTCCTAGCTCTCAAAAGCACAGTCAGGACAAGCTCACATCTTTCTACAAAAGCTCTCATAGCCATCCCGTACAAAATAATCTTCTCCTCCAAGTGTAGCTGAGCTCCATCTCCACTAAGCAGCATGCCAGTGTAAGGAGTGTGAGGAAACAAGTCGTCAGAATGACTCTTTGAAACACTTCCCAACCTTAACTGACCTTAAATATGTATATAAACCAGTAGGTCATTTAGCAGATGCCTGCTCAAAGGTAAAGTTCAGCTCCGTCTCCGTGTCTGTGAACAACATTGAAAGTGCTGTCTCMGTGTGGTGCTCCTACTTTCCAGCATACTTGTTCAAGCCAGTGAATTCCAGCATCTGTTGCACTTAGTGGTTAACTGCTGGTTAACCAGTTAACCAGTGCTCACACCCTACATTAAGTAAGAAATACTTTCAAAGATGAAAAATGAAAAACAAGTTATCTGTCTTGACTAACACAACAGAGGGAAACAAAATATAGATCCTCACTGACCACCTTCTTTTCATTAATCTACCTCAGTGCACTTTATGCTTTTGAATTATCTCTTTCAGAGCCAAAAGTTAYTCCAGTTAGGCTAGAAAAACAAAGTGTGCTTGGCTAACATGTGAAAGAACACATTTGTGAATGCATTTCTCTCTTTCRTTTCAAGAATACATTCTCATAGTCTATCTCAGTAACTCTAAAACTGGATGGGAGAAAGAAAAAGAAGAGGAACAGTTTTATTCTGGGAGGATGGTRTGGAAAAAAGGAAGAAGAAAGGACAGAAGAGAATCTAAAAACTTAAGAAACGCTGGCCTAAATGTCATCACTTGATGCACAGAAGAGGTATTAAAAATAGCAGAAAAGACAGCTCTGCTGAAGATAGTAAACTGAAAAGGTACGTAAAGCAATAYTCAAGCCATTAACCAACGATATGAATGAATTCTGAAACTATTTGTGGAACCTCTTACAATCACTCAATGTTAAGCCATCCAAGGAGTGTCCAGAGTTACTGCAAAAAAAAAAAAAAATGTTTTGAATTCTTTTCAAGAGGAACTTTGTCATGCATCCTACTAGGAAGTTATTCTTTTTTCTTCAGAGAAAGACAAGATTTTCTTAATGTTTCTACAAGATCATCACTGGCTCAGAAATTTGTCTATCTCATAGACTACTTGAAGGTGCTTAGATCAAAATTCATTTTTTCAGAAGTAGCACTCGGGCTAAAAATGATCCCCTTATGCCTACGGAGAATATTTCGTTATTCTCTAATAATAAAATCCATGGACAGATAACTGTGAATCATGTGTAAGATAACAGTTATTTAAAAAGACAAGATCTCTCAGCATAGCGGCTTACTGTTCAACAGGGAGAGATCATATGAAGAGAGACAACATCAGCTCTACACAAAGTAAATACACTACTACTAACAAAACAGAGAGCAAAGCAGGGAAAAAAACATAGAGCTTGGCTAATTGCACTCCAGACAAAAAAATTGCAAGCAACCTGGGTGCATAGGTCAGGGATGTGATTCCTCCATGCTCTCCCCAGGTACCTTTAGAGAGCAGGAGCAATTATAGCTATGTAAGAGTAYGGGGAAAAGGGCAAGAGAGGAACTGCCAAAAATAACCTTCCATAGGCCAGGGAAGCAGTGATTGAGAAAACAGAGTCAGGGTGCTACACGTAACACCACATGCACAAATCTCAGAGAGAGTAGTAAGTGTTGACTTCAAACTGCAGAGATTTTTGTGGAGGGGGAGAAACTCCACCACTCTTAGTTCTGGTATAACTATACGTCCACTTCCCACATCTTATATCGTGCTCTAATTGTGTCTCAGTGAGCCATGCCCATACTGCCCTATGTACTTCTCTGCCTGCCCATATGCTTCTTAAGTGGTGAGCTCATCTAAATCATCCCTCTCATTTCCCTCCTACAGAAACTATTCATGGCCTGTCTATTTCTGTTCTGACCGGATCACTGATGCTCCACAGGACTTTGTGGAGCCAACTCCACTGAGATAATTGTCAGATTTGGAAATGGTTAAGAAAAGCTGTTCCCAAAAATATTTATTTGGTTAAAGGAATCCAAGAGATTCTCCAGCTCTCGTGAACAGCAGGTGACTGTTTTTGCCAACATGTGCCCTCAATTCCTATGACATCTTTTTTTATAGCTGTAGGCTCCAGGCACACTAATCTCTCAGAGGCCATGCTAGGTTCAGTCCATAGCAGGCTGACAAAAGCTGACAAGCAGACAGGAACGTGAGCTGTCTCAAAAATCAAAATGTCTCAAAAATCATGTACAGTTTTGTTCATACCCAAAAGTATTCGGTATGCACAGTAGGGGAACAAAATATCAAAATTTCTCATGGCCAGATTTCCAAGTGCTCAGTTTCTAATGCAGAGRCCAGATTTTCAAATCATTTTCTAGGTCCTTAAATAACGGACTGTTTTTTTTATACTTTCTCAGCTCAAGCAGGTAAACTCATCTAACAATGTAGTCACTTATTTAAAAGTCCAAAGAGGTGAGAGGTTCTTCTGAAAAATTCACAGCTAAATAGTGCCAGTTCACATTTGAAAATTGGATTCAAAAAGAATGAACCAAGCTCAGGCCCTTTCAATGTGACTAGTCATTCAGAGATCACCCAGTTAATTCAGAGCCTCTTTGATTCAAACCAATATGTATGTCTATTCAGGCTTTTCTTGTAAGTTCATTTTTGGTGGAGAACATCAATGTTTGGTCTGGACAGGTGGAAGATATAAATAGAATTAATCAGCATTGTCAAAAATTTGATGGGAGCAAGAATTTTAATGAAAGAGGATTAGAACAGAACTTCTCTATACTGGTCCAACTCTAATAGCTACAGGATCCTGTGCCGTACTTAAGAGTCTGCGCTACACAGATAAACATGCCTACCAAAAGCACAAGGACTATCTGCAGTAAAAGATGTACGTGCTACAAAGGCTTCATTGCAGGCACATAAATGTGAGAGGTTGCGCGCCTGACTCTCAAGTACCAGGGAGCACATAACTGTAACAGATAGGGGAGAAGAGACCTGAGTTACTGTCGTCATATGGTACCTGCTATCGTACGAGTTGGAATGAAAAGGGGCTGTCCTATCTCTTGCAGAGCAAAAGGATAAAGGCACAATCAGACACAACACTGCACAGTATTGTGGGTGGAGAAGGTAAATGGTAATACATAAATAAACTTTAAAAAGTGGAGTGATAGGTGGGTTTTAAAGGATGTCTTTTCTAAAAGAATGAAAGGTAATATTTAGAGTGACCCAACAGGATACGTCTGAATGATGGAACAAAAACACAGGAAGGAAAAAATTCAAGATAACTATCAGGCAGAACTTCCTAATGGTGTGATATATGGTCTAATACCATGGAATAATCTTCTAAGAGAAGAGGCGGAAGCCCAGCTGAATGAGTAATTTTAAAATTAGACTGTAGGAAACAATTCAGCATTGGCAAGGGGAATGGACAAGATGACCTCATCAGCCTTTTCCATCTCATATTTCTACGATTCTGAGGAAAGAGAACAATAAAAAGCCACTGCACAGAATCAGTCCCAGAGAGAGTTGCAATGGAATAAATGGGATTGGCTATTAAAAGATGTAAATTGCAAAAGTGACTGTGAATGAGGAAATGTGGATGTGAGGAAAGATGAAGTCATTGATATGTTTAGAATGCAGACTTGGAGGCAACGATAGGCAAAGCTCTGGGCAAGGAATATAAAATCTGAAYAGACCAGTTTCAAAGAGATAAAAGACAGCTGAGTGTGAGGTGGGGAGTCTAGGTGATTTTAAACAGAATCTAAGTTTTCACTTAGCGGGTCCCAGGTGTACATAGCTTATTTTCATTAAGAGCCATCAAGTGTTGGGGGGAAGTCATTTTTAAAAGACTATGTGGGAATTTAAGGATGCTGCCCAGGTATTTGGAAAGATAGCGATACAGGTAGTATTCTTGTGCTCCAGAACCATGCACATCTGCTGGCCTTGCCAGCGTTTGAAACAACAAAGGAAGTCTCCATCGTTTCGCTGGAGGGCTCAGGGTGCACGGATCTCCTTCCTGAGCCGATACCGTCATRGACTGTTTTATCAGTACTGAGCGATTAAGCACATAAGGTTTTCCTTTCATTCATACCATACGTGAACCTGGCTCTTTAGTATTTATTGGAGAATAAAGCACTGCAAGAAAGAATAAAATTCAGAATTCAGTTTCATCCAGCACAGGTAACTAGCTAACCATACAATTATTTTCTACTGAGGAGCTCAAAATAGACACCAGCTTCAAAACTGGTAAGATTGTTCAAATTGTAATTGCAATACTAAAAATATAACGGATTTAGGCCATTTTGGGGAGGGTTGGAGGTGATCCGCCCCTGATTTTTGCAGATGGATGCATTGTTTATAATTACTCAACCCAATTTGCAGGCAGTTCCCAAACTGTTCAGTGTAACTATTCAAGTGTTTGTAATTTGTGGTATATGACAGCTCCTGAGGTATTATTTCTGCTTGTTGACTGGATGCCTGGAACTTTTTAAGTGGTAGCATAACAAATGGCGTGTAACAAACTTCCCTGCACAAATTTCATGAACCTTCCAAAATGCATAGCTGTTTTCATGAGTACATATTGACCTTTGGAACACTTGCAGAAAAACAAATATTGTGGGCCTCCCCATACCCTGCTGACGCACACAAAGAAGCTAATCAAATGTGAATAATTTATACATAGATCTGTTTCTCCAACTAATTTCAGGACATATGAAACTAAAGTGGGTAATGACCTAGAAATGTTAAACAATGATTCAGTTAGGAACTTATGAAGCACAGTGCAAAAATATGAACTCCTTAGCAATAGAAAGCAATTTTGTCACAGTTGCTAAAAAGTCATTTGAACTGTAGGAAATAAGAGTCACTGTTCTGTGTTTAGCCAAATGTCCCACATTGTTTTAGACAACACACTGAAGTATAGAGTGCCTTGCAAATAAGATGTATGAAAAGATTCTCCTAATATAGGAGAGTTTTCCCTTCAATTTCATATTGTCCAAGGCAGGACATTGGATGTGAGATCACAGAAAAAACATGGGAAAGAAACTTAATTTAGAGAGAGGGTCATTACTGGGTTTATTTTGTGTTTTTCCTTGGAAATAGAATGATTATTACAAGTTTTACTGACTTAAACATAATAAGAAGCAAAAGACTCAAAATCTAAACCATATAACAATGGGTCTAAGATTAGTGATGGATAATGACTACTCACTGGTAACACTTCATAAACAAGCTATTACAGATAAACTCGAAGTAAAAGAGCAAATCTGCTTCTGCAGTCCCTTGCTCAAAACTGAATAGTTGTTGCAATCAGAGTCAAGTCCCAGTTTGTAGCCGGTGCAGATATTCATTCCTAAATGAAAATTGGGAAGAACGCCTTATTTGAAACATATATTAGAAAATATTTTAATAAGTATAAAAATATAATCTCAGTTTCTCTGGGCTTCAGTATGATTTCTTAGAGGGACTCTAACAAATCTACCCATTATTAAATAACTATTTAAAAGTGCTTTATTCACCCCAATATTCATGTTTCTATTTATTATTCCCCCCACCTCAGATATTATCTAATCTGTTTAATTCCTTCTCTGCTCTTGCTATTTACRCTGTTGATTCTCATGTATTATCACCCAGCTATTTATTATTTTTGGTTTTGTTGATTGTCACTATGAATGTTCTTTAATTGGCAGCATAAATGCACATAAAAACTGTAGTTTTTTTAATAAAGATATAGCTCAATGAAGTCTCTTCATACACTTTTCAGCATAAGTAGTAGAAGATTATTTTATAATCTTTTTCTCAGATAAGTAACATCATTTTGAGGACACTTAGGTGAGGAAAGACTGCTACCATTAGGTTTTGAATATCTGCTCTTTAAAAYGGATTCTGAAAAGGTATACAATAAAGCTAGGTACTAGCAGGCAGAAATTTGAAAAAGAGTGTTAGACGTGAACCCGGAAAATATATGCTACTGCAACAATGTTGAATGACAGTGAGTAAAAAATAGAGAGGCATAGTATGGGGAAAAGAAAAAGAAAAAAAAAATGTACTAATGAAAGAAATGAGCATATGCTTAAAAGTCTCTGGAGTTCAAATAATTTCTTGATTTTTTTWAAGTAATATTTCATAAAAATGTGTATGTTTTTCTTACATGGTATTCCTTGAAAAAAAGCAGTAGCATCATAATGGGCCATCTTGCAAAGCTTCCTAGACAAGTATAGGAATGAGCTAATTTCACTGTTAGGGTACGCTAGTAAAATGAAACTTAATTCATTCGCCTGTAGAACGATGAGCCTCTGGAATGAAATGCTTGCTGAAATAAGAATGTTTTTCTTGAACTGAGGTTTCATAGCATGAAACAAAGTAAGGTTGCAATGCCACTGTTCAATTATTCAGCCCTTAAGCTGTCTGTTAAAGTTCAGTATAGTTATTGCCAGAGGGGATAGCTTTAGTGGTCTAAACCTCAGGTCTGAACAGACATCCTGGAACCATAAGGTTCTAATATTGGCAGAGCAGACCAAGTTCTTCATCCTTCTGTGGTAGCTGTATTTTACTATGAGACAGTTTATTGAACAAGAGTCTTTAAGATTTGCCCTTAAAACCCCAAAGCTCCTGCGAAAATTAAAAGTCTTGTGCTACTTTTCGTAGGACCATGAGCCTGTCCTTGTGTCATGGGTGAACATTTCCCATTCATCCACTGCAGTGTTTTTTGATGTTTATTTGTTGTCATCTACTGTGTTTCAGCAACACTGCCCCATGAAATGTAAAGTAAAGCACTGTGGGAGCCTTTGTGATGAAAACTGCTACATTGAAATAAATCGTAATTATCATTAACGCATACATGAGCCACTTTAAACATTCTGCATCCAGACCACAGTTAGATCCACCAAAGACTAATCAATTCACTTACAATTTATAATCCTGTTCTCAACTCACTCTGCAGTGCTTGGGGATTCT
Organism: Rhea americana; assembly: GCF_003343005.1. Taxonomy (NCBI): domain Eukaryota; kingdom Metazoa; phylum Chordata; class Aves; order Rheiformes; family Rheidae; genus Rhea; species Rhea americana. The sequence continues at coordinate 1,350,611 of NW_028185339.1, read as the reverse complement.
TTAGTACCTCATGTATTTTATGTTCAGGCCCTGTGGTGATATTGCCTGTTATGATTTAACATTGATTAATACCCTGCTATTCCTGGCAATACCAACTACTAGTTGAAAGAGAAAAGATTTTAAAAATAGTTGGGGCTTTCTCTGCTAATTTTTGTGTTATTATGTAATGATTCCTATAGGTAAATATTCTTATATACTTTATGTACATAAAAATGTTTTCTGGCTTAAAGTATATTTTCACACAATGAGGATATCCTACATGCACCCATTCATGAACAATCTGTACAATGAGCTTACAGAGAAATAAATACAGAAGTGAATATGTATGTGCATATACATGTGTGTATATGCACATGTGTATATGCATGCASAGTGCCCGTAATACATTATATTGAACATAAACCCAGATATACTTGAAGTGCTTTATAGGCTATATGTTTATGGGTCAGTACATGCAGTGCTGAAACATCCTCTCAGGTGGAAACCAGCAGACATTCTGCACCAGCAACACTACACAGCTGTGTTTGCAGAAGGGGAAGTAAAGTCTTCCAAATTAAACTGCAGTAAAATTTAGATAGGCAAAATGTAACTACCAGAGTTGGATTTGGCTGGCATTCTGAGATCTTAATCCCTACTCTTGCAAAAGGTCCCATGTGACCTTTACAACCGTAAATGGGTTATATCTGTGTTTACATTTCATTCAAAAGATAGTAGTGTCTGCATCCCAGAGGATGTGTACACCTCGTGCGGTACTGCCCTGCCACAAGAACTTTAGTTAGATTTTTGCCTATTCTGACTGTTTCTTCTGGCTCTRAAGCCATGTTTTTGTCTGGCATATATCCAGTCAGTCTACCAATTGCCATCCTTGATGRTTTCAGAAAGTCCAGACAGACACAAAACTTGGTTGGCTACTACAAGARCTTGATATAGGGAATGGTGCATGAGAAGATCTGAAACCATTTTTTACTTATTGCAGTGCTTCTCATCACACAGGGCCTGAATCAGAAAATTATAGACATTGTTTGAATCTGTCCTATCCAACGTAGTGATTTCTGAACAACACATGGTCCCAGAAGAAAAATAGCCTTGAGTGACAAAATGGGATAATGAGAAGTCCTGCCAGGACTAAAGCTTTACAGAACTACAGAGGAGAAATGAAGATTTAAAAGCGCTCTGTGCCTGCAACTGATGAACACCTGTGAAAGGAAGACAGAGAACATCTTATTTTCTCACAAAAGCAGATTCTAGAGCACTTCAAACACTGATTTAGGTGTCGGGGGATAAATATGAAACTGCAGGATAACAATTATCATGGCAGCTACACCTGAGACTGATATACACAAGCAGTATGCTTCAAACAGTGAATACAGAGAAGAAGGAGAAAACCTGAACAAGTTCTCAAATGATCTAGAGCAGATGAACCAATTAGCAATACTAGGAAGAGCTTGAGAGTGRTTAAGTTGGAGTCTGGAGCAAAACACTCATCAGGGTGCCACTGAAAGACCTCRGATGAACCCTTGCCAGCACAACCGGAATTTGCCAAGCAAAGCTAGCCTGGAAATCAGATGTTCCAGACTGACACTTGCATTGGCTCTAACACATAGRCTTACGTCGTATGAACAGTGAGTTCAAACCAGTCCAGATAAAGATCTGAATCAGAATTGCACATGCCCTGAGCATGACAGTAGTACATTTACAATTCCCAAAGCATTCAAGGCATTGATGGGCTACAAGCACTGCTGCTCCACATCCTAACAGGGTGACCCACTGACCTGATGACCAACACAAGAAGTTTCTCATTTTCCTGAGGATCCTAGAAATGAAATAAAATGACATATTAGCATTCAGACTGCCTTTGTTTTATACCTAGAAAAGTCGTGGCCAGTARTGGTTTCCATGCCCTACAAATAACCCAACAAGTCCTTATGATTACCTGGGCTGTGATCTTTCAGAGGCAGAAGCAGCACCTTATTCTGTGCTTGTGCAGTGCAARGTACATTGGAGCCTGTTCTGCACTACTGTAGCAGAAACAGTAACATAACTAAAATAACTAGGATGATGTGTTTTCAGCTTAAATCAATGTCTTCACCAGCAGTGCCTCCAGGAACACTTATCCACTGCCAGTAACTCTCCYTACCTGCCAGAATCTGTTCCACTGAATCTGGAAAGGGTTCCTTTAGAACTGAATTGGCTGTGGAAGTGTCTCTTTACTATTTGTCTATTTGCCACAACACAGAAACTCTTGCTCTTTTGAAATAGACATGTGAAAGCAAACAAAAAGAGCAAGAAAGCAAACAAAATCCTAAATGTTGCAGCTGAACAGAAGTGCTTTTCTTATTTTGTTACCATCCTCCAACCAGAAAGAGTATCAGAACATTTCTCACTGTACAATTGTAAGGCACCACATTTCAACTGACTTTGTTCAAGATGGTTGTCCTAGGTAYAAAAAATGACTATTAAGTTATATGACATATGACTGCACTTGCACAAGCCAAGACAATCACAACACTTTCATAAGTATTTGTAAGTGCCTCTTTCTTGAACAGAGAGAAGTATTTACATACTAAATGGAGAAAACTCTCCATTTTTTCAGATGTGTCTTTATTCTCGGTTTATCGTATTTGCTTTTTTCCTAAATTCACTCATTAGTCTMGTCATTGCATCAGGCTATGTTTTTGCTGTGCAAGGCTGAAATGATAGATTTTGAAGCAGCCATTCTCCACAATGGCTAGGAGGAGGGAGGAGGAAAGAAAGGGTAGCCAAGAACTGAGGAGAAGGATGTAGTGGAATGAAAGATGATCAGGGAAGGGAAAGGGAGAGTCTGTTTTGTTAATGCTGTTCTGGCCACCTCTTATGTCTTCCTCTTGAATTTTTTAAGTTCTTCAGCTGCATATGTTTAGCTTTCTGGCTGCTTTTGTTTTTTGGCTACCCAGCCTCTCTCTTTGCATCCACTCACTTTTTTTTTTTAACATTTTTTTTAAGAACTTTCTTAAACTTTTCCGGCCACGTCTCTCTCACATTGTGTGGCCGCTTCTCTTAGCTTCCTTGCCAGGCTCTCAACAAAGGCTGCTGGGCTTAGACCTCCCCCTACTGCACGATGCTATTATGAAGTTTCAGAAAACTGCCGCACAATATGGGTGTAGAGCATTGAACACAAGCATGCAGATAACGGGATGTTTCATCTCTGCTAATGACACAGAGTGGTGAGAATGCATTTGCCTGGCCCACTCCTCACCTTGCAGAAAACAGAGCAGAAATCTGCCTGGAGAAGTCTGTTGCCTCGCAGCTCTACTCAGGGGTCAACATGTAATAACAGGTAAAGCAGCCAGGGCAGGCAAGACTCAAATTCCTAGGGCAAGGCCTTCAGTGGACAACACAAAATTTAAAATGGCAACCTGGCAATGCCCTAATATTGAATTCTTGGGATCCATATTCTAGGTGAGGACTACAATTAAACTGACTCAAAGGGTTATCTGTATGGGGAGCAGACAGCTTGTGTTTGCATAGATGTGTTTATCTATCTACTAGCCAATTTATCTAGAAATGTTTTGAGATGGAGTTTAGTAAGATGCCTTCCTGTGATCATCAATATCTACATGAAACCTCTGTAAGCACTTTGTACACTTACATGTATACACAGTCTTAAAGTAGGAGAGCCTGGGAATTACAAAATCAGGTTTATAAAACTGTTTCCTGTAGTGCTACCTCATAATTCAAAAGGAATGCTGGTCACCAAAGTAATTAAATAGAAGCTTAATTTTAAACATGTACTTTGGCAGGAGAATGGCACTGTTTATTTCACTTGTAACGTTTGTTCTGAAATGCAAACATTGTTCCTAGTCTAATGAGAGCAGCACAAAAATCATTTCCCCATTAGAGAAGGAGAACAAGAAAWCAGAGATGTCAATGCCACAAAGTTACATACATGTATTCAGGCATGTAATGGCAAAACCATCCGAGAAGGAGGGAAAGAAATAACCACAAATGAAGCTCCTCACTCCAGTACATAAAAAGCAGATGAGGAGTGGGCCAGCTCTCTGATTTGCTTATGCATCAGTATGTATTCGCAGAAACATTAGAGACATATACTGAATTGTACTGCAGATCTGAAATGCTATCATGCGTTGAAGGTTTGTCCTTTGCTGCTCRCTCTTCAATCTCCAGTTCCTACAACTAGAGAGCTCCCTCACGAGCACTCTGGAGATCCATAGCACAGAATTCAGCCTTTGCAGTCATTTGCATTTATTGATACAAAATACTCTTAGGGTACCTAAGGAAAACAGGCCTCATGAGGAATTCCAGAGCTTCCATAAGCTGCCTTTTTAAGCACAACTGAAAGAAAAAGAAGAAAAAAAAAAAAAAAAAGCTCCTCGCTCTGGCAAGACTCCTCTCCTATATTATTCCAGCATCTTGGTTGCTTTTGTACATGATTCCAAGTGTTGTTTAGCTTTTGATCTGTGTGTTTGCGCTGTAAGTTGATACAATGTAACTAAAATATACTGGTAATACAAGAAAAATATTGTCTAATTGTCAGATTCTCTTTTCAGCATTTCAGAAAAGCTTGATTTGGGGCTGCATTGCATTACTTCTGCTGTTTCAGTTTGGAATACAGTTAAAACCTGGTCCTGCTCTCATCAGAGTCAGAGGTCAATAACCATTTGCACCCATGATTGAGCCTTCAGTTAACATTGTTAATATTTTTTCAGAGGCCTGCACATCTCATAGGATCTCAATGAACTAGCTAGCTGTACATTGTAAACAAAGGAATTGCTTTATGTACCACTGAAGGTCAGCTGCTTCCTTGGAAGAGGCTTAACAGCATACAGAAAAAGGAAGTAAAAATGAATATGTCAGCTGAAATCTGAAAACTGGAGAGTTATAATTATTTAAATTGGAATTTCTCCAGAACACTGGGATGATTATGAATTTGGATATTCTTATAACCCTTGCAAATGACTGAAACTCAGATGTGATAAATTATTCATCCACATAGTGGGGTCAGTTTTGAATGCTACAGTACAAATTAGAGTCCTTGCATATTGCAAAGAATTGTACACATCACATTTTTCTCCTACATTTCCATTCTTTTAGAACTGTAAATGTGCTAGATGTTTTTCAAAGAGGAAAACAAGCTATGTGTTCCCCAAAGAATTACAATCAGAATAGATAAGAGAAGATTGCGGATGGAAGGCACCAAGGAAAAACTGAATATTTTGGGAATTTAATGGCTTTTTGTCACTTATAATTTGGCTTAGCTGCCTTATGTTGATATGGGCAATGGGGGATCATACTCAGCTGTAGCTGAGTTCTACTGATCCCCMTCAAAAACATTCATGTATTGCTTTAAAGTTGATTTGTAAAATCCAAAAGAGAAAATAGCTGGCAAAATTCTAAGTATCTTCAAAAGGTAAACTTGGGTGATGGGTTTTTTTCATTTTTGTGAGTGTTCCCTAGCTTTTTTTCAATCCAACAGGTTAGGCTAGCAAAGGTGTACCAAGAAGATACTTTAGCTATCTCAGGTCATTTCAGCTGCCACAGTTTAGGGACTGCTCAGCCAGCAGGTCAGAGGATGAGGCAGCCTTCAGCACCGGGGCACTGACAAGTAGCTGTGGATAAGCCCAGAGCACTAACCTCCTCAGCTGGCCCAGAAACATCCAGAGGAGGAGGTCTGTCATCGCCTAGACTGATGCCTTTGATATACATAGTGTTTTCCATAAAAGCCAGTGAGTGTTGTTGATATAAATAACTGACAGTGACAGAAGAGAGGATGGTGGTCCACCTCCCCCAGCTAGGGCACAGACACATTTATAAATGCTGAAAATGCTAGTATTTTTTCTCAACTCAAAAGAATTCAGAAAAAAATAAAAATCAGAGTGAAATTTTCCAGATCTGAGGGTGGCCCATGACAACAAAGAATCAGGCTTTTGGGACAAAAAATAGAGGAAAGTCTCAGACTTACCTTGGAGTTCATTGATATGGGCAATGGATGTTTTTAACTACTCTAAGAAAAACAAACAATTTTCTTCTTTGGCACCTATGTACCAAATGAAACAAATCTATTAAATTGTTAGTAAAATACATTGACTCTTGTATTGTTTATGTGTTCAGACTTCTGAATGGCTTTGTGCAGTGAAAAAAAATAAACACTGTCCAAGCTTCTACCCCTTCCTCATTAAAGATCTCTTACTGAAGACACTTCTTTCATGCAGCTATTCCAACGCTATCCTGCCAGCAGTGTGTCATGATTTTGTTTTAATGCAYTGAAATACATCCATCCGCTTGTCATTCCAAGACCAGTCCAGTTTCCTTAGAAGCCAATGGAAAGGTTCCCTTTGATTTCCATGGCAATTGGCTCGCTCTCTGCTGTATTACATGGCAAAGTTCTTTTACTTTCCATTGAAGAGATACTGTGGTTCCAATGCTGCTTGCTTTAATTTAGGGAAATAGTCTTTCATCACATGGTAAGCACTGCTGGCTTTACATTTCTCTGACAGCAACACAAATCAGGAAGTCTATCTGTCTCCGTATGGTGATGCAAAGGAGGAGAGAAGAAGGCCTGTAGATTCTAATGTTCACTGAAAAAGCTACACCACAAGGCCACACTCTGCAAATTACTATTATGTATAGTTAACAGTCAAATATTAAGTAAATAATAATTAATATCTTAACTCTGTTTAGTTGAATTGTAATCATTTAAATGTGTAACTTATTTTATTSTCATAATGGTGCCACAGAAAACATTCCAGAGACAAAAAAGATGGTTACTCTCCATTTCTGAAGCTGAGACTCTTAAACAGGGAACTTCACATGAACCAAACATTCTCAACTGGAGTTTAAATCTCACTCATTGTTCAAATGCTCCTCACATCTACTCATACAGGCTTTTCCAATTACCCTAYTAATATATATTAAATACTTTTTAGTTCTTCACAGCTTGTATTTCCTTAATAATTAAGACAGCATATTAGATTTATACTATTCCTTTTACTTTCCACATCAACAAATTACTATGCTTTTAAGTGAAGGATTTTGAATCACAACTGTAAGTAAATGTAAAATGTAGAGTTTAATAACTATACACTTTCTTTCCTCCAGCAGAAGCAGCTCATTTTCACATCACATCTATGTGGATACAGACATAGAACATCAAAAACTGAGGAGAAAAGGCTCATGGTGATTTTGTGACTGATTGTCACAGTGCAGAAGGGGAAATGGGRCTTAAATCTCCTGGCTGCTTGCACTAAATGTTGCTGTAAAAATCAAAACCAATTTAAAATTTAACCTSTTCACCAGTTCAAAAGTCTGAGGCATTTAAAAGACATCCTGTTTAAGTAGCAGYCATACTAACAGATTATTTTTGAATAGAATCAAAGTCAGTATTTCTTTCCATAACTGTTTCTTGTCACATAACAAGATTAACTTTGAAAGACGTTGAAATTGTAGTGATGTGTTATCACTGGATGCTCCCTGATGACCTAAGTATAAGTTTAATGGTCTCATTTCCTAAACAGCAGATATCTTTATGAATAAAATAAGTAAAATTCTAGGATGGTATTAATTAGTTATTTTGCTGGCAGTCTCACTAGGGATGCAAATGATGATCACATACATACTACATTGTTCAACCGCCCCTCCCCCCTCACCCCCCCGCCCAGCATTTTTCTTTCTGGGTTTGGGTTACCACACCTCTGTAGGGCAATGTGGAAAAACTTGAGCACTTCCGTAACAAGGCAGAGGATTTCAGTTTCTAGGACTGTAATTTAGACACTTTTTACAAGCACTGAATTCACTTTCACACATTTAATTAAAAAAAAAAAGTCCTGAATAGGCCCATTCCAAAACAGCCTAGGTCAGAAAGAGACACCACCACTGAGGTTGTGCAGCTGATGTGGCCAAGGATCTCATAGCACATCAAACTGCAGCTCAAGAAGCTATTAAGAGAAAGACTTTTGACACTTGTTTGAGTTTAGGCTACTGAACTGCATAATTTCTCTTGTTGCTGAACTTCTTTCATTATCTCTGTACTGTCTATGAGAACATTCACCCAAGGAAGGCCACCTCAGAGTGATTATCTGTGCAATGGAGACGGTCTATACAAAGATGCCTATGTTTATACAGTCAGTATACGAATCTAGAACCAAAGACTGGCAGACCCATTTAGGACAGGATAGCTACCAGGCAGATTTGTTCCAAAAATACATTTTTTCCTCCAAGGGCACTGCAATAAGAAACTGAGGACAAGCAATATTGTTATGCAGGACAACAATAAATGAAGGAAAGAAATAAGAGYTTTCTGAAGCACTCATTCCATTTTTTTCAAGTTTCAGCTCTTTTGGTAGACATTTTAGCCCTTAAAACTCTTTAAGTGGTGGTCTGAGAGGACTCTAGTATCTGGCCTTGGATTTCACTCAAGGTGTTTCACTACTGAGAAAGAATGACAGCTTGAAAAGCTCCTGATGCTGCCCTCCACCAGAAGAACAACCATAACAAGTCAGTAATTTCTTTGTCGCATGCTAAATTGCCCTAATTCCTTTCCACACTACATTCAAATAACCTAAGCTCTACTAACAGTACGTATCAGGTTCCTAAACTCCATTCAATACTTAAATATATCTGTGAATCTGGACCTAATTCCAGTGGAGATTCCAAATTAGCAAGAACTTTCAGTTATTCACATACAAAACATGTACATTTTTAAAACCTACAAACTTAACATGTTTATAGACATTCCAGTGGTAACCAATTCTGGGGATGAGACTGAAGGAAGGGGTTGCTTTGAGCAGCAACAAAGTGCAGTTTCTCAGGAACGTCTGAGCCCTATGACATTGYGGAACATGCTGCGATTTATAAAAGACTGGGAAGACTCTAAAACAATGGTCCTTTTCTAGATGTTTTCTCTGAACACTTGACCTATGAGGTATCATGTCTCAGGAAGACACATTTCTCATCCTTTAATCTGCAACAACTTTCATGTTCTACACAGGCTCCATTACATGTCCATAGACACTACTGTTCCCATAAGGAGGCTGTCCAGATGTCTGTGACTTATCATCTGGGAAGAAAATACCCAAACACTAGAGCCTAGAAATTTACTGTGAACATACTAGTRTGACACCAATAAAGTCACTGAAATTACTTGGATATTTCTTAGGGCTGTTAATACTGTCAAGTGGTGATTATCTACTCATTATCTCCTTGCAAAACTTCATGTTATGAACCTACTACAAAATGCAATTTTTCACATTGTAGTGTTGTGTGTACTTTATGCTCTATAATAGGTTTGGTTGAGGAAGAAAGGCSCAGGGAAGTTTAATGGGCTTGTGACAGGATTAGTTTGTCTGACTCTAATTTTATCCAATAGTTGCATAAACGAATTTTTAAAACATGATACATATTCTTAATGTCTAATCTGGGACTGTGCGGTTTCATGCAGGGCTAATCMCATGGAGTAATATATGACTTAAAGCCTTGGATCAGAAAACTAATGAATATCATTTATACCAAAATTATGATGCCTGAGAATAGCTAAAATAAATAGAAGAAAATGACACACAAGTAAAGAAATTGAAAAGACATATAAAGAGTCAGTATGAAAAAGATTTTTCCCGAAAGCTTAAAATTCTCTAAAATGTCACTTAAACTTGGAACGGGGACAATGTTGGTTAAAAAGACCAATTTTAATTAAGATCTCTGTGTTGGGCAAGCCCAAGAGAAAGAAAAGTTATACTTGTACAGTTAATCAGAAGATTAGAGAGAAAGTCATTGTAGAGACATAGAAATGCTAGGAACACAAAAAAGTGCTTCAGCTAGCGAGCAGCTGTCTCTTGGAAACCAGATCCTGCACTCCATGAAACCAATGTATAGTTCAACAGAAAGGGACCCCGAGGGTGGAAGGTCTTGGAAGCCCAGTCGAGCTCTTGGGAGACGCCAGACTTTGCCTCTCCTCTGGTGTCTCCCACCTCTCATTGCCTCTCCTAACAGATGCAGTCACCAACCTGCTCCAGCCCAGCTGCCTGAGTCTACGTTCATGTCGCTAGGAGCAGGAGCYGCAGTGGCTAAGCTAACAGGAGCTGCTGACTCCTGCTGGGTTATTTTGGGATCCACTCTCGTCCTCTTCACCCTTGTAATCTCCTGCCTACCACCCTTGGAGGTCCTGCTCTTCTTAGCTTTCCTAAGCATCTAGGTCTTTCCCTTGCATCTCTTGGCATGTGAAGATTTTGTTGATCACACATGTAGTAGATGAAGTGAGTTTCCTACCCAACTCTAGCCTGTCTGTAGCACTTTGTTTGTATCAAATAGATCCTAAAGACCTTAATTTATGTTGCACATAGAATCATAGAATCATAGAAACAGTAAGGTTGGAAGGGACCTCTGGAGATCATCTAGTCCAACCTCCCTGCTCAGCAGGGTTGTCTACAGCATGTTAGACTTGGTTGTGTCCAGGCRGGCCTTGAATATCTCCAGAGAAGGAGACTCCACAACCTCTCTGGGCAATCTGTGCCAGTGCTCTGTCACTGTCRTAGGGAAGAAATTCGCCCTCAYGGTCRGGCAGAACTGCCTGTGGTTCAGCTTCTGCCCATTGCCTCTTGTCCTGTCACATGGGACAACTGAAAAGAGTTTGTCTCTGTCYCCCTGACACCCTCTTTTCAGGTTCTTATACACATTGATAAGATCCCCACTCAGTCTTCTCTTCCCCAGGCTAAATAGGCCCAGCTCTCACCGCCTCTCCTCACAGGGCAGATGCTCCAGTCTCTTAATTATCTTAGTAGCCCTCTCCTGGAGTCTCTCCAGTAGCTCCATGTCTCTCTTRTMCTGGGGAGCCCAGAACTGGACACAGTACTTGAGATGAGGCCTCCCCAGGGCTGAGTAGAGGGGCAGGATCACCTCCCTTGACCTGCAGGCAACASTCTTCCTAATGCAGCCCAGATTACCTTTGGCTTTCTTGGCCACAAGGGCAATGCTGTCATCCATCTCAAAAGTGACAGAAAATATTGCCTACTGACTCAGCTCCACAGAGGTAAGGGACTTCCATGCTGTCCCTTGATGGCACAGGTGACACATTGTCTGAGTCGCACAAGCAAAGTGTCAGTGAAGAGACTGCTGGCTCAGCAGCAGCAGCCCCTCCGATCTGGCCTGGGCRCTGCTGCCGTTGGCACACTCCATCCCTGCTGGGGACTCACAGCCATGGGATTTGCACCAGCGGACTCTTTCTCCCTCCCCCGTCGCTCCTGTGCTGGGCTGTGCATGGCAGGTAGGCAGGCAGTGTGCAGCACCGAGAAGGCAGACAGATGCCTTCTGAGCACCTGCTGTGCCAGGGAGCTGAGGGGATGCTGCTGCAGAGGATGAGGGTCAGCGGCCTGCAGATGTTGGGGCAATGACAACTGCCCACAGTGGGAAAAGGTGCTTACCAGCATCATGGCAGATGTGCTGTGTAATCCCTTCCTTTCTCCCGTATGTAGTCCTGCCAGAGCAATCAGGAGTTCAAGCTGTCGCTGAATTCAAATGAGAATTGAATTATTACCGAGCACTGTAATATTCTTCACGTATACCAAAGCACTTCCCATTATGTGATGCAATTGCAAATATGTTAGGAGCCTTTCRCTGTGTGCACTCCGAAGCTAGTGAGAGTCTGCTCAGCGAGGGTGTCTTGGCTCTTCATCACACACTAACCTGATATTTTGCCTCTGGAAGTCTTGTCTCGTGTCCCAAAGTATCAGTGCCAGCTAAGATGGCAGTCCTTATGCTCCCTTGAGTTTCTGTTATATTAATTGTCCACGTCTTTGAAATGACATTTTTATCACAGTAAATGATCCTGCGCTTAGTTTTAGCTGATGTATTTGACAGCCAAATCTATCACTGCTTTTCCCTTGGATCTTGTGAAATATTATCTGAAGAGATAATCTGCCGTGATAAATACAAGAAAACAAATGGGCTCCTCAACAGCTGGTTTCACTATAAAAGTCTGAAATCAGAGCTGAGAAAAACTTTATCTGTTATGACATAACATCTCATCAAACCCTGGCAGATTTTTCCTGTTGTTAATATTCATACGATGAAAACAATCAACATCATTTCTTTTTTTAAAAAAAAGGACACCAAAGACTCTCAGCCCAGCCTCACACAAAGCTTTTTCCAGATGTTCTTCTTTTCGCAACATGAAAAATAAGAACGTTTGTACAAGATCAAGTTAAAGATGCATCTAGTCTAGTATTCTCACTTGGAAAGCAGACAGTAGAGGTTGTTTAAGGAAAGTGCATAAAGAGCAGAACAAGTACATGGTGGTACTTTGCCTAGTCTAGCCTCCTTGCTTCTAGTGTATCTTCCCTGCTTCTTTTGATATGCCATTAGCCTTGCACGTCAGGTAAGATTCAGAATTAATAAAGTATTAGTCATCCTGGATGGGTGGATTGAGCGAAAACTGCTTTCCATGAACATTTAGAAAACATGCACACCCAAAATCTACATACATGAATGTCTTCCCCAAAATTTTCTATCTTTTTTATTAAAACTGAAGAAGGTTAACAAGATTATTGTGCAACACAAGACCAACTATGTGAGGAGCTTTCTCTTTCACTACAAATATTGCGTACATCTCTTCAAAAATATTTACCCTTTATCCTCTTAATTTCATGTCTATTTCCGTTTAATTTTCCTTAGAAAAGCTCTCTTCTTGCCACCTCTCTAAAAATAAAAGTCAAAATTCCTATTAACCTCAAATGGGAAATAGCTGCTCTAAAGTATGGTCAAGATATATGGGTACACCGGTTCAAATCCTATGCCTTACTTGGTCTACATCAGTAGCAAAATAGCTGCACATCTGAAATAATGACGTTGAGTAACTCCAGATTTGTAGCAGCAGAAGGCACCTTCGCCTCGCTGAGTAACACCGACACGCACCGTGAGAGAGCGAGCTCCATCCTTATCCAAAGGGGTCTCTGTTTCCAGCATTAGATCACACACAGTAGCTTGCATGGACGGGAGAGCAAAGGCTCTGAAAGGCTGTGAAAAAACCCTGTGTAGGTCTCTTAAAAATGCATTGTGAAACTCAATGTTTTAGGTTGAAAATACAAAATAACTTTTAAATGATAAATTGGTCTCTGCTTATGAATTTTATCCTACTGAAAACAAAAGAAACCACTATGTGCACCTTATGGTAAGGTTTAAATAAATATTAGTTAAAGAAGCAAAAGTGTGGTCTTTTTTTATTGCCAATTACAGGTTTACAAAGTTAAACAGGGAAAAGTGTTACTATAGCCAAAACACGCTTCCAGAGAGCCCTCCAGACTTTTACTTGCTGTTCACTGGACTAACGTTAGCTATATTTTTATACCACAAGAATGGGCAGGGAGTATTATTAGAGTTTTGGTAGCTTTATGATCAGCTTCATATTCAAGATACTTTTTTTTTTTCCAGAAATCTACAAGTTTATGTACAATCCTTAAGGAATATATCAATGAATTGGAAGAAGCAGTAGTAGTATTTGTGAGAAAAAGAAAAAAGGCAGGCTTAGGGTCAATCTAGCAGTCAGATGTAGCTATAAAATTTGGTTCAACATATTCAAAGCAAGTTGCTGGCTTTCTGCTCCTCGTGTTCCAGGAAGAGAGCATTCTTTGGCAGGCACTTCATTCAGAGGTTTCGATTTATGGGAAAGAGGCTTGCCTCAAAGAGGTTATTTTTCTTATTTGACCAAAGTTTGGTGTTTTCCATCATTAGACCTTTTTGACTCAAAAAAAGGAAAAAAAGGAAAAAAAAAAAGAATGAAACTTAAGTTTAAGGAGGTTTGTTTTCATCCAGATAACAGGGAGTTCCTAGGTTTTTGTACTAAGGCATTTCTAGAGAAAATTGCAATCTGCAAGGGAAAGTTCTTTAAAATGTCAGCAAATAAAAATATGCAACTCTTAAATAGATATGTATGGGATCTTTCTGGGCATTTATACCAACCTTATCACTGTAGCATCATGCACATGAACACCCAGATAAGCCAGGGACAAATGCTAGCTACACTTTGTAAATGGAAGTAAAAGGAACACTGAACAAGCCCACAGCTGTGTCATGCTCACAGCAGGATTTGAAATTGAACCCAGATTTCCTGAGTAGTAATCCAGTGCTTTTAACTACAAAACAAAGCAAAATATAATGGGCCAGATCTTCTGATTTGGGAGGTTATATCTCAGTTTTGCCAGCCTTATGTTGTCTGAAGATCTGGTCCAATATATATTTGCTGTGAGAGTTCTGTAAAATATAGAGATTGATGGCTTATCTGGTTTCCTATCTTTGATTTCTTGGGGGGGGGGGGTCAAGAAAAGAGATTTCCACTAAAAGGGGTACTGTGCATTTTCCAGAGTTAGTGYGCAGTAATGCCATGCATGTAGCAATGGAACATAATTTGCCATCAGGATTTTCATGAGGTAATGCCATCTGCATCACATCTCTTCTGTTATGAAGAAAACACTAAAATGTAATTTGAGGTCAAGATTGTAGGGATTAAGATTACTGCTTCTTTTWAAGTACACTATAAAGCCGGAAACTTTAAGTTGGCTTGTAAAATGGAAGGATCCTTATGTCAGGCCATATTTTCAGCACATTGCCTGTTATTGCCTAGACCAGTATTTAACAATGAAGTAAATACCCACGATACTGTACCTTGATGTATGCACCACATGTTTGGTTTTTCTTTTCCTTTTGCTTATGTTGACTTAGGAATTGCTATTCTTGATCTTCTTTTAAATGTATATTTATTTATTTATTTATTTATATTTCAGAAAGTAACCTCATGTTTTGAATCCCAAAGCAGGAGAAATCTCACTTAACTTTAGACACCTACATTGGACATGTCTCAGTCTAGTTGCATGACACTCTTGAGTTATGCACTCACTTTGTCTTGTMCTTTGCTTTKTTGTTGACCTACAACAAAAAATGCTACAGGATATAGAACGTCTCTGGGATAGATTCTCTTCTTCTCAGAAAGGAGAGCAGATAAGTCTGCTCTGTTGACAATGGAGCTGTTTATGTGTATGAGACCATGATTAGTTATGAATTTGAGATATTTCTTTTGGTTATTTCTTCCATAGTTTGTGCTTAAATCTCATCTTTTCTGAATAARAGTGAACAAAAACTCCGGGACGAAACAGTAAATTGTGGTGGAGGATTGGTGGGAAACTTTATGGCTTTCCAGCCTCCCTATCCTCAGTCTTTTCTCAGTGATTCCTCTCTGAGGCAYCTCTTTATCTGCTCTTATCATGTTGTCTCAGGATGTCTTTTGAGAATTTCTACAAGCAATTCCTCTGTTACATACCATCACCTTCATTTCATCAGCARGGAGAATGTAACCACTGAAATTCAGGTAACTTGAGCCAGGTTATAGGCGAGCCTGTATCAAAGCGAATGCACCGATGTCTCCAGGGCACAGATACATTACTGAACTGAATGGTGATATCCAAGTCCCTGGTTTGCATGCTCATCCCATTCACTTCCCATTTCTGTATCAATTCTATCCTCAATGTGCATCAGTGCCTGTGCCAGTCTCTTCACTCTGCAGTCCAGTTTCTACCTAAAGAAAGGCAGTTGCCTTTACGTGGGCATTGTACATGGGGCAGACACAGGAGCCAAAAGGCTCCACTGGTTCCCTTATCCAAACTGCTCAGGATCAGGATCAGGATCAGGATCAGGATCAGGATCAGGAGTCTGGGCTGCAAAATGGCCAGAAGGTCATTTAGACATAATGTAGCTACAGTGCTTCTTCCTCCCCCTTAGTAGAGATGAATATTAACATATACAAAGAGACACCAATAACGCCTGTATTTGCAGGACTATCCATTTGTTAAAATGGGCTTTAAAGCATTGCTCTTATTGACAAGACAGAGAAAGAACTTCTAAAATAGTATTTCATAGGTGCGCACCCTAGTGAACTGCTTTTACAGGGCCAGAGAAACTCCCCAGGTGGTGGACTAAGTGACAAGTCTCTAGACTTTCAGATCACTAGTCCATAAACTCCTCACTTGGCAAAGAAGCAGAGACATCTGCTGAAATTGAGAAATTCTTATTTGATGAGTTCAGGATAGAGAAGCCTGCAGCTAATCAATGACACCACTACCACCATCATTACTCAAAGCTGCCAAAACAGCCCAGATGAGTGAAGGGTCAGGGTTTCAAAGACCTCATGACAACAGAGCTAAACACAGAGAACAAAAGAGATTAGAAACTTTGGGAAATATGTCAAAAGATTAAGTAGAGGTGAACCCAGTCATAAATAAAGAAGTTGRTAAATTCTCACTAATACGAGCCTGGGTAATGAGAAGCGGGAAGACTTTATATTGCCCAAATTTAGAATGAGTAGAAGTTAATTACCTGCTTTTATCCTCAACCATGCCAGTGAACTGGCCCAAAAGAAAATCCCTACTACCAAGGACATTGTCTCYGGACCTCATAGTCACTGCTGTTGAAAGGGACTACATCACATACTTGTATTAGAAATCTCTACAAACTTTAGCAGGTGATCATTTCTAGCACATTCAGTCATTTGTGTGCCGGTATAAATGATTATTCAGGATGTAATGCAATGGTGGAACTGTTTTTACATGCATACACAGATATCAGGAAGAAACAGATGAGACCACCAGACAGATTTAGAATTTGCTGCCATTATCATCTTTCTCAAAAGTTGTACGTAAAGACATGCTTTAAATATTTGAGATAAAATCAAGTACTGAATAGCTTGGAACATATTTTTGTACTGTATTTCAGAGCCTAGWTGATTTTTTAAAATCTTATCTGACTGACTCTAGAGAGAGAGATTTTTTCAAGAAACTGTCATTCTCTTATGTACTGGAAAACAAGAATGCCACACTCTGTGAGTGCTTGAGAATTAGAAGATGAAAATGAACTGGGTAAAAGCTGAAAAGAAAATCTTCTGAATAATAAAAGTGATTTTTAAGCTATCTTATATTTCCACAACCCACTGTGTGAGTAACAAGGGCAAGGGCACCCCATAATGCTATTAAAACACTAGTTATTTACTTCAGGCTGTCATGACATGCTAGATTAAACCRGGAGTGATGCCAGAATCCAGCCCATATTCTTGGTGCAATCTCTAAATTGATCCATCTGT
Source organism: Rhea americana (assembly GCF_003343005.1). Lineage (NCBI taxonomy): Eukaryota > Metazoa > Chordata > Aves > Rheiformes > Rheidae > Rhea > Rhea americana. Next base: position 1,333,504 of record NW_028185339.1, on the reverse strand, counting down.
ATTTTAGCCTTTACTTAGTTGCATTGCCTTGTTAAACTCTTCACTGCTATTAAGCACAGCTTATAACTTCAAAGGATACAAATATTTATTGTCTCAATAATCCACACACATTGCATGTACTCCTCCTGGACTGTTCTGTGAAAGAGAAGCAAACTTCTCTCTTTGTGCCCTTGAAATGAGCTTGWAAACATTCTTTAAATATTATTTTTRTGATTGCAGGCATTTCTAATGAAGGACTGAGAGGGCACCATAGGGGTTTATACATCTTTTACCATTCCTTTATCATATGCTTGCCAGTGGCCTCAGGACGGGGAAATGCAAGAGCAAACCCATAAGATTCACCCTCTGCAGGCAGACAGAGCCCAGGCATGGCCTAGGCACTACCTCTTCCTCTCTCAGCACCTTAGAGCTCCCATGAGAYAATCGATAACTCCCTACTCGACAGCACATGTCCCAACATCAGGGAAATGCCCTGAGGCTCTATGGCAGCCCCTGGGAACTCTGGATTCTCCGGGCATTTTTCCTCCATGGATCAGACGTGGTGCTGAAGAGCTCGCCTGGAGCCTGTTAGTGGTTCAGCCCTTCACCAGGGCTCATTAGTGCAAACGCTGCATCAGCTCAGCATGGCTATCTTGCTTCCAGAACCTCCACTAATATTTCTCACCACTGCTGGCCTGTGCTGAGATGACTTCCCTACCAGCCAGCATGGAACTCCAAGGGCTGCTYGCATGGCGCCACACTGCTCTTTGCATTTTGCTCAGGCCATCCCTCACATTTTGAGTACCTCATTTACAAATTAAAAAAAGGCTAAAGACTAAATCGGTTTTGCTGTCTTGTAATGACACATGCATGATTACGTGCCTGGCAAATTTTCACTGGATACACACAGAGGGAGTGAAATGTGTAACTGCTTTTTCCTACTGTGCACATGATGAGGTATTACAACACTAGGATGCTCAGTTGAAAGCAAGGCTCTGGTTCAAAGAAAATGCAGGTGGTTTCGATTGTTTCTATAGACCAGAATGCCTGCTTAATAAGAACAAGTAAGCACACACAGAATTCTGAGGACCAACAAACTGTTCTCATTAAAGACTTTCTACCATAATATGCCTAAAGACATGCACACAAAATTAAATATATGTCACAACATAAAAATGTGGACTATCAGCTATTGTATTTCAATTCACTTGGGGAGAATTGATGGGGTAGTGCATTCTCTAGTGATATAATATAAAAATCTGCCACCTAATTGTGAAGGGTAAGTAAGTAATATGACTAGAAAGAATAATGCACAGTGTAGGTGCGATTCTATGTGTTCTGTTTACCGGGTCACCACAAAGGCTAACTATTTTAGTCAATTGTTTTCCCATAGTTTGAATATAGCTGATTGTGGAGTAAGAGATTCTTAATTTCCACAGCAGTCACCTGCCTGGAGTACAGTACACACTTCTCAGTTGACACCCTCCTGAAGACAAATATACTAACTACAAGATGGTCCTGATTATAGGAGATTAAAAAGAATACATTATCTGGAAGTTTGTATTCTGTTTAACATCTTTACCAATGCAATGGCCTGGAGGAGATGTTGGAGTGCACTCCCATCAAGTGTATGGATGACAGTAAACTGCAGGAAACATTTGATACACTCCAGGGCAGTGCCACCATTGAGAAGGACCTAGACAGACTGGAGGCATGGACCAAAAGGAACTTCATGAAATTCAGGAGGGAAAAATACCAAGTTCTGCACTTGAGGTCTGCTGAAAAGGGCTTGTGGGTCTTTGCAATCTGATCACAAGCCAGCAGCATGTCCTCACAGCAAAAAGGGATAGCAGCTTCCTAGGCTCCAGCAACAGCAGCATAACCAGTGGCTGATGGAAGGGATCATCCCCCTCTACTCTACACTTCTTAGATTACATCTATAACACTGTGTCCGGTTTGGGGAAGAAAGACATCAATAAACTGTCCATGAACAGGAAGTGGAGTCAGTTGCCCGAAGAGATTATGCAATCTCCATCACTGAAGTTTTTCAGCTGGATTAAGCCCTGAGAAAGCTGGTCTGACCTCCTAGCTGTAAGCAGGAGGTTGGATGAGGGACCTCCTGAGGCCCCTTCCAATCTGAATTGTTCTATGATTTTGTGATTCTGTGAATTATTCTTTGAGTGTCTTCTTTTTTCAGCCAATACAAAAAGAATGACGGCAAATAAACTAAATGCTTGACTGTTCTGTGTATGCACTAGAATACACCATCAAGAGGGAGGAGGATGAAATATGAAGCAAGGAGGTATCTTCTTACTTTCTGGACTACATTCACTACCTTTACCGGTATTCTTCTTTATCGATATTCTACTTGGGATGCATCAAAAATGACAAATGTTAGTCTAATCTGTTCTTTAAAACATCCAAGAGAAGAGAGCCCACAATACCCTTGAGTAACATGTCCATAGACTCAACTATCCTCACCATTAAAATCTGTTTCCTAGTCTCTAACGTAAGTATTTTTCCAGCAATTTTAGTCAATCTCTTTTTGTCCCTATATAYGTGGGGCCAGACTGATCCCTTTCTCTTTGCATTTTGCATATTTGAATATTATTAAAAGGTCTCCTTCACTCAACTCCAACTTTTCAAAAGCTTTCTCTTAATTCTTAGTTCTAGGCCTCTAATACTCTCCATACCTCTCTTTTCATTTTATCTGTTTTTTTCTGTCTTGAAGTATGGTGCTGAGATTTTACCAGTGCTGAGCAGTGAGAAGACTGTTTCATATGTCTGGTAGTCTATACATCTGTTCATACTTTCCAATATGACACAGGTAGTGTCTCTCTCTGAGTGTATTCAAATAGCAAGACGCYGCAGTCAAAGTTGGAATAAACATCCAGGAGACAAGTCTGAAATTATCTTYTCAGTCTGTTTGGACTCGGTCTAATGTCTTATAGTCAGGGTGAAGTTAGATAACAAGTGGAAGGCCACACTCCAGCTTTTCTCCTTCTCTTTCCCTTCCTTGCTTATTCCTCTCCCATTCCTATCCCTAGCTGTGGAGCCCTACCTCATGTCTTTGCTGCCTCCTTTAGCTGCTTAGTAAGCCAGTTGAGCTCACAAATCCAGAAGATGCTATTTGCTTTATCTGTTGATAAAGATCTACTGCAGAAAGGACTATGGTTAAGGTAGTTATAATATATAAAAGTTAGGGCCTCCTAATTCTCTAGAACTCAGCAGTATGTTTTTAAGCACTCACTCATGCTACAGCGAATCATCTAAAACACTGGATGTATGGGTAGTGTAGAGCAGAGATTTGTAAGAAATGTCAGAAAAATATGCCTGTTTTTGTGCAAAGTATGAATTTTGGCAAAACAATAAAGTGCCCACAAGAGTTATAGTGAATGTGCTTACTGTGTATGTTCTCATGGAGGTAGCTAAAACAGCTGTASTGGAAAATTTTCAGGCCTGATCCTGTGAAGCACAGATTTGCAGTCTTGTTAGCATTAGAGTCATGGGTCATCAGAGCCTTGCAGAATTCACACATTAGCCTCAAGCCTTGCAGAACTCACACATTAGCCTCAGTGCCTGGGATCTGCAAAGACACATAGGAGGTCTGTTTATCATTTGATTTTAAAGTCTCAGCCTCAAATCTAGTTGAAAGTCATTTATCTCTGTAAGCTGTTTACCCTTCCCCAAAATAGTGTTGTAAAAAGGTCTTTTAGATGGGTTTGCCTTGCCTTTTCCGAGGGTTAAATAAAGGGGGATGGGAGACACAAGTGACTCTCTTGCTTCTTGCCAGCATCCCACTGAGGTTGCTGACACTAGGGCAGCATCAGGACCAGATTACTCAGCCTGGACAAGTGAGTGCTAGGAAAGGCCTTGGGGGCTTCTCCCAGATGTGTCACATTGCAGTCAGGCGTGGTTCCCCAGCCAGGGACTTTGGGGAGAGAGATCTGACACAGAACTGCTGCTGCCTCGTATGAGAAAAGCCCTCAGGGGCCAGACCCACCGGCTGTAGCCGATGTTCAGCTGCCAGAGTGCTGTAAAGCACTCAGAGCTGGGCCCAGGATCTTGGCCTAYGCACCTAGATGCAAAGTTAAACACATAGCTGCTAAGGTACTAATCTCAGATTTATAGAAGTAAATTATGCTTAAAAAAATTTTTTTCCACTCTTAAAATTCTGCTTCTAGTAACCAAGCTAAATATGACATAAATATCCTGGACAAATGTGTGGCTCTGGAAATACTGAAATCCTGGCCCAGTGACATGGCTGCTGGGATTCTTGCCATTCTCTAAAAAGTTAAGCTGGGAAACACTTTGTCCAATTATTAAAAAACAATGAAGATATAAAGGAATTATAACCTAAAAACAGAGGTGTTGAAAGAAAGAAAACAGACCCACATAATAAACAATATTGTTTTAATTAAGGCAGCAGTGGAAAACGTTCATAAGCTTGGATGCCCCTTGCGTGTGCATGGAGCTGTGTGCGCAATGTGTGTGCAATGTGTGCATGTGTGCGCATATGTGTGTGTGCGTGCATGTGCTTCTGTTGGGAGTGGCTTCTGCCCAAGTCCAAACACAGGTGTCAGAGACATGAGGGACATAGACATCAGCTTTTCTACTCAAAAGCTGCTGCAGAGAGCAACACTGGCATGAATCTTTTCCATTCATGGCCTAAACCCATCTGCAAAAACTGTTGTTGGTTGTGTATGCAAGGAGGGACACGGGACACTGAGATGGGCTTTTGTGCTCTGAACTTTTGCACTCTGTAGGGCATGAGCTTGGTACTCACACTTTGGTTGTTTGTGAAGAAAGTCATTTATTGAGCTTGCTCCTGAAAGAAACCACAAGACATTCTGAAGGGCTAAATTCAAGAGCTAAAAATATTCCTCCAGAATTGGATGCAGTGAGAAAGGCTTCAAGATTTAGACAGATGCATGTTTCCAAGGGCAGTATTTTGTTCTTCAGCTCTCAGAAAATAGTATTTTAGTGCTTTTGGTAATTGGAACAAAGATTCATTCTGTCTCATTGAGTAGAGTCCCAGTGACTAAAGGGGAATTTCTGGCTGTTTTTTTCTTTCTTTTTTTTTTTTTTTTCTTTTTTTTTCCCCAGGTAACGAGTACAAGCAATAACATGGTTTTGGTAGTTCACATTTCTCTAATGGGAACCTTCAGCAAGCTTGTGAGTGATGTTTGCTGGCGAGATGAATAAGCAAATACATCAGTGATCTGGAGAAAGTAACCAAGAGAGCAAGAAAAGAAAAAGATGGAGAACTTTATGCTTGTTTGGCTTAGGAATTATGAAATCATGAAAAATTTGCTCTATGGTTTCTAAGCATCTCAGGAATACCTGCATCACGTTTTGAGGCTTCGCATACTTGGAATCTATAAACTTTCTTTAAAACAAACTGTATGAATGTGAAGACTCTCACATTGTCACTGTGATACTGGAGCAGGGTCTCTAAACAAGTCACAAGATACTTATCTTGGGACTCAGATGAAGAGAGTTGATACAGCACATACAAAAACAGTAGAACGAGATTATAAGCAACACAATTTTATTTAATTGATGCAAGACATAAATACAGACAACTACTGTCAAGACCAAGTATTCCAGGGACATTTCCACCATGCTCTCAATTTTTTGTTCAGGTACTTTCTAGATGATTCATTTCTTGTTGCACTAAAAGGGTACTGAAAACCACAGAAATAGTGGTTAATCTCTGGTAGTGCTGAAGTTTTAAGCATCTCAGAGCTCCCAAACATTCTTCAAGAAGCCTGAACCTTTTCCTTTTTTCCTTTTCCCATAGGAGTTCAATGATTTTTTTTTTTTTTTTGCTTGGAAAGGACAGAGTAATAAACACCACTCAAAAATAGACTAGAAAACCAGGCAGAAAATTACAATGTGGTTCAACTGAGAGATGAAATACTTAGGGAGAAGTATTTTTTCACTCTTGAATCTGCAAAGGCAGAGTAAAAGATTATCTGCGTGGAAGAGCTTTCATGCACAAAAAGTTAGGAGCAGATCCCCAGCTGCAAGGGGAGATCTAGGTTCAAGTGCCTTGAGTGGTGCTATAACTGTTTACCACAGTTCAATTTTTGCTCTATTATAACTTAGCAAAACTACGGAGAGGAGTCTGAAAAAGATGACACAGAGCCTGGGCTTTCCATTGGCAGAAGGTCCACATATCAGAAAATACATTTCTACATACCAGAAAAATTCGTGCTAGTATGATGCTACAAAACCAATGCCAACTACTTTGCCTTGTCCCACAAAAGTAATCTGTCAATAAGAGTCAGCGAAGAGTAAAGGTTTGCTGTAGCTTTTTCCACTGCAGAAGAAACAGAATCCCAACAAGCCTGGGGCTTTTTTTTCTGTCCACATCAGATGGCCCTTTTCAAGGGACAGTATTTTCAGACAAGTGAATGCACAGGAAACATGAGGGCTCAGGCTTTCAAAGACATTCTCTTCTTATTTAAATATCTAAATGCTAGAAACATGCACACTTGAATGTCTGGCTACACCACTTAAATGATACTGCTGAAATTTCTCTCCCTGGGTGGGTTCTAAGCTCTTTGGAAATCTGTCCACTGGTTTCTCACTCAATGGAAGTCTGATTACTTTGTTTACTGGTTTGTAAGCACACTTTCTATTCTTTTTGTCATTCTCCGCTTATTTGGTTGCAATATCAAGGACAGTCAAAGACATTCATATCCGTCAAGCTAACTGAGACGTAGGATAAAACAAGAAGTACGAAGCATTGCGTGGGGAAGGGACTATGATTCAGTCTGCATATGTTCTGCATAGGACCTAGGCATATCTGTATATGCTGCACCCTACAACAGTGGTGTTAATCTTATGAAGCTTCAAAGTGCTGCCACAAAACAGATACAATGATTATAACCTATTAATGCATAAATTGCTTGCTTGCTTCCATAGAAATATTCAGGTTGGAAGGGACCTCAGAAGGTCATCTAGTTCAACTGCTTGCTCAACACCTTTTCATTCTACGTCACTATAGCTTTTGTTTTACACATCCCTTACTACTATTTTCTCTGTTGTCATTAGTGCCATTTTTTTCATTCAGAAATCCCACCCTATGGCCTCTCATCCTTTTCATCCATATCTCTACTGCACTGATACTCACATCCTGTTCCACTGATTTTCTGCCTTTTGCCTGTTCAGCTGCTTTTCCCTCTCATTCTCACCTCCTAGGCTGGACTGATGGACGTAGTTCCTTTGCACCTCTTTTCTACTTTACTACTTGTCTCCAGTTCCCTCAGATGTCACTTTTATGATTAGTTTATCTGTGTAGTAATGTATTCCTGTCACTCTTCCTCATGCTCCACTTTCAAAGACTCTTCTTTATCTAGAAGAGATTGCATTATACATCTGACTTTTATGAACAGTAGAACGTGTAGCTTGAAAAAAAATCTGTCTGGCAAGCATGCATGCCTTCTTTTAACAAAACAAATTCTTCAGGTTCGCCATAAGCATATGCCCAAAGCAAGTGTTGTTAAAAAGTGAGGAGAATTTTAAAGAGAGAGGGGAAATGAAGGCAGCCAGGAAAAACACAGCTTCTTAATTTTACTGCAAATTATTCTCCAGTCCTCCCTTCTCCCAAACCACCTAGATCAAGTAATCACTATGTGGCTTGTACTAAGCTGGGTCAAAAGTAGCAAACATTCAGCTGTGCCTAGCACGCAAGTGCCTGGGTTATGTTGCCAGCTACAGGTGGACTGATTGATGTTGTGGTTCCTTTTTTGTTGGGAAGGAGGCCATGCAGGAAGGCAGGTGAGGGAATGGGACTGGGCTGGGTGGGTTCTGCACTGAAAAGCTCACGGTCCATTGGCATTACAAATTTTCCTAACAGAACAGGGCTGTATTCAGATCTCCTTTTCAAATTTGTTTACCCTACCCTGACGGCTGAACAATATGACACTTTTCCACTGCTTGGAGGTTATCTCTGGAGTGCCATTCACTTTAGGTGGGCACAAGAACTCACTCGCATTTGCCACTGAAAACYGCTTTGAAATACGACCTCACTTGTGCAGCTCTTCCCAGATTATTAAAGGTTCAGGAAGAACAGATCAGGCCACCATGGGCAGAGGCTCTACCACACAGCACACACAGCCAAAAATGGCTGTTGTACCCACTCACATTCTGTTGCCTGGGTTTTTTCCTGTTTTTTTTTTTTTTTTTTTTTTTTGGGGGGGGGGGGGAAGGGTTAAACAAATAATTCCTTCTGACTTCTCTCCAGCCTTATCCTATCTTACCAATGCATTAGAAACTGAATATATCTGAGGGCTGCCAGTTGCTGGTGTTGGTGAGAGGGCTAAATCCACTAACTTTAACTTGGCCTGAAATGTTTCTATGATTGAATAAAATTATCAAACCTTCCTGGTGCAGTTAATCTGAGTTGATAAAAGAGCTCTGCACCTCTCCCTTCATATCTCTTCTGAATATTGCTGGAGTAATGAGTCCCTGATGCAGAAATTCCCATTCTGCTTCTTCAGAATGAAGGACACATTTGATGAATTAGCAAAAGAGCTTAATTCAAACGTCTCCAAAGTGTGGTCTGCACAGTTACAAGGAGAGGAGCATTGTATCCTTGGCCATCAGTACTGGGAATGTATGAATGCCTTTCCTAAAATGGCTTGATTCTCAAAAACAAACTCTGAGATAACTTTTAGCAGTTGCCTTTAGGCTGATAGAATATGTTAATAAAATGACACATATTGACACCACCATTATCAATCTGGTTCAATACGTTTGTATTTCTTGAAATATAGCATTTTTACCAAAACTTCATGTTCTTAACAGGTGTAGAGTGGCACACCAAACAAATGTCATTATCTCTCATTTTGTGTTGAAACAACTTCTACATATCTTCTGTCTTCCCTTCTAGCTCATTGCCTTCCCTTTTCATTTACTGCTCCCTCTCCTTTACTCCCACAGAAAGGAGAGAGGATGTTGGCAGCACTCTTCACCCCCTGTCTCTTTGCAGCTCTCCAGCAGAAGGGGCAACCTCCTGTGGGCCATCTATGTTTAGATCTTTAATGTATAAAAGCCAGAGTAGTAAAGCTGTGGTATGGGCATAGTTCTCAAGACCAAATCTGCTGTTTGGATGCTGCATTGCCAGCACTTTTATGTCAATTAATGCTTTTCTGCAGTCAAGTGTTTTTCATTAGCAAGAAAAGAGAGATTCCAGGTGAAGATTTTATAAGTGTGTTGACAAATGCCAACATTTTTTATTCAAGTTATGATTGAAATGATTGTAACCTCCTAGGGAAAATGCTAGGAATGCTCTTGATGTGGTTAGGAGGGGGAAAGAATGGCTGCAGGTGCCAGACCAAACTCTTTGATTCTGCGGAATGACTGGACAACAGGCCAGAAGGTAGTTTGTTCATGCCCACATTGTGAATATGTGGCTTAGCACAGTGTACTGTGTATACAGGTTTATAACTGAACCACATAGGTGCCAGTCTGATCCAGGTTACATTTTAAACTAAATGCTTAATACAATTGCATTTCCCAGCCTGAAGCCCAAGTCCTAGCCCTCTGATATAGATACTATTTTTTACCGTCTTTAGGTTCTTCTTCTCACCAGTAGGGTACYCGAACATCTTTCAGCAGTGCACCAAGCAAAATGTCATGTATTTGTTCTATCATCCTTCCTTTAGGATACATACACACTTATACGCATGTTTTACATGGGGCAATGAAGAACTGTATCTTTCATTTAGAGCAGATAGTCATATGGCTTCTGAAGGCCCTGAGTTCTTGTTTTTACTTAAGGGTCCAATCAATATCCCTCTCCTGTGTTACGCTATGTGCAACCCTTGCATGTACTACCCAGAGTGTTACAACTACTATGCTCAGGGGTGGACATGTAGCTTAGCTTAGCTAATAACCAAGGCTATTCCCTGAACTGGCTCACAGGGGAAGTTCTGTGTGAAATGATTTTCTGCCCCAACACAAGCACAAAGCATGAATCCCAACCTGCCTTTTTTTATACAGTGAAGCAGTGTCATTGCTGTTTCAGAAACAACATAATGCCTCATCTGGCAGTTGTTTTGACAACTAATAAGTTTAGTAAGTCTAGTAAGTATAATAAGTAGAAAAAATCTATTTTTATAGAATTTTCTAGTATGATCCTTAGAATTCAAATGCTCAGTATTTAGCTGACTAGCCCCTCCTTATACTGGGGTTTTGTCATCAACAATGTTTGTGTTTTAAGAGTGCAGGTTTTCCAGGCCAAGATATTTTACAAAGATTAAGAACTTCGATTGCATCCAGAGTGCACAGGTGGAGGATGGTAGGCAGGGAGGCCAAATCAGGTCACCTCAGGGGGCAAGACTCCACAGCTCCAAGTCCCAGATCCAACCAGTAGTGAGGCTGAGCATGTATTCCCAGCAGACATCCACACCAACACACATATAAAACATATGTGTAAAAATAAATACATGGCCAGCCACGCTGATCAGCACAGACAGACACACTCAGCTCTATCTCAAACACAAACAGCACCAACAGCCTCATCCTGGTCCCCTCTCTGGCTGGTTAGGAGGAAGGTCCATTAGTGGGACATATCTATACTCATGTGCAGGGTGTATCTCTCCAGCAGCTGGGCTCAGACACTACATCTGCCCTGTAGCTGCTCCTGGATCTCCGGTCTCCGCTGTTGCTGGCAGCTGAACATACACAGACCACTCCAGCAGCTGCAGAGGTCCAGTGTGCGCATGATCACAACCGCACACACTGAATCCTTTTCATCCAGCAGCTGGTCCAAGATCCTCACTCTTCCAGGTGCCTCACCCTTAGGGACACACAAACACGCTCACCAGTCATGCATGCACACATGGCACCACATGTCTGGCACCACAGACACTCTGCTCCCCTGCTGCCCATGGTCTGACTCCAGTTACTTGCACTCAGACCTCCACACACGCACATGTGCACAGAATAGACCCCCTTATCCAGAAAAAGAGAAAGGAATTTAGTAAGACAGGAGAGACTGTGCTGATCAGTCGGAAGGCACAGCCAGACAGAGGTGCTGACCAGCCCCTTTTTACCCTCATATCCTTCAAATGTCTCTTGCTTGTTTCTCCCCAGACCACCTGAATCCCTCCCTTTCCCCACCTTTGGTTCCTCCCCTACACATCCCACGGTAAGTCTTGCACGATGCTGAAATGCTCTTTCCCTGCACCCCACAATGTGCCCCATACGCCTCTTGGCAGTAACCCCCTCAGCCCCAAAGGTTCTCCGGAGAGCCGCCCCCATTGCCTCACCATGCTGGTTTTCACCCCAGGCTGTGGGGCTGACGCTCCCCAGGGACTCCCACGAGGAGCTGGACGGGGCGTCCCTTTTCTGAGCCCCGGGTTCCCCACTGGCTGCTGCACCTCTGCATTGCTCTGTGCTCATGGAGATGAGCCCTGGTTGGGCTGGTCCCCGCTGCAATGGCCTGGGGCAGCGTTACTCAGGTCACCCCACCGCTGTTGTATCTCTGTGCTCCTTTGTGCTTCTGAAGACAGGCTTTCTACCACATAACCTAGCAGAGGGGTTTGCACAGCAGGTCCCAARCAGACAGCAGCAGAGCTCTGCACTGCATCCCCCACATCTGCCTTGCCGTTGGCATATGCTGATGTTGTTCAAACTACATTTCCCTCAAAATCCATGTGTTAGAATCCAGCACTGTGGCAAAATATATTTCCATTAGCAATTGMGAGGTAATCTATTTTATAAGTAATACCATCCAGTAATCCTATCAGCCCAGTGACCTGCTTATGTGCATTTTTCCAATCTTTCCATTAATAAACTAAGGTATGAAACAGTTTACTTTCTGTAGGTGGTGGCCTAAGCTAATAACAAAAAGGAGACTTTTTTTAAAAAAAAAAAAGAAAAGAAAAAAAAGAAAGAGGGAATGTGACACTTGCAGCTACAAGACAACTTCTCTCAATTAAGTGGCCCATGTTATGAAGCTCCTGTGGTTGTCAGTGGCTGTCCTCATTTCCCTCTGCAYGTGAATTGTGTCTCTCTTGTCGCACGTACACATGTGTTACAGCGCAGCCCCAGAGTTAGGTCTATTATTGCCAGAGCTAGGCTGAAGTCAGTGTGGATGCTGCTGCCCAAACAACAAAAAAGTAAATAATTGAAAAAATAAACCTCATTAATCGCAAGCTGTCTTGAAACAATGAGGARAAATTAGTAAATTATTCATCAGTAGAAGTGCAAAAGAACAAAATCACTATGGAAAGAATTTCTACTTTCAAAAGCAGACAGACGCTCTATTGTGGTTTTAAAGGAGAAGAGAGGAAATGTTGGTTTGGCCCATTTTGATCTCTAAAGGCTTGTAAATCAGTGATAATCAGCTTTCCTAGTCTAGTCTGGGAGAGGCTGTCCTGGAGTGATTCACATTTCAAAGAGCCCAGGCTAAACAGAGCACAGCTCTCCAGTGCGTTCATGTGGAGTAAGCAGGACAGCATTAATTGGGGAAGACTGCTGCTCAGGGTGGACCAAATCTTCCACTGACCTCAAAGCCAGCAGAGTTAATACAACGGAGTTCAACTTCTTTCATATTCCAGCCAAAATCACTCCCTTGTTAAACTCTGTTAACTAAATAAATAAACTAAATAGAGGCACAGGATGATTGTTCCCTTGCTCTTATTACTTGTATCAGAGGATCTGTTTTCTTCAGGGCCCTCCAGCGCTTTGTCTTTTAGATGGCCTGTTTACTTGGTTGGACGCTGCAGAGGGCATTGGTCCTGAGAAATAGAAGAGATTTATGGTAAATAAAATTTAATAAAAAAAGAGCCCTGATCCCTGTCAGGTAAAAGGGCCGGTGAAGAAAGTTGTCTCAGAGACAGTCCCACAGTTCGAGCAAGATAGCCAGCGAAGCCCACGGCTTACAGGGACAGCAGTGGAGAAGGGACGGTGGGGCAACCACACTGACTACTGTGGCAGTTCCAGCAACATAGCATCTCACAGGGTAGACCAGAAAGACTTAAGTCCTTAAGTCCTTAAGTCCCTACATACGTAGGAAGGTTTTTCAGTATAACCTAATAATTACATTAAAACTAATCCATAAGAGTGTAGTATCCACTCTTTTATCACAAAATCCCGTTTCTAATTCAGCAGGAGACTCAAGTAGGTCTCCAGGTGAGATTAAAAAATAATCATATTTTTACTGGTGTAAAAAAAAAAAACACAGAGCTTTTATTTTGGATTATCTGAGAATAGGGAACAAAATCTCAAAGAGTTTTSCAAAACAGACAGACAAAGTAGAACTCGAAAGGCAGCCAACTGGCATAAAAAGTGCTACAGAGCAGCAGATCTGGACAAAACAAAGTAAGTGGTATAAACGCTCCATCGTGAAAGCACGGGGATTTTTAACATCCCCAGAGTAGCCACACTACTAAGGACAATAAAGGTGCATGTACGCAGTGACCTGCCAAGACYGCAGAGCTAGTGCTGAACTAGAAACTGGAAAGGTTGTTGCTCCAGTGTCCCTATATGTCACCGGAGTTTGTCATGTAGATCTCCGACACCGTACTGTATTGTGCACGGCTGACATCCCCCACACTGTACACCTACTCACACTAAGTGTTTGCCTTAACCGTGTGACTCAAGATCCGTCTACGTATTCAGATCTTCTCAGTAACATCTGGGGAACAGATTAACATAATCAAAAACCAATTCAGAGAAAAAGAAGTGTTCCAGTAGCAACTTGGTTGAGCAGCTCATRGAAGAGATGGGTCTTTAGCAATTGAAAGATGTGATTTTGTATTTTGTGTTTAGTCTGTAGAAAGTAAAATCAGAGTACCTTGGTGAAATGCCTCCCTCTTTCTCTCTGTCTCTCTCATATTTATATTAAGGTAGTGCCCAGAGGCTGCAGTCACCATTGAAGCTCTATTGTGCTAGACRTTCCACAAACATACTGAAAGATAATCCTCCAGCTGAAGATAATTTGAAATCTAACCAAAAATACAAAACAAGAAGAAAAGAAACAAAGGCACAGAGACTGGGGGAGATGGTTTGGCAGCAACTACACAACAAATCAGTGGAAGATCTGGAGACAGAGACATCTTCCGTCTTTCAAGTGAGCGCCCTAGCTGCTAACTTAGATGGGAGGATGAAGCCAGGAGGTTGACATTCTACAAACTTGTTGCTTATAATACTATATTGTTGCCACCCCGAAAGCTGGAAAATCACACTTCTTTCATAAAGGTATAAAAGACGGATTAAAAGATAAAAATAGATTATGTGGAAGGATRTTGATTCACATCTTGGAATAAAATTCATATTTGCAGTATAAAAAAGTTTAAGGTAGCAAACCTTATTATTAAACCTGAATTATGACTATTTCATATTTGTGAGACTAAGTCTACACATAATATACCTGACTCTTGAGCTTTAAGTAAGGTATGTAGAATGAAAGAATAAAAGAGAGCAAAAATTTGTCCGTCTTCCTTATCTTTATGTTTTTGCACACTAGGAGAACAAGGAGGTTATTGCTGAATTACAAGGCAATAAAAAACTCCTTTATGGACATATACTAGAATCATCCTGTGGAACTCATTTGTAAGGGAGGTCAAGCAGTCAAACAAAAGTTGGTCTTTTATGAAGGCTGAATAACTTTGTGAGTCATTGCCACTAACGTTTACTATTATGCAAAGAAAGGTATAAAAATCTAGAGCACAAGACTATTCTTTATAGAGCTCTCTGGGGAGGGGGAAGGGATTAAGAGCAAGRGTTACTGTCTGATATTTATGCATTCTCCTAGCTTGGTTTGCTATTGCAAGGCCATGGTGTCTTTCCTCTCTCTCAAGATATGCTTTTGGGGAAAGGTTTAATGCTGGTGTCGACACCCCAAAATACAGAATGAAGTTAGGTACTGTTTCAGATGCACAGGGTCTGTCTTTGTTTTAAGACAAATCAAGATTTCTATGTTCTACACTTGGCTCAAATCTGTAAATTCATAGCACATGAATATTAAATATTTTGTAACTTCCAAGATTTGACAGCTTTATATTTTACTGACTGACTGTAAGAACACCTCATTCCTTAAAATCATGACAAAATATAATCTCCGCTTTGAGGTTTGCCACTCTTACAATGTTCAGTTAAAACATCAGTAGAAAATCACAACAGAAGTTTCCATCATTTATTACACTCACCATGAGAAATCTATGTAATTCCCAAAACACTAGAAACATTAAAATACTATTGTCTTGATAGTTTAAGCGCAATATACAGTATAGAGGTGTTCCTTTGGCTTAAAGCAAGCTGTGGAGATGATGAAGAATACTTTATTTCTAGCCAGCTCATGTAGGGTCTCTAAAGCACCTCTGGAAGTGTGTACTTTTTCCTGCTGACAGTCTAAGGAAAATTACTACTCTAAACTTAAATGCTCCAGAATTTCATATTCTTTAACTGCCCAAAATGATTTAAAATAAATTATGTATACCCATGGGTGTGTCTGGTGATGCATGCCCTACTCACATAAGCCATATGACTAATTCTATTTTAAGGCCAATCAGCCCAGTTAGTCATTCAGTCTACCTCCTCTATAAAACAAGACAAGGAATTTTCCTCACTCCTATCATAAGTTCAGTGTAGGTTGCTTGATTAAAGCTTGCTTTTAAACCACAGTCTGACTTCCCCCAAGAACAGTCACTCCAACAACCATTGTGTCACCACAGTTTTTTATCTTGACATTGCAGTTATTTCCAAATCATTGAAAAAAAATTTGGAAAGTGACAGGGTTCACAGAGTACCTGTAACAACGTGGTAGAAACAGGCCCATTCTCTAATGATGCCCCAGAAAATTTGAAGAAATGGAGGTGGTACATCTTCATTTAGTACCAAAYATCAGAGATTAATTACCACCATTATTTTAAAGTTGCACTTTTTTTCTAAAAGGTAAATTTGTCTGTATTTAACATCAACACATCATTTTTTGTAAAGCTTTTCTCTCATTCRTAAAAGAATTCTTGTCATTCTCTCTGTACGAAAGTACATAAGAACTTGAGGTTCTTATTATTATAACAGAGAAAATGAATATTTTTAATCTCTCACCCTAMAAGGTTTTTACCAGGCCGTTCCATAAAGTGTGTCTCTTTTTCCCCATTACTCTAACCTTTGTGAAAACGAATGTAAATGCGTGCCTAGCACGCATCTGAAGAGGGGTAAGATTGCCTCTGCCTTTCCACTGCTCCCCTTTCAGCCCTGCCGATGTGCACGTTGCATTGCTTCAGTCCGCCACGACCAGCTGTTTTCCTGAGAGTCCTGCTGTCTGAGACATGGTCCCCTCTTCTTTTAAGCACAGCCGGTGTTCCCCACGGTACCGAGCTGTGTTTGGAGAGGATTTTGTTTGAGCAGGCTCAGAGCAGCAAACAGGCTGCTCTGCCTTATTGCCATTTACCACCCCACCAAGTTGGTTCCTGCGGCATCCGCAAACGGTATCATCAGCCGTTGCAGTTTGTGCAGGGAGCTTAACCAGCCTCGCAGAGCTCCACACAGAAGTCCATACGTTTTTGGTAATAGCGCACTACTGCCAATGCCTGTCCGACTTTGAAGGAGCTGGTGCAGGAAGCAGGCTCTTGCTAGGTTTCTTCCTCAAATGTGCTGGTGCTGACTAAGATGCGAATTGCCTGCATGTCATGGAGTCATTTCCCTGCGGATCCTGGGAGAGAAGCAGACTGCAGTGCTCTGGAGCGCTTCCTCAGAGCCTGGCCACGACGAGGATAAACAGGATTACTACATCTTTGCTGTCACAACCACTTTCCCGCAGGTTGCCTCAAGTTCTCAGCAGCGTTACTGTGCAGGAATGAACTCCAGCTGAGGAGGTGTTGCAGCATGGGTACCGTAGCGGTACCCTGAAGCTTACTCCCATGTCAGGGATGCGAACACATGAGTAATTTCAGACAAGACACAGCAGCCTAAGCAAGAACAAAGCCCTGGTGCATATGAATAATAACACCATCGTCTCCACCGGGGAAAACGAAGACACTGAGAGGAGTTAAAGAAAACATGCAGTTCCTGAGGTTGTTCACCTTAAATAGAAAGACTAAAACACTTGCAGGCTGGAAAAATAGTGTCATCTTGCCACAGAACAGCAGCAAAATAGCTTTCAGCAGACCAATACTCAGAGCTCTTTCTCACAGCAGTTTGGTCATGAAGCCACAGCCAAGCGCTTGCTCAGGGTTGGCTTTTAGGTTAACCGGTGCCAGATGATACTGAGCTCTGACTAGTAATCTTTGTTTCCCCAGTCTTGAGTCTTTCAGCCTCAGCAATGCTCTTCATTCTTCCAGCCCTCTTCCTACCCTGGGGATAGTAGACACCAGTATTACACTTACCTGAAGCAGCAGATAAAAGAACAGTTTTAGACTGTATATCTGGGATAAAGTAGAATACAAATTATCGAGAATTTCCATTTCAAAAGGTTTTTTTTCTGGCTATTCAGTTGTATCATCTTTTGGGRTTGCAATTTTCTGTACCTGGCTTTTACTTAAGACAATTGTTTATGCTAGGTTTGACCACAAACAGTTAAACCATTTCTGAGAATACACACAGAAGACTGTGGATCTGGGTCTGGGTCTGTGCCTGTGTGCGTGTGTATAAATTTGCCTTTTTTATGTTGGCAACCTTTTTTATTTTGAACAGCTCAGCATCTCAGCAGGAAATGGAAGAGAGTTAAAATTTGACCCTAGGTCAAAAATGTTTTTTGATGATCCAGTGAAAATCTGCTTTGCTATGACCAAGTCTGTAAGATACAGAACTTGAATTACGTTGCAGTTAAATAGGTTGTCAGCCAAACAGTGGGCCATTCTGGTTTTCATTGGGTWAGCTAGGAAGACTTACTGTTGCTCATAGCTAGCTCTGCTCCGAATTTTCACATGGTGAAATTAGGTATTCAGGAACTAGTGGGTTCTTGTGCTGCGGGGGCTTAATGCTGTCTAAATACAACAACTCAGGAAATAAAAACTCRTGAACTATGTAAACTGTTTGTGAAGTTAAACTCTTGATGGATGCTTTCATTCAGAAATGAAGTAGCTTTAAGTCAATATGACTTAATCAAACTTTTCCTCTGAAAGACAGCATCTATACCAATTTTACTAACACATCCTCTTTTAGATCTTTTATTTGATCTTGTCTGATTTTAATCTCAACTCCTGGCCTTTGGCTTATAGAAAGCCAGACCTGCAAATATTCAAGGAAGTGAATTTTAAAAGCAAAGAACAACATTTATTGCATGCTGCCTTGCTTTGTGAGAGACATCTGTCACTACAGAGCTGTACTGCTCATCTGGCACTCGCATGTGGGAGGCGAGACACTCGGACCTAGAGCCTGGCCACCTTCAGTAAGATCCGCCGGCAGAATGCAAATGCAAGTTGTAGCTTATACTCAGCAGAAAGCAGCTTGTAAACACAAGTTAAAGCAATGCACGCAAAAGCGTTGGCAGAAGCGTGGCTGTAGAGGAAGTCAGCAGCTTTCATTTCTGAAGAAGTTAGGCCAGCAGATAATGCTTTGGAGTGGTTTCTTCCTCTTAGAAAGTATTGATGACCTTAAGCTGCTGAGCTGGCAGCAGATACTATTGAAGTTCAACGGATGCACATGTCTGTGCTACGTGATTCCACCACAGGAACAGAAGACCTTGGGAAATAGTTTTAATTGAATAAAGCCATCCAGGGCATGGACAGTGCTTGCATTGAGATGTTGGAATGGAATGGTCTGAAAAAAAGGCTATGGCCTAGGAGCCATAAAATTGTACTGACCGCATCCTCCAATCATTTTTTGGCGCCAAATTACACAAAGTTGTCTTTTCTTGTTTTGTTCTACAGATATATGACACAGATTATTTATTCATTTTTTTTTGAATATCATACATAAAAATTATCTTCAGAATGTCCCTAAAAGTACTACAGGAAAAAGCAGCTTAAAATACCCTGAAGAAAGGGTTGTCCTTCTGTTCCCCTTGCAAAATAAACAATGTGTCTTTCTTAAATTTGAAAAGTGGGTATATATTGAAGCATATTTTTCTAGAAGTTAAGAAAACTGTGAGGAATACTACAAGGGTATTTTCCCACCACTTTCACCTTGAGAGTTGCTATCTCGAGTGTAGCAGCCTCAGGTTCTTATAGTGTTTAGACTGCATATATGATGTAAGTGAAATATCATTGACAATATCTCACACTGACAGCGCTGGCTACGGAATAGTCAGTAAAAATTGTCCAAAATGTTCAAAGACTATCAGTTTCCCTTATTTTTTAATTTTAGATGGCATGATAACTTTAATTTTTCTTAAACACATTTTTTACAGTATAAAAGGGCAAGGAGTAGCATGTCCCAGCCTAGTTCTACATGGATGATAGAAACATATAACATTATCTTAGGTAGAAATAAATTAAAAATTGCACTTTCCACTGTCTATGTGAACTCTACATGAGAAGACTGGAAGAAACTACCCGTGGATTTGTTCGTAACAAAGATTCTTGTGCCTTCTCCTGACTTCTCAGAGAGTGCACCTTTACTGGGGAAAATCACATAACATGATAAAATTCTTGTTAGCAGGTAATGTGGGAGCAGCAAGGAAGCTAAGAGTTTTCCTCAGTCAGTTAACATAAAAAAAAGCAGTATAGCTATAAATGGTAAATGTCTTCACTAACATTTTGTCTTGCATTAACTGACAAGTTTTTCCTGCAGTGAATTTAAAGCCAAAGAAAGGAAATAGGACAAGGTAAACCTGTAGTCTACTCCAACACGTAATTCCTGTGTTACTAAATAAAATCATGTAGGAAAAAATTAAAATGCTGCATAACTCAGTAAAGCAGTATTGTGGGTCATACATTATTCATGTATATTTAATGTTAGTGTGAAAACAGGTGCTGGAGGTGTTGCCTGTATGCTAATCCTCTTGGCCTAAAATAAGCTTTGTGATACTATTCAGGAAGATACAGGCAAAAGAAAGGTACTATTTGAGATGAGAAAAAGCAGTAGCTGGAGTTACCTAGTGTGAGGTTCTCATAAGAAGTGCTCAAAATACAGAACAGCTTGATAAAGTGTTGAATTATAAAAGCACTTTAAAGAGTGAGTATAAACTCTTAAAAAGAGACAGCCAAACGTTGATTATTAAGTCCTAAATATGTTACAACCCCTTTACCGCAAGATGGACTGCGCTTAAATAACATGAACTTCAGATATGGCTGTAGATGTGGTGAAGAAGAGGCAGGACATGCCTAATTGTGAATGACGGGCTGCTGCTGGAGCCCCGGGGTGCAGACAGCCAGGTGAGCAAGCATCCTCCTGGCATCCTGCAAGCCCACAGACCTGCTTGGATGTCCCCGTGGAGGTGAGGTGCAGGCGGCACCTCTTCTGCAGGATCACCCTGCCACCCGCCTGGGCCACCACCATCAGGCAAAGGACCGTCCAAGTGTCCGATCCCTCCAGTCGTTCAGGCCATACTACCTTGTGGAAGTAACTTTTCCTGTGGCTTCGCAGCTGCCCGTGCAAGGAATATCATTACAAATTTCCTTGTGTGCCTTTCAAAGACCATCCTTCCCCCCCATCTCACCAAACAAGCCGTCAAACCGCTTGGAGGAGAGATCTCCAAGAGCTGTATCAGTATTTTCGGAAGCAATGAGGTTAATTAGGTAGATGGCAGTCTTCCAAGTGAGCCTTTATTAAATCAGTGACCTGGCACAGTACTGGGAGGCCTCGTTGTACAGATACCACAGASTTATTTTTTTTTCAGAGAAAAAACAAAATAGAGGCTATTAAAACCACCACATCTCCTTGTATAAAATGATAGGATTTTAATTGCAAGGTATCCTAGAAATTCCCGTCCAGATAATAAAAATTCTCCCTTTTCATAGACATCTTCGTTGGAAATGTTATTTTTCTGTACAAATAACTATTCTCAGTGAAACTGCTCTTTGCCTGTATCCCCAAAGTGTCTTCCTTTAGGAGTTAAGGAAGTTGTTCCTGCATAATTTCCTGCTTCATTCTAACGCTTTAAAGATTAATTTACATTCATTGCTATGCAGTATATAAAAATTATGGTCAGGAAAGATAACCTGTGACATTTCAGCTAGGTCAGCAAATATTGTTGCAGGAAAYTTAAGTTTAAGCATTTTATAAAAACATTTTCATAAGTAAAAATTTAAGTTTACTTGAAAGCCTGCTCAGTCAGGACTTTATAACAAGATCATCACCTAAATGCTTTGTGAGTTGTGGGTTTTGGAGGTCCATTTTCACTTCTTCGTCATACTTTTGACCAAAGAGCAGTTGCAAGTGGCATTAAGTGGAAAACTGAACTCTGCTCCTCCAACAGAATGTCTCCTTATGGGGAATATACCACGCAGTGGTTTTAAATGTAAAAGTTACGCAACTTCATTCCCCTTTATTTTGTTCTATTGCACTGTTTCTGGCACTATTCATGCTGTCAAATGTTTCCAGAAGCTATGTAACCCAGATATTCAGATTTTCAAAGCAAATATGATGGTTGCATTCTCAATTTTATGCTTTTTTGTGAGGAATCGTGTAGTTCAGCTGATGATAAGCTTCACTAGAAAACAGTGTATGCAGCCATTAGCTGTTGAAATGACAATGCTTTAGTAGGAAATCTGAACGGGATAAATGCCTTTAGACCACAATTCTGAGTAGGAAAAAAAAACAATACAATACCTTTTCAGGACAGCTGTATTCCTCCATAAAAGCATTAATTTGTCAATTTGATCTGGTTCAGTGTAATACAGGATTTATCTCCTCATCAATCTGCTCRGAGCAAAACGTTGCACTCCTGGTCTAGCTCAAGTTACAAAATCTAGCTTTTCAGATGCAGGGATTTTAAACAGATCATATAGAATTTCAATTATTCTCAGTTTGGGATGCTTGTTAGACAGTTTTATGCCTTTTGTAGTGTCCGTTGCTAAAATCTCACAGCAATTCCCAAAGCTGACACTTACAGGAAACAGCTACATATAATGATGATTCTAGAGTGGTTCTTCCATACCTTTTTACACAGCCCTCCTCAGGAAAACATAAGGTATTTTCAGACACATTGATGAGATTGATTGGTGCCAGATATGAAGCTAGCTCTAAAAGGAAATTGCAACTACTTGTTACCTCGCCTTGTCAGAAAGCATTGCTCTTTCTCCTCTTCACCTGCTGAATGACATTGACTACTTCAGCTAAATATCTGGAATTTTTATTGTAATATTTAGCATATCAAGAACATTTTCTATTGGCTCTTGTCCCCTAAGAGAGATCTTGCCTTCATGAAGTTAAATTCAAAACTCTAGCAGTTTGCATCAGTGGGATGCAAGAAGATCTTGCATCTATTACCATGGTATACGAGCATCTTCAGGACCACAACAGCTAAATTATACAATTTTCATGAATGGTCAATAATGTCATCCTTTTTACAGAACTGGAAATTGAGACATAGAGAGGTTATGTCTTCAGTTCCAAATGTTAAGCACATAGCAAATATTAAAAAAAAAAAAAATTTAAATGCATTAATGTTCCATCTGATGTTTCAGATAGAGGAGTGCCTTTTCTCATGTTAATAATTACCCTAAATTTATTGAAAGGCAAAAGTGAATTGCAAGGTCACTGCTAGAAGTCTTTATGAACTCACATTTGACTTTTTTCTAGTTAAATATTTTGCTCAAAACTGGATACGTAGTCAGAGGAAAAACTACAGGATTCAGCCTGAGATTCCATATTAACTTCCTTGGACAATCTTCTTACTCCTTTCTGTTTCAGTTACAGTYCAGTTTGGTTAGACTGTTTGTCCCGCTCTATTACTTAATCTCTCACGCACAGTGATAACAGAAATAGCATTACAAAACATTTATGAGCCTGGTGCCCATTAAAAGAGAGCAGGGTGTGGACACCATGAGCCAGTCCTTCTGACTGCAATGCAAAGGGAGTTAAGGGAGTTACACAAGGGAGAAATCTAAGCAATCAGAATAGACTCTCTCAACTCCTTCCAAATACGTTGATGATAGATTGTGTGTTCTTTTTATTTATGTATACAGTGATCTCAGCTTTATTCATCCCTGCCTTTTTGAGTGCCAGGATTTTAACTGAACAGATTTTAAATAACCAAGAGGAATATGTAGCTCAGTAGTCTGATAAATGATAYAGGTTTTGATAAACATTTTCCCATCCCAGTCTCTGAAAGGGACTCGAGATATCACTATAAAGACTAGAGAGAATCAAGATATATTCTGTGACATATTCTGTCACTTCTATAATACTTAAAATCTTTAATTTTCCTTTTAAACACATCTAGTGAGAGTTTCATTTGCAATCTTTATCTGCAGGTGAGTGCCAAAGACCTCGAGGAAGCCTATACTTACTCTTTGTAAAGGCCCATGTGCATGACAAATGTGGCTGCCAGTGTTAGGTAGTCTTTACTCATCCTCCCGGAGTGCTCCATGAGGACAACTCCCTGTGGAAGGACCTTTCTGCAAAAGATGATTGGTATCACACAGCTCTGTAGGGAGCAAAATTACAGAGTGCTCACACAGGGATTGTTTAACACCAAGAATGGGTGTGTTTACCAGCTCAAGATACATTCATGCCATATATATCTGCAGACAACCTGAATTATTTACAAGCATCTTGACTTAAGGGGCATCTGTGGTAGACATTGGTACAGGGATCTGTTGAGATAGCTCCTGCTACATCAGCTCACGAAATTTAAACAGATTAGGCCTGTAGGATTCTCACAAGTCATYTCTCTCGGTATATGATTCTACTTTCTAATTTTAAATTAGAAGCTGTCTGCTGCACAATGAGTCAGAGAAAGGATAGGATGGAGGAAACAAGAAGCCCAGTCATAGTCAACCCAGACTTTTGACCTGAGCCTGAGTCACATTAGTTGTATGTACTGTTACCCTCCACACACRCATACACACACAATCAAAACAATGACTTTTAAAAATTTGTATGAACTTATATGAAGCTCTAACTCTGACTTAATCTGGAAGTGAAAAAGAAGACAGGAGAAAAGAGGTTATTTGTGCAGTTTTTCCAGCCTTATTTAATGAAAAATGTGCCTGTGGAATCCTGACCTCACCATAACCAGTAGTAACATTGTGTTTGGCTTCACTGAGCTATTCAGGGGTCTAGAACACGTGAAGTGTGTCTGAGATTCGAAGCTAATATGACAGCAACAAGGTTTCTCATTGCAAAAAAGCATCATCCCTGTCAGTCTCAGCTGCTAGCATTCACAGAAAAGAGGGCAGACMGAAAGGGTCTGAGGAGTAAAGTAGCTTCTCGCCTCACATTCTTTTCTAAATCAGAAAGTCTATGAACAAAATCCTTACCCTATCTTAAGTTTCAAAGTGCTTTACAAATCAGATAAAAAGCTGTTTTCCTGCAGTTTAGAATGAGATAAATGGAGGAACCTATGGAACTGAGCCACTTGYAAGAGGTCATGAAGAGAGCAGTGGTAGTGATAAGAAAGCTTCTGCCTCTCATAGGTTACCCAGCAATGCTCTGTCCACTGAGAAACACTGCCTCCCATCGTGCAGGGGAACATCCAAAGCAAAAASTACCCTTTTGTTATCAATTTAGCAACAAAAAAAGCCATGAGAATTCCTCAGGTTACAGTTATCCTTACTTAAAAATTCGTATCTTGTGCTTTTTTGGCTCCACCTGCTCCCAGTGAAATCAGAGATAGAACCTCTGGCCATCTAAAGAGTAAAACGTGGATGATATATATTTTTTAATTCACTTCTGTCTTTAATCTGAACATGAAGATAATTTTCTCTGTTAGTGACGCAAACAGTGAAATATGTAGGAGATCAAAGCCTGCACCATTAGAGTTGCTGGAATAACTCCAGTGTTGAGAATTTTCTTATTTTTAATCTTTTTATCTCACAACTTTAACTTTGGGCAAACTGGCTTTGTGCAGATTTCCCTAAATATCAAGACAATCAAAAGTAGGAATAAAGTTGCCTATAGTATCCCAGAGAGACTGTGAGGATTAGAATGGGAATTCTGCCTTTTAGTGTGTGCAAGGCCCTTCCCAGCTAATCAGTTAGCTGGTGAAACAACACATCATCAGACCAACAGAGAGAGTTACTGAACTCTCTTCCTGGAAATGTTCCTCCTCTCCCTTCCCCAAACGTGTATACATATTCACTGTCTCCTCTTCACATAATCTTCTTTTCGTAGGATTGGAGAGGAAGTCGGGGACCTTTGGAGTCTTTCAGCAGCCATCCTTGATGAGAGGCAGGCGTCACTACCCAGACCCTTCGCGGCAGTGCTGCACTTTGTAATTCTCAATACATAACATTAAAGACAGATTTGAGGGAGGAAGTTCAAACTGAAGGATGGAAGAGGCAAGGAGAGATGCCCCTGCTCTGCGAGGAGATAGTGTATCTGCTGCTCTTTAGCTTTCTTTTTTTTTAATAATAACCAGCCTGCAGCAGCACAATCATACCTATGGCTGCATTCACATGGTTTTATCTATTACTGTTAAGAAYCAAACGGTGAGTGCTGTACTGTCGTTAATCATTATCACATAGCTAGTGCCACCAAAATCAGTGACTGCTCTCAGCTCAAATCCAACAATTCTGCAGACAGTCTATGGGAATTGCCCTACTGCACAGTCCAAAAATTACTTCTCTTGTTCTTAGTTTAACTGCAGTAGKTGTCCAGAGAATTTTGTAGGTTAGATCATATAACAATACTCTCCCGGATTCTCTTTGTTGACAAGGAAGATGGCAAGTTCCTTAACATTGTATTGGAAAAGAAGTTTAAAAAGAAAATGGAGCTTTTGAAACTTTGAATTGGGCCAAAGAGCTGTAGGAACGAGCAAGCCCACAGCAATGCCCCGAGAAACTGGTCTCTACCACTCCTGAAATCTAAATTCTCCCAGAATTCAAAAGTAATTGTTCTATTTTCATACCAAACCCAGCAAAATTTAACAGCCTATTGTCTGCTACACTTTTGTTGGAGTTAAATACAAAAGGCCCAGCAAAAAAAATCATGAGGCTACCCTCTCCATATACTTAAATTGTAATAACTAGTCCACCTTTACTCACCGTGACGGTGGGTCGCCTCCTCTTTGAAAACTATTTCCACCAGTGGAGCTCTGCCGTAACTTGGGAGAGGACTGTTATGATAAATTTGAGACGTAGCCTTAGATAAATCTGTTCCATAGACACAGTCATTTATTCAAATACATGAGCTCTACTTCTTTGGATGAGTTTCTGGGAAAAGGAGAGCATGTATTTCAAAGAAGTTCTATTTCTGGGAAGCTAAATCCCTAGGGATCAGATATTCATGAGAGAACAACCACTCTACATTAAACAAAAGGAGCATCCTCTGCACTCARTGAAATGTGATGTGCCGTTCTCACCAAATGATCTGTCTACTTGAGTATTTGTTCAAAGAGAAACTGTGAATTTGCTTTTACAGAGCYTAGAAACCTTTTTAGCAATTTTCTGCATTTATAGCTAAGCAACTTGTAGCACATTAGAATGTTTTCTGGAAGTGAAAGTCCAGTGAACATTTTTATGGCTGTTTGCTCAGAAAATGTTTTGCATGTTAGAGTTAAAGCAGTCATCCTCAAAATTCTGAAGTCCTTTGCATGTATTAGCACACCAGTCAGCAAAACTGCAGACTAGTCATACCCCGCAAAATAATCTACATGGACACAAAGCAAAAAGATCATGACARTATTCCCAACCTGAAAAGAAGTGATTCACAATAACTGAACAAACTTAATTGCTAGCTATTGCTGGCTATTGCTGAACAATTTACAAAGACAAAAAGGGCTATATTTTGCAAAGTCATTTAGTACTTTAGGGGCSAGGATCTCTTTATTGCCCTTTAAAGAAACAAGAGTAACCAAAACAGCAAAACAAACCCCAAAAGACAAGTAATCTAATCTTAGAAAGATGAGTTTTTAGATCATACTTGAATCACCCTTACTAGATGAGAGCAGCAATTACTTCATGCAGACCTCAAGGAGAGGCAGGACCAGGGAGCCAAAGGTAAGAAACATGGCAAGAAGCAGCACCAAATTGCCACTAGCAGTAAAAAATTTAAAGACTATGCTTTAACTAGGTATTTCCAAATCCACGGGGATCTCTGCCAATTACTTCAGCTTTCTTACTCTGTCAGTCTCCCGGGCTCCTGGCTAGGTCCTTATGGTACTCAATAGATTATCTGAGCATTTATTATTAGTGCAGTAAACAAAGTGTCTAAGAAGTAATTTTTACAAGCATTTACAAGTGTCTCAATTTTTTTTATTTCATTCATTTCTTTCTGCCAAATAGTACATGAAAAGTGGATGTCTGAGATGCTCTTGAGTGTGATTCATGGCACCAGTTAAACAACAGATCATTGTATCTTTCTCCTCATCTCTTACATGCTTTGTCAGATGATTTGCTACCAATCTGCCCTTTCATACCACGTCTCAATCTAGTCCGTGATTCTGAAGAACTGTTGGCAAAAAATGGTGTTACAAATAATTTTCACCTCTTAGGGAGTTGCTGTTCCTATTAAAACTATATAATGAAAACAAAACACTTGGCATATATACAGTTTGTATTCACCGCTGCTCAAGGATGGCATGCGTTCACCTGGTGGCGTGGAGAAAGACACCATCAAAGATCTGGAGTGTTGAATGGGTATGTGTTCACTGCTGGTTTTGTAAGGGTCACCTGTAACACTGCGACTACATCTGTAATCAGTGAAACAAATGAGTCTGTCTATCAGTTATTACTATTTGTGAGTCAGAAAAAATAAATATATCAAAAACTCTATTATCTTTTGATTTCCTTCATCACACGTCTATTGTTTCCAGATCAAGTTGTTGAATGGATTTTAATTATATTTTTTCCTCCTGCTTCTRCCACAGGGCAAAGTACTAAAAAAAATTTAATAGTTATGGTATCTATAGAAACTTAGCAAGACTTAGCTTTGCTCTTCTCTGCATTCATAATATGTGAAATCATGGAAATCTAGTTCCTGCCTCATTCACTTTGGTTCAGCCCAAGTAATGGCATTGCCTTTACCTATCCAATATTGCAAAATTTTCTAATATAAAGAGTGGAAATACATTCTGTGGACTTATATGGCCAAGTCGAGACTGCATTCTCCTGTGAGTGCCAGGTGGATTCCTTGCTTAGTTGGCTAAAAATAGCTATGTGGACCCCTCCACARATCCTTAGCTGGCACTCCTGAGCTGTGCCATGTAGGTGCACAGATCTGAGATATCCTGGCTTGAATTGATCAAGTTTGAGGCTGGTCAGGAATAATCCTAAAAAAAATTTTAGAAAGTAAACCATCTTCTCTCTCAGCTTTGGATCAGGCTCTCCTAAAATTCAGCAGCCAAAGCTAAAGAGAACTCTCTTATGTTGAGTTAATGAACTCTCYTATGTTGACAGTGCATGGATAGAAATATCTAACCTCCAAGAGCCCTCTTATATGTGACTTGCTAACAAGGCCTTTCCTGAAACTAAAATGATTGAGTCTTGGCAGACTGAGAAATTTCAATATTTTAACACAAGCAACACCTGGATTTGTGAAACAGACACATTACATAAAACAGAAAAATAAACCTTTCCAAACTCTGTCCTTCAGACTGCTGAGTATCAAGAAATGAATAACAACTTGGGTACTGTTTAGATAAAAGAGGAAATGTTATATGTTGGTGCCTATAAAACAGAAATTAGATCGCCATTCACCACAGTTACCTYATCAAACCTCTAGCTATACTAGTTAGCAACCACACAGCAAGGTTCAGATTTATCCAATGTCATAGGTGATCCCAAAGGGTGGGAAGGATCCTAAGATGGAGGAAGGGTATTAAAAACTTCCCTTAATTGTTCTGCATGTCTCTAATGAACATTATCATCTAGCAGATTTTTGGCAACATATAGAGCTGGGGTATTATTTTAAACTTTGCTTCCTAAATCAAATATCCTACTGTTTCAAAGCAATTTTGTTCCCCAGCCTGAGGATTAACTCAAGCATTAACAAAGTGAGCCACGGAGGGCTGTGACAGAGACGGCGTGTGGGCAGCACTTTTGCTAATTTGACCTCTTTTCACAGAAATGAGAGGAAACTGTGATCTGAAGCTGACATTTCCTTAGAACATCGCCCAGCTTTCCTAACTCTGGGACCACAATTCACTGATAACGGGGCTTTGAAGTAGCTGGAACAGAGCCAGGAAACATTGGAAGTATTCTTCAGAGAATATCTGTTTCAGATTACCCCAATTTATAGTAAACCACACATGCTAACTTTAGCATTTCTTCTGCCTTTAAAGCTTTTCGTCTTCTGGCTGATTGATCTCGAGCCTTTTCCTTTGGCTCAGCACAGTAACATTTCTTGTCCAAACACCACATTCCTACTTTGCATCCAATTCCTTCCCCACCATGTGTCACTAGGCTCACTCATCTTTCTCATCCTCTGACCCACATCAGCTTTTGCAAATGTAAAATTTTGCTAGAGTTGAAGCAGAACCCGGGTCAAACATTGCACTGAATTAAGCTAAGCAAGTGCATTTTGTGTCTTCTTTACTTTCACTTGGTCACTGTTGCCGTATTGAGTCTTCCAGTTTTACTCCTCCCTTCTTCAGCATCAGAAGCTGCCTACGGGTGTGTATGCATAAGGTAAGAGAGGTGAGCTAGGTTTGTAGTCCCACTGGAATTCAATGGGAGATGCACATTCAGCTCTCTTAGCAGGTGGTTCAAATCAACAGGAACAGCCCTGTAGACTGAATCTGCTGTTACGAGGATCTGACATCCATAGTACGTCCACCTGAGAGGGCTGGTTCAACTCATGCTAACTCTAGTGTGCACAAGCACCCCACACGTGCCCATCCAAGGCTGCATGACGGCAGCTTTGCCTGAGCACCTCTGAAGCAGAGCACAGCTCACTGTCAGCTCTCCGCTCAGCCTGTAGGACCCCTAGAGAGCATGACTCTCACTGCCCGGYGTAGCCGGGATTGTGGATGATGACAGCCAAAGACAGTCCATTCACCAAGTCCGTGAAACACTCAGTCCCAACGCGGCTTAGCATCTAACTGATGAAAAGCTTTGATGCGGAAGAGTCTGTAAGCTGCAGTGCTCTGAGACACTTCGTTGCCTGTTCCCAGGATGGAGCTTAACATCAGCCAATGCTACACAGAGCAGAAAAAGTGAATGGTAGGCCATTTTATCGTCAGRTATTCGTCTTGGAAATATAGCCAAAATTGATACAGATACTTATATACATAAGTATATTTTGATACATATCATATCAAAACAGACAGAAATAATCTATGAAAAGCTTCCTTCTTTGTGAAACACAGAAAAAAAACCAACTCTGTCTTCTAATAGGGAGATGATATTTCCTTTTACCATTATTGCAAATAGTTCAAGCTGCTTTTCAGTCTATTCAAAATAGAAATGACGAKTTGGGCTCCCAAAGTATTACATATTGAGTTGCTATTTTTTTTTACCAAGCACGAGATTCTCTTTTCTTAGGAGCACAGCAAGATTTTCTGAAATGGTGGGAAGACAAGCTCCTGCAGGGGGAAAAAAGAGAACCTGTACATGGGAGAGGATTGCTTATTACAGCTCTTCATGAGCCATGAAAAAAACATGGGCAAAAAAACATGCACCCGTTCATGCCTCCTGCCAGCCAGCAAGGGCTGCGTTTGTTGCAGTCAAGGAAATACAGCATAGCAGCTTAAAAATAAATAAATACATACATAAATAAATAAATAAAGGTCAGGGAGCACCAGCTAAATCTGAGCTCCACCATTAAGCAAAAGGCAATCTTATTACCTGGAACTGGGATTAACTGCCCACACTTCSTACCCTTCAGCAGGTCTCACTCTTCCGTAAATACTGTTGCTAGTGTTTTCAGTAGGACTTCCTGTTAGAATGTTACTGCTGAACGTGAGTACGGATATTTACCCAGTATATGAAGCTGGTAAACTTTGGGAGAGACTAACTTCCCTGCTGTTATCTTGTGTTTCTGCTCTTCCTCTCCTCCTTGCGAAATTAGACTGATTTCACAAGAGGTTGTCTCCTACAGCTTCTGAGCTTTCCTTAATGCCATGAGAACAGCCAAAAAAGTAATAACTTTGGAAAAGACAAAAAATGGGAAAAATCCATTTTCCAGACTGAAGCAACTTTCTGAGATCAAGTTTACCTACATTTATTTTTACTGAAACAGTTTCTTTTTATGTATTGCATTCTGAGTGGAACAAATATTTAATCAAAAAAATTTGAATAGCACTGATCTCACTAGAAAAACARCAAGTCTTTCATGTCAGGTTGACCTACATGATGTTTCTTCCTTCCATTTTTTTGGTTCAAGTCCGAAGAATGTAATTTTTGAGATAGCTGTTCGCAGAATGCTTTGTCATTTTTAAGRAAAATTTTCAACTGCATATCAAGTTTTGTGGAAGCAAGCACTACTGCTGGGACACATACCCACTCAGATAGCAGGCTGTCCTTATTCCTGATTTTCATTGCCATCAACAACTTTTTCCCAAATTAAGGGAAGCTAGTGCTTGAGAATAAAGGGAAGACTCCAAGAAACAAATACATTGCTGCTTCATTCTGGTTCTCTAGCGTATTTGTTGCCTTGTGCAAAACGTGACACATTTCAGTTTGCATTACATCTAGTGAAATGTTACCTGTTATGCACAGCCTAAAGTTAAACTACCTTCTACATTGCAAAAGCACATTGCTAATCATGGCAAGCTTTCTGCACAGCACTGCAGCCTTGCTTCTCAGAAGCTATCATTCAACCAATGAATATGCTAAAAACTCCCTAACTAACATGATGTCAATTCAAAGAAAAGAGTGGTTTTATCAAGGTCACATGAAGGTCATATGGAGAAGGTGAAAACTGAGTTTAGATCTCCCATGTCCCAGGAAAGTGCCTTGACAGCAGCCTATCRTCTCTCGCTGATGTCAGCTTCTGTGATAAATAATGTCTCCTTGGTGGGGAACTGCCCAATTTGACATCATTAGCAGATCTGGAATTGCTAAAAGGTTTAGGGCTTCAGCATGTTTTGTTTTTAATTGAGCATGAAGCTGTCTTGGCAATAATACCAAAAAAACTTTACACCCAAATAAAATCTGTTTGGATTGGCTGGTCTTCATGAAGTGATTCAGAACAACAAAGTAGCACCTTCTTTTTTCATGTCCGTACAGTTGTCAGGACTAAATATTACGGGCTGCACTTCTGTGAATGAGATCGATTGCACAATGTTTGCAAAAGTACAAAATATTTGAAATGCATCTTGTGTGGGAAGAAAACAAATGGATCAGCCCTCCTCCCCTTATATGGATCTTTGTAAAAACAGATAAACTGCTGAGCAGAAGACAAATAAGTAGGGTCATTCTKGCAGGGAAGTGTTCTCTTGTGTCATGTTGTTCATCCTGGTTAAAACTAATGCATCCTCATTTGACTTTGGAAAGATTTCTTCTTGGTTCCAAAAATGAACAGTTGATAGTCCATGAGAGCAATCTTTAAAAATAAAGGCATACTTCTAAGCTTAGGAAAAGTAAGGTATTAAGCTCTGGGCTTAAAATCGTCTTCAATGGCACCATTTTTCCAGTGATAATTATTCTTGCTATATTAAGTCTCTTACAAYAAGACTTGTTTTTGAAGATTAGAATCCAACAAATACTGAAAGATATTTCCCCCATTCCCATCTGACTCCTGATTCCTCAGATCRTGAAGGTGTTCCATATATCCCATACACTGCATGCTTCAACTTCCAGAATATATGTTATCTGTAATTGATTTAATTCCTCAACACTGGAAAACATAACTATRTAATAAAATGAATGGATTGTGTCTGTTTCTTGTTCTCCTCACCCCAGTGATATATGCCTTTTACACAGACAACAGAGACATCTCCCTTCTAGCATCATCAGATTTACTGAGTAATAGTCCAGTCCGACTGCATGGGAGTTTTACTGCTCATATCATCAAGAGCAAGGCCCCTATTTGTAACTATATACCTAATGGTGCATTTTCACAGGTAGCATAAGCCAGTCTGTGAGCTGCTGTAAAAAGGAGTGTCCTGCCTTTACCCCACACAYGTCACTGCTGCCGCCCCTGTATCAATTCCACCAGTTGTGTGGCCCTGCRGTCAGCCAGACCAATGAGTTGAGCTGGCAGAAAGGGAGATCTACCAAAAGAAGGAATCATTTTCAGCCTGACAACTTGCTGCATGATCATTAGTGCCAAAACAAGGGATGGGTAGGAACACATGGTTAGGAGCAGAGGTAAAAGCAGAATAGCCACTTCTGTAACAGCTTGTAGTTATCCCTGCTTTGGAAGGTCATCAACAAGAAACATAACTTTCAGATGTACTTGGCCACATYCTCTGATAGTAAGTCAACAAAATTAGGTTATTTCTATAGGTTTCTGGACTTAGAGTAGCTAACAATTTGCCCCCTTATGACCAGTGTCCTCCTGAAGCAGAATATAATAAGTAGTTCTCAAATATATCCTCGCAACCAATCATTTCTACTTTTAAAAAGGGCTGAGCAAGAAGACATATTCTTAACTGCATGTCTGACTCTGCAAAACAGGTTATGCTTATCTGTTCGTCAGCCCACAACTATCAGGCAACATAGTTTTGACTCATCTCCTGAAATGGTGGTTTCATCTATCATTATTATTATTATTATTATTATCACTGCACTTTTTGAAAAGTGCCAAATCCACCTATGTGGAATGTAGGAGAATTGTTTTTCTTTGGATATGAAAAAATTCTCCCACCAATTAAGCAAACATTGGCTGAACCGCAGAGTTGGTATATTGTTTAGGAATGCAGCCTTGCACAAAGCCAGAGGCTTTTCAGAGTGTTAAAAGAAACCTCAAGCTTTGGAGTCAACCCCAGGAAGCAGATGAAAACAATGCATACATATGTCAAAATGCCAGCTTCAACTGTGTGAATATGTCACTGATTTGAGCTGGTAGGAAGGCAAGAGCTTTATGGAACAGTAAGAACCTCTTTCTAAAAACTTAAAAAGAAAACAAAAACAAATGAGAAAAAGAAAAGAGAAGAAAAGAAAAAAAAACAAAAGAAAAAAAGCTAAAGCAGAATTTTAGATTGGGGTTCTGATGCTGCTCTTTAAAACAAAGTTAGTAGTTATGAACTACAAAAAAAGTCTGAAATATCATATACTTTGTTCATTTACAATTAAGAGTTTGAAGTTATCTTAATTTTCTTTCTATTCCTTTGCTTACAAGTTGGTCATTGGTCTGTCAAGCTGGTTTTAGAACAGACTTTGTGGAAAAAACATGAACACTGCCTATAGAATGCAGCCTCAACACTATAAAGTCTCCAGATTTATCAATATTTCTCTTCTTTCCCTAGCATAGCAGCTATTTCCCATATAACAGAAGTACATTCTCCTTACATAAATTTGCCTGATGTCATGTTTTCTCGGACCCTTGAAATTCTTGCTTGTTACTCTACCCAGATAGCTTTGTTTTATTGTTTCTCTACTGATTTTCCAAAACCAAAGGCCTGGCAGCTGCAGTTTGGAGTTCACCGTTCCGCTGCAGATG
Organism: Rhea americana; assembly: GCF_003343005.1. NCBI lineage: Eukaryota > Metazoa > Chordata > Aves > Rheiformes > Rheidae > Rhea > Rhea americana. The sequence goes on along the minus strand of NW_028185339.1, from coordinate 1,298,968 downwards.
CGAGAGCCGTGAGGTAGGACATCCAGTCTTTCATTGCTCCCAGCACTGGGGAACTGTATCCGCTCTATGGAGAATGGTTACTTCCTGCATATGACTTCATTTGTCTCCTAAGTTAATTTGCACTTACTTTTCCACCCTGACAGCATTTTCGGTTCTGCTAAGACAGTGCCAGATCAGAGCGGTGGTGAAACCTAGCACTGTTCCTGTGCTATCATGTCGTTGTAGTGCACRTCTGAATACAGGTGGATTAGCCCTGCTATTCAAGAGCTAGAGAGGGAAMAGAGGAACAGCATCTAACAGTGTTACCACAGCCTGAGGTCCCTTCTTGTAATTTGGCAATTGACCTAGAAATACAGGACACACGAACAGCCTGGAAAATAAGTCCCTCATTCTGTAAGGTCAAGCTGCTAGGTCTCCAAAGCATTAGCAACATCAGCAGTAGGGTCAGGCAAAAAAMGGAAATGCAAGTCATATCAGATTTCAACTCTTCAACAAAAGCTAAAATATCTTGATTTGGAGATACGATTCCAGTCTCTCAACGGTGGTATAGCTAAAATTCTCCATCCTCCTCTGAGCCAGAGCTTAAGGCATACTCTGTCTTGCCACAATGCACATCAGTGACCACCACCTGAAGGTGAGGTAAGCCATCACAAGGCTCTGCTGTCAGTATTTGTCCTCCAAGATATCCCAGGCCAGAGGAGCCAGGCTGAGATAACTCAACCACCGTGGCAATATGCCACAACTACAATTGGACTGATATTAGGCTTTAAGGGTCTGAAGGGGAAAATGTTTTTTTGATTTCTGCTTTCCATTTCCAGCCAGAAGCTAAAATTTTTACATATAGAATCACAAATATATTTCTCTCTCGTATCTCTAATAAGTCCGAGTAGCAGTAATGAGTCAAAGCTGCAGTTCTGGACCTAGCTGGCAAGTGAGCCCTTTGATTTACCTAAGGAGCATGAACAAAGTACATCTGATGAAACTTCCTGGCTGGTAGAGGAGGGTGGGATAACACTTACTGGCCTCTCAGTTGCACAGTGGTATAATGAATGATGGACAAGATTGATCTGTGGAACATAAGTGAAAGGTAAGATACAAGGCAGCGCTATGTCTGGCCTCTAGTGAAAAAGCAGAATGATGTCTCTGCACAGCTGCAGTAACAAGATGGGTTCAGCGGCCATTGCACAAAGTGCAGAGATTTGTGGTTAGGAGATCAGATGGGAAAACTGGATAGATATGAGCAACTCTGCCTTGAGTAGTGAGCTAGTATAGCAGGTAAAATTTGTGATGTAAGATGCTCTACTAAAAGAAAAACAGTACTAATAAAACCAACCAATCACAGACTAAGCAACCAAGAACCACGTATTCTTGAAATTCAGCGCGGCTGCACTGATGATATCCAAAGTCATAAACTTCTTAACAAAATATTTAGGAAGCTTACAAAGATAATAGGAAAAATTATTTTCCACTCCTTTTCCTCAAATTTAACCAGAAATCACTTGTAACAGAATAGAGATGTCTATCACCGCTTATACTCAGGCAGTAAGGCTAATTCCACAGATTCTTCTGTTTAGGCTTACAAATTTCTGACCAACTTTGCAAATTCCATGAAATCTGAAATACATTTCCCAACATATGCTACAGATATATCAAACAGAGCCCGCTGGGAGCAGAACTGTATGTCAAGTCACATGAAAACTACCCGTTTCATCAGTGTAATCAGCAGAATATGCCATGGTTATGAGTTTCATGTTTCACATTTCTCACTGAAATTGGGTAAGAATGGAGGAAGGAAGGCAGCGATTCCAGACAAGAGAGGGTTACACAAAGTCAGGGTACCTTTTTGCTAGAGAATTTCTACTCATTCTTTGATTTTTGTGGATTTGATCTAATACTCAGTATCTGCTAATGTTAAAAGAAGTAAACCAGATCTTGACTTTTTGCAGTCTTTATAAAATGTCATGAACATGCATCTACTTTAATTAACACCCTTAATAAAAGATTTCTCAGTAATATACATAAGAAGAATCTGAAATACCTTATAAAATTGTAGGTAACATCTATAGATGGCATAAGCACTACATCATTAACTACTAACTACAGTTACAAATCTAGTCAAATTCTAGCATCTCTGTTCAGTACTGTAGCAAACGTGGAAAAAGTCAAAACCCGGAAGTTTTCCATGAGGCAAAATCTCTAACAAAAAAAGTAATAAATTCAGGCCAACTGAAACATCCTGCTTTGGTAAAGGCAAAATATTACATTTGATTTTTCTTTTTGAATATTCTTTAATTTCCATATTATTTTTTATTTTCAGAGGAAGATATTAATTAAAATTTTTAAATTGCAACAGCTCCAATAAATAAATACAATTTGCCTCAAAAATGTCAAGATATAAATATGTGTTCAAGGAAGGAAATATTCTCTTTCAAGCTTAATAAAGTGCATCTTTTTTTATGAAAATTCACTGAAATAAAAAAAAAGCTTTTGGAAATTTTTAACACCTTCTGCCTTGTCAGATATTCACATCCCCATCTCAGAAAAGTAACACCAACTTTTCTTCAGAGCGTTTTTAGAAGTCAAGGGGGCCACAAGTCAGTGTAGTGCTAAGATCAGCCTCTTGTCTGTCAGGCTGTCCTTAACACTAGTTGGCATGAAGGCAGATTGTAGCCCTTTTTCATCTAAGAGCTATTCGATGCCGCACATTTGTTATTCTTTGCTGCCAAGGAGACAATCTGTTTTTCATTTCCTCTGAAGAAGAGCATAATAGTATGAGTAAAACATCAGATATAATTAGAGAAAATGGTTGAGTGCCTCACTGAACAGAGAGATAGAACCATCCCAGATATGAAAAGTAGCCATACACCTGAGAAAGAAAGAGAGAAAGGAGAAAAGTGTTGCTCTCCTAACTGGAGTATGCAGAGGTTATTGCAATTTATCCCTTTTTTAATGCAAGTGGGATATTTCCTAGGGCTTGTACAAAATAATTAAATGTCCTCTCATAACAGTTGGAAAAGGGAAAAAATAATATGAAGATCCTGTTGCTTTCCTACATAATGAAGTAAAATGTACCTTAAGATGGAAAACTTGATTCTTACTTCCATATTCCACATGTGCATTTGTAGCTGTGTACACAACCCGGATGCAGCTCCCCCGTGCTTTACGTTAGTTATACATATGAGTGTGTCTGAAAAAAATCCCTTAACTCACACAATGAGAAGTGTGTCCAAAAAAGCCTTTTGCTGCTAACAGTAAATATCAATTGATTTGCTATTGTTTATGAAAAGAGAGCATTATTTTAGAGCAAGAAAACCTGAATTCTTTGCACTCATACTTGTCTGCAGCACTGAGCCACTACTGTGTGTGGCACCATCTCACCCACGAGACTTTTTTTGATGATCAGGTTACTCTTGCCTAATACGATTTATTTTTCTTATCTTCATTTAATCATGCAGTATAACCATAATTTTTATAGAGATAGTCATGACAAGTGGTTATTCTGTAGAATGAAATATTTATGGTCCAGGCAGAATAATACAGTGTAGTTGAATATGGGGCAAGGTGTGACAGCAGAGGGCTTGCAAGTGAAGATACAGGTTGCAGTGCAGCACAGGATGATCAGAGAAGGAACACAAGATGACACTGGAGACCYCAGGGATATAAGCAACTCACTAATGGTCAACTAAAGAAATGCAGACCCAGAGAATGGGCAAAAYCAGTTTAGAGGAAATGAAGCAAACCTAAGACAAGTATTTTTAAGGCACACCTCACACTAAATTTGGATGTAATGTAGAGAGATCAATGAAAAATCAACAGAATGTGAAAGTGTGCTAGAAAAAATGCAAAAATAGTTCCAAATATGCCATAGGGTAAGGAGGAAAAAAAAACCTTTACCACCAACATCATACTCCTCCCAGTGAAGGACTTTGGATACTTACAGCACACTAACCCCTCGCTTAGTCTGAAGCCAGTGACGTTAGGACCAAAGGTGGCAGTGGAAGACTGCACATAGTAGCAGAGAAAGGATAGGTAGTACATATATAACAATTTAAACTGTATCATGGAGATATTTTCCATAATTGTACTCTTTTTTTCCTTTATTTCTTTTTTCTGTAATACTTAGATCTGAACTAACACTTATCTATTGATTAGACTGTTACACAAATACAGTGTTCAGTTACACAAATAATAAATTCTTGAAATTACATGTAATGTGTATTTTCTTTTTACCCAGAACAAGATTTTGAGTGTAACACTACCTTTCACACTGTGGATTATCTTCATAGATACACTGGCCCCTATGGATGAAAGAAGTCTGGTATGTCCACCTGCATTAACAGGTGACTCTGGGCAGTGAATTCAGTGCTGTCAGCAGGAGAAATATTGCTAGCATTTCCTACCAGCACAAGGCCATATTTGCACTGTGTTTGGTGGGCTGAAACAAGCTCACTCTACTTGTGCTCCAAGTCTGCCTGACACAACCAGCTCCAAAATTGAAATCATATAGTCATAGTTAGCACACCAGAGAGCCCAAGCCCTGCTGACGGCCAGGTTTAGACTACCCCCAGGTTCTTGGTTTACAGCTGGCTTGCATCTGGCTCGTTCAGAGCACAGACTTTTGTCCACCTGCAAATAACCTCAGAGACATGCTTGAAGATACAGTCCAGAAACTCAAAACACTCCTGAAAATCTTTTGCCTTCCTCATGCCGTACTTTTCTTGTTTCTTTTTTTTTCTACTTTTTTTTTTTTTTTTTTTTTTTTTTTTTTTTTTTTCATGTGTGGCTCCTCTTCAGGAGGGTACTTGGTTTATTAGCAAGAAACACCACCTAAGACTTCATCAGCAGGTAAGGCAGCAATGGTAGTAAAAAGAAACATTGTACAGGGTCTTCTTCCACAAGATAGCTGTGGTTGTTGGTTCCAGAGAAGCTCTGGAGATGAGCAAGAAGTGCACCTCCGCCCAACATAGCTTAGCACAATGTGGTCACCAAGTGAATTTCCCTCTCCATCACCACAGCAAGATAACATTTATCAGCTACAGGAGGCAAATGGTTCTGTTGCTCACTGCAAGATTAAAGATATTACCTGAATGAGTAGAGATACATGAACATTCAGCTGTAGCTAAAGAGAGAGACATGGCTTAACAATGCAAATTGATTCAGTCTAATAATTGTCGTAGCTGACAGTATCAGGAGGAAGTTGACCGTGGTTCTGTAGTCTGGCTTTAACCATAATAGTTAGGGTGGGGACTGCAAAGAATTGGCAGCTGTTAATAGAAATGGAATGAAATCAAAATATCTATCTTTCATTTAGTCATCATCTTGAAATATTTGTAATGGCCCAAGTAGCCCTCCACCCACTTTACATTGGAACTTTTAAATCTGTGTCCAGATCCAAGGCTAGCAGCATCTCTAATTCATCTTTGGATTATCTCAAGCCCTTTTCCTTAGGCCGTTAATGCATACATTGATAAAATGAGACCAGAGTCTAAGCTAGTCTCGATTTTGAGTTTTCTGCCTAAATCCAAGCTAATTTTGATGTTAAAGAGCTAAAATGATCCCTAAGGAACCCAGGAGATGGTAYTCTAGATGAAGCCATTCAAGATCTGACTCCAGCCAATGGGCTTCTATTTAGGGCAGTCTRTGTTTTAGTACCAACCTAGAGAGATTTCAAGTCTTTCCTCTCACTCWAGTTCAGCATTTCTGTCAGCTCTCTTTTTAATTAATTTCTGCAAAAAAAAACACAGTGCACACAAAATCCAYATTCAAATCATGAACATGCATAATACTGCTACAGTCATGCCTGCAGTTTTCTTTGTTCTCTTCAAACAGATAGCTGCCAGTAAGGAAGATTACATGTTGCATTGAATTTTCCCAGATTATGTCTGTTTGGATCCAGCATTATGGTTCAGCCTTTTGTACACACGGAGAGGGCAGCTGGAACATTTCAGATGCAGATGTGAAACTCCCCAGAGATAATTATTCACATTATTTTTTGCATCTTTGATTTTAGTTTTACCCAACTTGTTTGAAAATCTTACATACTATGCACTAGCTTTAGTGTGCCAGTACCTTCAGAGAATTGCTGGCTGCAACCAAGTGCTTCATATGTACATTCCCAGACACTTTTTGATTTGTGCAATTGGTGGTGAGATTGTGAACATACATAAGGAAAAAAATCTTTTACCAGAAGAGCAGTTATTTAAACAATTAACAGCACAGAGGAGACTGAGCAAAACTATTCTAAATCCCTTCAGTTGCTTTCTTTACCCTTCCCTTTTTTTTACACATCCCCTCCCTTTCAGATCTGAAATTCCTAACCAGAGAGTAAATGAGGAGACAACAATACGCTGCAGACAGTTGTCTTTGTGTATTGTTTTTGCTGGAACTGGAAGACGGTTTATCAAAAGGGTTTTGAAAGATGACACTTTCTTTCAGACCTGAAGAAACAGCTAGCTCCATTCCCTCCCACGTCCTCCACACACTTCTTCGAGCCGAGCTGCGAGGTGTTGATGATGATCTATTTCAGCCATTCCTTAACATTGGAGGTTCTGGCCTCATGGGCTGACAACTGATTGATAAGTCCTCTTTTGTGGGCTTAGAATGGCTGACCTTTTCCTCTTGGATTCCCATTACAGGGAAGCCCAGTATCCTCTTTCTTGGCCAAGTGCCATGGGAAAGACAGTGCGCAAAGACAGCTCCAAGATCAATGTGTGAATTAAAAAAGAGAAGGAAGAAGACAGCCTTGAAAATCATTCAGCATGACTGGGCACACACTAAATATACAGGAGACTTTTTATCATGTATGGGTGTTTCTTTTCTCTCTGTGCTGGCCACTATACATTGAGATGAATCTTTCTTGAAATAGGTTTTTCCTAAACATTCTTGATTTCCTGATCTCTAGGAAGTCTTTCAAAAGAATTATCCACTGGTATCAATTTTCAGACAAAATCCATCACATTCAGGGMATAGATTTCCAACTTTACAAGCTATTAGTTAAGCTGAAAGAACAAATTGCTACAACTATTGTGGGTTTCCCCAAGCTCTTAAATTATATTATCTCATCAGTGCATCAGAGGCCGGGGAGACCACTATTGCTGGAAAGGCTAATGGGAGACTGATAGAAAGAAATAGCCAGACATTTACTATGTGGAAAAGTCACTCACACTCCCTGTGAAACTTCTAGGATTCCCTCTGATTTGATGAGATACTCTTCATCCACCACTTACTGCAAAGATACARTTTCTCAGTATAACCTTGTAAAACATTTGTAGCTTACTTGATTCAAATCCATATCAYACTTCACCCATAACCACACATAAATCAAACTCTTTTTCAGTTTCTAGAAAAGTTTTTAAAAAGTGAAAAAAAATGGAAAGCTACAAGATAGAAAAGCTGCTGGAACATTCTAGCAACAAGAGGAAAGGGAAAGAGAAAGTAAAAAATCATGGCAAAACCTGATCTTGCAAAAGATTCGGTTCTCCTTCGGTTCTACAGAGGTGACTAAAGTTATCCACACCCAATCTTTTCAGGCTGGATAGGCACTACTGATATATTTGTTTTATTCTCTGTCATTAAACACTTTCCATGAATAGTTGTTTTTCCTTGCCAAAATTCCTCAATGCTGAGGACCTTGAAAACACTGTAAAAATGTTAGAAAATTAAGAATTCAAGCAGGTATACATTTTTAACTATATTTGCATGTTTTTGTCAATGATATTTTTGCATGGATTTCCGTTGTTTTGTTTTGCACTTGTTACATTTGTATTAGATGGAATTGTCTCATTATTCTATGGCTTAGGGCCTGCCACAACAAGGGAGAGCATAGGGAAAGCAACGCATGTTGGGATGCCCATTGCCACGCAGGATTGCTCAGGAATCTGTCAATGAATATTTTGTCAAATGCTCAAGGGAAATGGGCAGCAATGGAAGGAGACTTTTGCTCTCAGACATATTAACTAAGTACTTCCCCAAACCCGGCAAGATGCTCGACATACTCTTCCAGATGACACCTTTGCGGCCATGGTGCCTGTATTACTTGTAAGTTTAAACAGCTGGAGAAGTCTACAAGAAGTGAGTTCTGAATGTAGGATCACTAATGCATGCCTGTTATGATAAARTCTAAATCTAACAACAATCAGAGATCAAGTCATCTCTTGGGAAGTATCCACTGGTCATGGTCAACAGAAAACTTGCCTCAGCAATAAAGACTCTACTAAGAAGGGGAACTGTTAATAGTAACGGGATGCTAGAAGAAGCTTTAACTTGGGGAACGTAAAAGCAAACTATGGCAATTGTAGCGTGCCATGGAAATGACAGTAAACATAATGAAGCACCCTAAGGCATCACTACCGCAGCTTAGGTTGGGTTCAGCTGTAGGAGGTTCAGGCTTTTATTAGAAATGAGCAAATTCTGGGACATGTCAAATAACTAATTCATCCAAAGCTCTGATGAACTTGCTACTTTTAAGTAAAACCTGGAAGCTTTTCAGATGCAGGAAGAATTTTGTAAGTGAGGATAAAACATACAAAACCCTATGGTTTGGGCCTGAAAACAAGGAAAATTCAGCAGTTTGGGGTTACTTGAAGTTTGTATTTGGTTCTCCCAATGCAGAACCTGATCACCTATAGAAATAATTAACTCTTCTTTTAGCTCATATGATTTCAACAAGAGATAAGTCTAATTAAATTCAGATTAAAATTTTCACTGTCTTCGGTAAAAGTTTTTATGGGCTAGACAAGTCAAGGTCGGCCATAGATCTGAACTACCCAAAGTCCTCATTCATCTGTGGATTGAAAAATCAAGTCCAGCTATTTCAGACATCAGAGCATCAAACTCCTTTTCATGGGTGTTTATTTCATCTCCAAATCAGATCAGCATTGTCTACTCAAGTGAACTGTAGTTCTACAGAGAGAGCATTAAACATTGATTTTATTATTTTTTTTTTATGATTGGAGGTGAAAATGCTTCTATGTGGCACAATTCAACTAATCTCTGTTGAGTTTGGGATGTCTAGAAAAAGAAGGGAGCAAGTAAGTAATTTCACGGAGGAAACAATAACCGCTGTAACAAAACCAAAATGCGCAAGTGTGACCAACCAATAAACCCCTGCAAGGGAAGAAGGCTCAGAGGAGATGGATGAGGGTGAGGTGCCCCCAAAGCTCACAAATAATATAGGGTGTGATTCATTAACCACAGCTGTTGCACAGAAAGCTGACTTTATCTCAACGCAAAGGCAACTGAAGGTCACTTTTTTATCAAAAGTATGTAAATGTTTCTCCCTGGGTTAGCCAGACCAGCATGAGGGAACTGTGTACATGGCTCAACCCAAAACAGAGTATAGACCTGAACAACAAACAGGAGAATTGCAAAGAGAGCAATGGGCTTGAACTAGCTTCAACCCACATATTCCTTCCCAACAGCCAGGGGAGCCCAGCATCGTGACTGTGGGCGTATTATAGAGACCAGTAATGGGAATCACATTGGTATTGTGATTGTACTATATATTGCAATTGCTATGTTTTGCTAAGTATATAAAATTGTATTGTGATTTCAGTATATTGCTATATCACCCTGCTAAATCAAAAATCCTGTGTAACATCAAATATCTTCAAAGAAGTAAATGTTGATATTAAACATTACACCTTTCACGTGTGGAATATCTAAAAGAACCGGGTTGGAAAGTATCAGACTCCRACAAAAAGGTGGAGGGGGAACAATGGGGAAAGAGATGCTTTGAGTCCTGAAACTTTTTACGTTGYATAATCCCATGGAGGGAGACCAAAATTCCATGTTTGTAATCTTCTTTGACAACATCACTTTAAATCCACACTCCACTTTATCTGACTGGGCTAGGAATTGAGTCAATTCTTTTTTCAGTACAACTGAGAACCATATCAGAGTCTCAAGAGGGGTAGCAGACAACCTCAAGGTTTTGCACAGAAGGGATAAAAAATGGTATAATGCTATCTTCACAGAGGAAGAAAAATACAGTGCCCACTGGTAAAAGGTCCAAGTATACCTGACTAGCAGGGGCACATTTCTCCAACATCAAAGGCACGGTGCAGTATTTAATTCAAATGGCTGAAAAGTCTAACAGCTGAAAATTAAAATAAGCTGTCAGTCTGCTAAAAWAGATTTTTAATTCAAAATAAATCAAACTAACAATTTGCAGATGTTTGGAAAGAAAATGTTTGGGTTACTTGCTTTCAAAGCCTGAGCCCTCTCTACCTTTGGTGCTCCACTTGCATTTTAATGGTTGTGGTGGCTTCCTGCCACTGCCTGCTCCCTCCTTATTCTTAGCACAAACCTCATGAGTCGGCAGGTCTTGCACTCACCCTTGGCTTTGAAATCACATGACTTCTGTCATCCTTGGTGTTAAACAGTGGAGAGAAACCCAGAGCTCATTATCCCTTGGCAGAAGGAATTTATTAAGGCAGAAAATCAAATATATATTATACATATATATACACATATATATGAATATATTTACATATGTGTGTATATTTAAAATGACATACTTGGAAAATACTGTGTTGGTAGAATGCTGGAAATCTTAAATAGTAAGTTAGATCCTTAGAGAAAGGGAAAGGAGAAATACAGAAGACAGATCTTTGGGATTTATGCTAGCAGTTCCTAAAAGCACAAGTACACAGCCAAGGTGTACCTCTAAACGAAAAAATGACTGCAAAAAATGAATTATACCTTTAAAGTTCATATCTCCAGCCCAGTTCTGCCTGCCCTTAGGCAAGCAGTACAGCTAGTGAGCAGGCATGGGGTGAGCTCTCTTTGCAGGAGAGTGCTTACCCCCAYCCCAGCCTCAGCCTTGCAGAATTTCACAGACAAGTTATTATATATTATTTAGATTATRAAAATAATTAAAGGCCATTAACACACACAGAACGAGAAAGGAGAGAGCCCTGAGAATGCTTCCGTCCCTCTTCCCTSCTGAGCCCGCCAGCTCGGCGCTCCAGCCCGGAGACCCTCTCTCKTTCACAGCTACCAGGATTTCCTGTTCCTTCTGCACTTGGTTGACCTGCTCAGACTGAGCGACTGCGTTGCCTGGGCTCTGTCCCTCCAGCCGGACCTCAGGTGAGGAATAACACGGCTGCCAGCTGTTACTGTTTTTTAATACTGCCCAGTTTACACTGTTCCTGCTACCTGCCAGGGGGTTACTTCACCTTTTTCTCATGWCTGGAGTTGATGGGTTTTTTTCATRCAGAACATTTTCCCATTGAGGGGTGAGGGCTTTTTYTTAGGAAAGTCAGTCAGTTCTGATGACCTGAGACAAGACCAAGAAGGGTGGTGAGGAGCACCAGTAACAAGATTGCAGCTGGTGGTGTCAAAGCATTGGAACAAGAATTGTGCAAATAATTAAGACTTGGAACAGTTTCTTATCACCAGTGAACTTATTATTACGTGTCTTTCTTCAGAAATGAGCTTAAGGAGTCCATATCACTCTGAAACGCTTTCAAAATTACGCTAGATACATTAACAACGTTGGCTGTGAAATTGCAGAGAAAAACATCTCTTACACATTTGTGCCACCTAGTGAATAAAAACAGATTGAAGCTTTGGTAGAGAGGAAGATGGACTGGCCTCCTAAGAAGTGCTTGGAAACTTTGGCACTGAGGATTGGCTTAGTGGCTCATTGAGTTACTGCTTTTGTCCATTGCTGATGGACTGCCAGTTTCAAATCCTAGAAGGACTGGAAATGATAGTGGTCTGGTAATCCAGAGCCACCAAAAGCTGCTCCGCGTTACAGGGCAAACAAAGCAGTTGCGTCTCACCCTCATTTTCGCATGGCCCCTTAACTGATATAAACAGTAACCATACAACAGAGTGATAAGCAACTCAAAGTCATTCTGTGCCCAGATGTGTGGGACCTAATGCCTAAATTTAGACGTCTTCTGTCTGTTGCTCAGCGCAGAGAATCAGAACATTATTCAAATTAATATCGAATTGGACTGTTCAAAACAGAACGGTATTAGCCTGGAACAGCAAACTCGGAAAAAAATAACTTTTCGAAGCACTAAGGATACTCTGTCAAGAAATACAAAATGTTAAGAAATCTGGGTCAACAACCCAGAATTTTCTCAGAAGACTAAACAATAAGCGGAGATCAGGATCTCAGTGATGTGTATTTCATGAATGACTGACAAATCACACATGCTACACAATGTCAGTCAGCACTGTCGGCCAAATGGTTCAGTGCTAATAGTACTATAATACATTATGAAGACTCGCTATTATYCACAGTAACAGTGTGTTGTCCCTGGCCAAAAGAAGGGAAGCTTGAGTGTAGCTAAGACTTACAATCTAATCAAATAAGAGGGAAAGGAAAGAGATCCTCATTTTATAGAAGAGAACTGTGACATTACAAAGGCAGGCAAGGGAGGTTTATACTGTAGCTTCAGGCCAAATCCTAGGCCMTGTAATCACAGTGGTGGTGACCCTGGTGGCAGTTCCTTTCCAAATCTTTACCTCCTGCAGGACCCCAGCTTGTTACTTAGACATAAAAGGCAGGTGAAGTGCCATCTGTGAGCGGCCAGCTCTTCTCTTGAGAAGGACTACTGGCGAGACGAGAGTGCTGCTTCTGTGCTGCAGAGCTCCCGGCACTAGAGCTRGTGTTCAGAGCAACCTCTTTCCCCAGGAATGGGCAAAGGATGCTCACTCACATCATCCACTGCAACTCAGAGGCAGCTCRCATAGCTGCTCCTCACTGTAGCTCAGCTGATGATTTTTACCTCTCGGCTTTGTGCCTCCTCATCCAAATTGCACATAAATGGGCTGAATTGCCTATAGATGAGAATTCAAGAGTCACCTTTTCTCTGGCAACTGTGCTTCTGGATGGTTTCCAGGACCACTCAGGCCAAGGGCTGAGATGAGTTGTGAGAGTTAGAGGTCCTCATAAACCTTCCCAAAACATTAGTGGATTCTGGCTTAGCYGTCCTGATTTAAGCTTCAACTGTGGCATTTGTTTCTAGATTCAAAGCCAAAATCCCTAACCAGACACTGTTTCAGTATCTTTCTGTGAGCCAATTTGTGTCTTAGATGACAATAATCAGATACTGTGTAAGGTGTTGATTTTGTTTACCAGGATTTTAAATGTAACAACTCTCTGAGTGCCAACTTTCCCTGTAGATTAATAAACCAAGTTCCAAGATAAATGACAGGTACGTGAGCTGTAAAATACTGCCATCTAGTGCATACTGGRTGTTAGACTAAGTAAACATTTTTCTCAAGAAAAACAGGTTAAAGTTAAGCGTTGGTTCTGTGTCACAACATGTCAGGTTTCAATTGGTTATAAAATYTAGGTCTAGGCTAGGGCAAATTAAATATATCTGTTCAAGGCTCAAGTTCCTTCCAGGCTACTCTTAAGACCTGAATCTTCAGGAGAATGCTTCATTGCAAAACTAATTTATACCTAAGCTGGGTAACAGGCAAGTTCCTGTTCATGGTACGATGCATAACAATACATGTCAGAGGCATAAAAGGGAGGTCCATCTCCCTGTACCCCAGCACAGAACTGTCACTTTTCTTTACTGTCAATCTGCAATTTTCTACACCTCCCTGCTCCTGACCACTCTCCCAGGCCCTTTAGACAACAAGTTGCTGGTATAATTTAAAACATACTACCTGCCCAATAAGAATGTACAACCAGTCCACAGTGGAGGAAATATGAAGCTCATCCTTGCATCCCTCTGTTAAGAAAAGCTGTGTATACATTCTGGCCCCAAGGAGATGTTAGCATCTTCAGCCACACTTATCTGAGCTGTGATTTCAGCAGTTCTCACTCTGGGTACTGTCACATCCAGKCAGCAAGCAGGTGGAAAGTATCAGTATGCTAGAAATCTGGTAATTCACTGCATGGCTGTCTTCTGAATGGCAGTGGTCCAGTTGTCTACTTCATTGGTACCAGTGGAGGTTCTGCCACTGAACAAGGTGGACAGCTACTATCTTGCTTATTTGCTCACATTGAAGGGTTCTGGAGCTCTTTCAGCGAGAGGAGACATGTCAGCTCAGGTGTCTTGGATTAAGTCCAGGTACATAATTGCATTTTTCCTGTCTACATTTCCCCTTTGCCTTCAGTTGGATAAACAATTCCTCATGCTGCAGCCTAAATTATTGTGTTCTGCTGCTCTGCTAAAAAGCTGCCATATTCCACCCCAAACTTGGCTGTATTTAAAGGATGGATTAACTGTTCTTTATACGTGCAGTTTGGAACTGCACTACATGGTCCATTGTGTGTTTTAGGATCATTGTTATTTAAAATAGCCATTTATCACCTCATCTTATACTCAGGTCTTGAAAGAAGTATATAGAAAACAGGCCACAGCAGAGAGTGGGTTAATATCCACCATGGGCCAAAATCAGTGTTTGGTTACAGTCTGATTGCTTTTCAGAGGGGGCTGGGAAGGAAATGGCCTCCTCAGAATTAAGGAAAAAATAATCCACTTACATCATAGAAGGCTGGAATCACATCAAAGGCCTGCAAAAGCTCAGAAATTGGCAGTTTGAAACCCACTAAGAACTGAAATGAATTTATACCTTTTATAATAGAGCTGGAACAATGATTCGAACAACTTAATCCCTTAGCAATTTCGCAACCTTTTGGTACTCTTCAAAAATCCCTCTCCTGTCCTTATGCCTCAAACCATCTATTTAAATCTTTTGCATATTTAGGACCAAATTCTACTCTCCTAAATATTTGATCCTGTTAAGTTCAGTAGAGCTGCACATGTGTTTGAGAGAGCTGCAGAGCCTGGCTTTTGATCTTTACACAGAGGAGAGATTAGATACAGGAAAGGCGACAGCATGGTCCAAGGACAACACACGACTCAGTACGATGATCTGCATGACTTAGAGAAAGTTAATTAGCCCTTGTTTTTAAACTGAGAGTAACACCAGCCTGCTTCCTGGGAGAGCTGATAAAGCCATTTTGGTACCAATTGCAACAACAGGCTTAAGGGTCGTTTTGAATCGAGTGCTTAAAAATGAGCGAACTCTTCAGCCCTAAGCTGTCAGTGAAACATGGCACAGCTACAGGCTGACTGATGAGATCTACCACCYGTGGTCACAACTAAAGTGTAGACGATCTTCTCCTTGCAGGAATAGGCTCCTCTGCCTGGACTTGTGCCATGCCAAGCCCTGGGCAGAGGAAGGGCACTAACGCCCAGAGCCGGAGGCAGGGGGCTAGGGGAGACTCCGTGGTGTCCTCTCTTCCCRGACTCTGCCTCAGCCATGAATGAGSCATTCYCCTATTGAAGATGAGTGACTGCACAACTGAGAAGGAAAAACTCATGGAGAAAGTAAAAGGAGCCTGATCCCATAGCTTAGTGCTGGAGACACTCAGCTGGCAAGAGGGTGACTTGGACTTTGCTCTAGGGGCTTCTAGGGCTGTTGAGGTATTTCACTAGCCACTGGAGAAAAGAGAAAGAAATAATCCAGGCAGCAGTGACCAGCAACCCTGATTTTCCCCTTCCAGCTGARTATCCTGACCATTGTCCTGGATATTGGTTTCAATCTTCGATTCATAGTTTAACATTTCCTTAACAGCAGTCCTGAAATAGCTAGGTAAGCTCCTGCTGGCAGCAGTCTATTTTTATTGTAACAAATGCCRGAGTTTTCCCAAACCATTCGTGGGTAAAGCTTCACACACAGCCCCCCMCACACACACACACACATATATTTGTTTTTTACAAACWAGTCCTGTTGGATCTCTGTGCATCCTTGGTATAAACTTACTTTTGCCTGTTTGTTCTGCTGAGAGCTGTTTTTCAAAACAACAGTCCSCTGTGTTCCTTCTGTAGGCGCTTAGAACTCCTGCTCTATGAAAACAAAGCCTTTGTCTCAGAGCTGACCCACAGCCCCACTGAYCCTGCAAGTCCCATTGCTCACCTCTGCACTGGCAGCTATACCAGCCTTCCTTCAGGGCTGCCAGGAGACCTCTGAGGGAAAGGTACTGCAGAAGCTCYTGAGTGTACTCCTGATGCTCAAGGGGTAGCAGCAGAGCTCTGGCAGTCTTCTCAATTGCTCTACCTGCCCTTTTTTAGGACTTTGCAATCTTCTGTGTGCTCTTTGTCCGTGAAAGAGAACCACTTGTTCTTCACCTGCTAACTCTGTCTAGCAATGAGCATATAGCTCTGGGCAGGTCAGTAACACATCCATTTGTTTGGGAGAGAAATTCTGAGAGCCAGGAAAAGGGATGGAGAACATCCCAGACATCTCTTCTGGAGCTAGGAGGCGCAGAGATTACCCATGGGAATGGCTGGCTTGTGACCTGAACTGTTCCCAAGAGCAAARTGTTCAGGTCCCCGTACCAAAGACCATGACAGTGCACCAACCCCTAGAAACTCGCTTCTGCCAATAAGCGACATGGAAGGTGAAGCTCTCCAGCCTCTTACAACAGTTCTCTCTACTGTGTTTCTTTCCACCTGGCATAACATATCTTTAATGTTCAGTGGTACACGGGCTAGAACCTGGTTTTCCCAGATGCTCCCCGCCAGGAAGCATTGATCCACAGGCTATACAGTCATTCTTACCCTGAATATAGTTACGGAAAAGTTTAACTAGTAAAATTCTGTTTTTCTAAAAACATTTAACAGTAATATAACATTTTAGTGAATGAGGACTTAGCCTCTTCCAGTTTTAGATTCAAGGTCTTAGTCTGGTTGACTCAGTCACATTCARATGAAAGCAACTGCCCATAGCAATGTCAAGTGAGAGTGCTTTAAAGGCACAGTAATTACAGCAGTTAATTATTTGCACAGTGTCATAGGTGTGCACAGCAATACATTGTTTAGACAAGTCCCTACCCCAAGGACCTTACAGTCTAATTTGGATGGACACAGTACAGATAATTAAAGAATGACCCATGGAAGTAAGAGCAGAAGCCAGCAGAATCTGAGTTCATCTACTGTTATGACTGTGGGATATGTTTATCCCTTTGACCACCTAATGTTATTGCCAGATTTGCTTTTCAAATGGATGGCATGCACAACAGTTTTCACAGCTCATCTTTATGGATGTAGTAGTTATCTTCATTATTTAGGTTCTGGTGCCCTCCTGTGGCCATTTGTTTTTACCCATTTGGAGTTGTCAATTTTTATAGCCCAGASTTCTATTTATGAATGTTATTTATACTTATGTGGCATCCTGAAATCCCAGGTACCACTGCTCTGCCAGCTGAGCTAGACCTTACCTTTAGGCAGTGCCTTCAGAGAGATCATCGCAATCCCAGTGCCCCCCACTACTAGTGGGCCCCGTACTGAAAAGTCCTTCTGARTGCACAATTTGCTTCAAGCATGATCTGAGCAAGAAAACTTTCTTCCATCCATTTGACTATATCCTTATGGCTAGTGWCTGAGGAAACCTGTATATTCCAAAAAGTACCTGAAGTAAAAGTAGGTTATCTGACATACCGCCTTTGGTTGTGCACCTGGGTACTAATGATGACGATGCCTTCTGCATTCCAGAGTTGACTATGAAAAACAGAAAAGTCGTATGAATGAAGCACCGAAGCATTTTTCGACAAAACAAGAAAGACAGATTGGGGCCACTGTAGGAAATATGAAGAAGTAACAATAAAAGCCAGAAATATAATTAATACTTTGCCAGGGAAGATCTTCYCTATTACCTATTGGCACCCCAGACACAACTGTGACTACAACACCAAGAATTCTGACTTGTATTTCTATGAAACAAAAAAAAAATACTGGGACAAGCAGGCCGTTTGCCCATGCATATGCACAGCAAACAACAGTTTTAAATCTTATCCGGGAAAATCAAATCACTCAGCTCAAACGAAGAGAGGATCAAGGATGTCCTAGCCAATTCGACAGTAAGTGTTTGTTGGATAAGAAAACTGTGGTGGTGTAAATATTATTAGGTTGCCAGGGAAGTCATAGAAAACTCACACCCTCCATAAATGTATGCACATCCTTGGACAAAGACCATCCTATGGCTTTGGACAGGACGTGAAAGACGTGCAGAGCCTTAAATTATGTACAGTGTGATATTGGAAAATATCCACTAACTTTTTAACGTATATGTACATACATTTTCATAAATAGACCAAAATAGCAACCTGAATAAAATATTTAACACCTACACTTTACAGGGACTTTATATGCATAMCTATGTTTTAAAAATATGTTTCTTAGTACTACTAAATTATAGTTACTTGAAATGTCCCACATTTCATASAATAAAACAACAAAATCATGTCATAAATATTGGTTACCTAAAAATGAAAATGTGTGGAAATTAGAAATCAATCTAAGTTCAACATGAAAGCATGAAAATAAATTTCGCKTATGCTCTGAACCAGTCAGCATAGGAAATTTCTCATTCCTATAACAACTCTCCTATTTTCATTTCTGTTTCATTTCAGTTTTCTTCCTCCTCTCTACTCAAAACTGTGAGGAAATATTTTGTATGTACTTACTATATTCCTGATTTCTCCAAATCCTGTCAGAAGCACCCTCTCTAAGCACTTTTTCCAGGTTCCAGAGAAGCTTTTCTTTTTATGCATAATATCATGACACTCCCATTAACAATCTTTTTACCCCTTTTACGTTCTGATAGAATGCAATGTCTAGACTTTAAATGTGATTCCTTACTGCTTAAGTGAAAAATATTCATTTCTCTGCCTGTGACAGGGACAGTATGACTTATGACAAGTGTTCTTCAGTACAGTACCTGACTAAGCTATCCACTGCATCTCTCTAAACTTACTCAGGCACAAAACAAATAAAGATTATTGTACATCATCTAACTAAAACTCACACAGTTCCCAAAACTGCTTCTGCTAAGACTGGGCTACAGACGTTCAGTCTTACATTGGCAGCATTAGCCAACATGTGGAATAATGCCACTCAGCTGTAAAGCCGATGAACCTGTCGAACTGAGATGACAGAAGACAGTCAGTCCCACACATCTGGTTGTGCAAATGCAGTTGCTTTTTTAACTYGTTACTAGTCACAATTGCACCCAGTTGTCCTATAAGGAATAAAAAATGTCCCGATCTCATGAGCAATATTCTATCCAGTCATATTTCTATAAAAGAAATATTTTCACTTCAGTTGAGGGGTTTTTTCCACTATTGAAATATCCTCATAGCAGTCTTGCAATGAGCCTCTCTCATGTTGTGCAATATACAAAGTAAGCATTACCAGCAAACTGGATGTTTATGTTACTCTGCCACATAATGAAAGACCGGTGTAACTGTACCTGCTAAATCAATACAGTTGATTATGTAGAAAATCATTGCTATTCTTGACATGTTTTTAAGATTTAAATGGTGCACTTTAGCAGAAAACAGCAGAAACCCATTTTATGCACAGGCATTACATATATTATTAGGATATATTACATATATCCTAACTTATCCCAGTTGAAACTCCCTGGAAAATACTTTACATTGAAAAGGGGTTTATTCCAATTTGGAATAAAAATTCAGCATTTTGAGATTTCCTTAAAGAATGAAAATTCCCAGTATCTTTTGTTTAGATGGTAATCATCCCATTTTTTCCAAGAGAAGTAAAGCAATTGGCTCTTGGGCTCCTCTCTCACCCTCAGAGGACTCCCCATGGTATCTTCTAGAGATGAAAACTGCTTTAGGAGACTCCCAAACCCAAAGAGCTGCCAGAAGTCAAGGTCAGCTAAGCATGCCCTCAGTAGAAATTCTGTCTACTTCTTCGGAGGGTGAAACTACTGAGAGCCTTTGCTCAAGTAAGGGTTCCCAGCTAAACTTAATGAAGTCTGAAAGACTCTACATTGGTCTCTTGAAATTTTCTGGTAAAACACTTTAAGACAGGTGAAGATGTTGAGATACGACCTCAGAAACAGAGTCAACTTCTCTGCTTAGGCCAATATCATGCCTTTCGCTGTTTGGCTACACGCCAAATTCAATAGTTCTTTTAGACAACTTCTGGCTTTCTTTTGAAAGAAGCAGTCAGGTGAAATCTTCAAAAYGCTTTACCATACCAATAACTCATGACTCCATCTAAAAAGATCTCTAAAAATCACAGGCATATCAAAAGAGTAACTTTCAAAACACTTTCCTCCTTCAGATAATTTTTCATCTTATCAGGTGCTTCTAGCTAACAAATTAAGTTGACTTGGCAGTGCCAAACAAATAAATAATAGATAGTTAAATATAATCTACTGGGACAGAAATTTGTTCTTGAATTGCAATGCTAAATTTTTTGAATAGCTGCATTTGCAGCTGTCCTTCAGTCTTCCACATCCAGAATGTGGAGAGATCAGGAAGTCTACTAAGATACTGGYACTCTCTCCAAAAGGATTGAATAATATGCCAGTTTATGAATCTGATGCAACTGAAGAGTTTCCAAAAGTTAAAAAAGAAACCAGACATTAGAAAGAATGTTTCCAAGAAGCTTCACCTRGTTACTTGCAGTTGCCTCAAGTAATTGCTAGATGTAAAGAAAGCAAAGATTCTGCAAGAAAAATGCAATCCGCTCTCTAGTGCYGATCTGTTCCCCTGCACCAATCATGTGCAACCAAAAATACAGGAAACCTCATGCAAACCAAGGTCCGTTTTACAAATTAATGTTAAGTATTGCTAACACACATTATTGTCTTTAGACTATCCCCAAAACAGTGAAAAAAAGAATCCAACAACTATGTGCTTCAGCACTATATACATCAAAACGTCCATCACCTTACAAAATTTTTGTCTGTTGCCTTCACATTTCCTAAAAGACCTGGGGATACTCTCTACATATCTCTTCTGCCAAAGTGTAAGTGCAGAATATCCGTCTCCATGCACATTACTATATGCAGAGCAACTACAGTATTTGTGCAKAAATTTGCAAAGGTGAAACATATGGTGTTATATGAAGAATAAAAGTAAACTTTGGATCTAGAATCTACGCAAAATTTCAGGAACGTTTTTCTCAATAAAAAGGGTCCTAAGTAAACTAATATAATCACACCATTAATCAATTGTGTGCTAAGACACACTCAAAATTAGTGAAAGTCATCCTCTACATTATGCTTAATCCTGAAAAACAAAGCCACTGGAAAAAGATGATCGTTATGCTGTTGCAATAATGCCATGTAATGCCATTGCATAAATTCTATCTATTCTCCAGCACAAAAGCAACTACATTCCCAAACACCCTCACATCTTAGGGCATTTGTAACCCCCCAAATCTCTGTACTGCTGCATCCCTCGGTTAATGCTTCCAGTAGTAATATCCAAATTACTAACAGCTTCCACAAGTGTAGTTYGATCTTTGGAAATTTGCCAGTTAATTCTGTATTATCCTTTCCAACATTCTCACTCTAGCTGACATGAAAAGCAGGCATCCAGTTTTACACCTAACTGGTATAACTACTGAATGTTTAATGACCTAAGTGGTTTAATTCACTGCTGATTAAATCCTAGTGAGGTTTCCAAACCGAAAATTTTCCACCAAACAAACCTAAATATAAGGGAACTAACTTCCGTTTAGAACTAGTGGAAAACTTTCAAATGTTTGATTCCCTTTAAGGGAAATGGATAGTTTTCAGCAAACTCTAAAACTTAAAAATCCCATTAATCATGCTTTACTCAATTRAAATTTTCGTTGGCCCAGATCAAGTCTGTTCCCTGAGTTCCTCCAGCTAGCTACGTCACTGCTCTTCCAGACTGGCCTGCCTTGGGTCTGGTATTTTCAAATCTGGTTCTTCCAATACCTTAGTCATTCAGATGTTATGAACCCTTCAAGAACAGGATTATCACTTATGTTCAAAAATGTATTACAGCTTTTCATTCTGCAAATCAACACTCTTGTTCAATGTGAGTACTTGCCAGGACCCCTAAAAGAAGAGAATGTGGAACTGAACTGATCTTTGTAGTTAAAACCAAAATGCTTCACATGCTTCAAAAGCCCTTCATCAGATTCAGTTTATGATAACCTTGGGAGCATTCGATGTTTAGGCTCTGACACGTTTTTAGAGCACTGGGCACAGAGGTTTGTGATTGCCAAATACAAGGTTGTGTTGAACTCCTAGTTCACTGCAAGAATATAACCTAAAACCTACAACAACAACAACAAAAATCCCAGACTCTCAACAACAGTGAAACCCTGTGGGTGATGTATTTAAGGGTAATTTATGGATTCTTTGGGTTGCTGGAGTCAACCTCCTGCCCGAGAGTATATTTGAGGCATATAACAGAACTCCCGTGAAACCCATGGTCTGTCAGGTCTGATCGCTTAAAAGAGCTACATAATTGCACAAATTGCTTTCACTTCTTGTACATTATACACAACTCAAATGTTGAAAGAATGTAGGGACTGGGCATCGTTAACCAGCATACCCTGTTCCTTAGTGCAAACATGTCATTAGACTAATTAACATATTAATGTTGATTACTTAGGATTGTATAGCCCAGTGAGGCATTTAATATTACTGCAGAAGTTTTCAAACGTAGTTTCTGTAGAAGTCAAGTGTTGCAAGTCTGAAGACAAACAGGTGCTACATTTTAAACTCCATTGCTGTGCCTTACAACAGTCCAAAACAAGGCATTAGGCATTCCAAATATGGAACCAAATGCWTGCTTCTGATGAAACTAATCCCACAGGCAGCTTCCACAGACATGTTCAATTCTGTAAGAATCTGATCCAGCTGCTTCTAAGTACAATGGAAAGGTTCTTGCTAAATTTACCCATTAAAAAACCCATAAAATCAGCATGTAAAACCAAATACAGACAAAATGAGAAGCTCTTCACATACAACAAAGGAGCCTCTACAAAAAACAACAGCTTTCTCCACCTTTGTACCATATTCAATTTCCCCTCTGAGAGCATCTCTATAAGATCCTCGTGTGGCAAGCTGGAAAGATGCTTGTTTTGATTCTGCCTGTCCATAACCCTCTCTGYTGCCTGAACGCACGTTGCTTTGCTCTCCATAGGCTGAGAGGCTGACCTGCTCGAAGCAGCTCTACGGAGAAGGACCTGGGAGTCCTCATGGACAACAAGTTGACTATGAGCCAGCAATGTGCCCTTGTGGTCAGGAAGGCCAGTGGTATCCTGGGGTGCACTGGGAAGAGTGTTGCCAGCAGRTCAAGGCAGGTGATCCTGCTGCTCTACTCAGCCCTGGGGAGGCCTCATCTCGAGTACTGTGTCCAGTTCTGGGCTCCCCAGTACAAGAGAGACATGGAGCTACTGGAGAAAGTCCAGTGTAGGGATACTAAGATGATTAACGGACTGGAGCATCTGCCCTGTGAGGAACGGCTATAAGAGCTGGGCCTCTTCAGCCTGGGGAAGAGAAGACTGAGGGGGGATCTTATCARTGTGTACAAGTACCTGAAGGGARGGTGTCAAGGGGACGGGGACAAACTCTTTTCAGTTGTCCCGTGTGACAGGACAAGAGGCAATGGGCAGAAATTGAACCACAGGMAGTTCYGCCTGASMGTGAGGRGGAAYTTCTTCCCTATGAGAGTGACAGAGCACTAGAGAGGTTGTTGAGTCTCCTTCTCTGGCAATATTCAAAACCCACYTGWAYRCAATCCTGTGCAACGTGCTCTAGTGACCCYGCTTGAGCAGGGGAGTTGGACTAGATGATCTCCAGAGGTCCCTTCCAACCTCAATCATTCTGTGATTCCACAACAAACAATATCCTTTCATGGGCTTTCTGGGAACAGATGAATTCAGCACAATCCCTGGAAATACCTTTRCCATGAAGTACAGTGAATATCACCATAAAATGCCCCTTTCTTCTTCTGGATCTTGGGAAACATCCACAGATTAAGAGAAAAGAAATCACAGCTTTTTAAAAAACAATCACCCTCCCTACAAAGACAGATGAGTAGGGAATTCCACCAGCACCACTCAGTGGAGTTGATCTCATTAATTGATCTCTCTCTACTGTCTTACAGGTGTTTTGAAGTCAAAGCTTGATGGAATATTTTTAATTGTTCTTTGCAAAAAAAAGTAGTTAGTAGTTTTCCACAGACACTTTGCTTTTATGTAAGAGTACWGTGAATAAACAATCCAAAACATTTGGTCTGTGAGAAATATCTAGAATGAGCTAATTCTACACATTTCAGTGGTTTCATACTTTTGTCAAGGAAAGTGCGAACATGACAGACTCCTTTGATTAGTCATGATTTAGATCCAAATGAAAATGCCACAAAGTAACATTTTGTTTGATATCAAGGAAAATAACAGTTGACATAAAAGCCTAAAATAACTCCATTCTATTTTTCTGCCGTATGTTGTTTTAGCCAAAATGAAAGATTAAGAACTGATTTGAAAGAATGTGAGATACTGGGCCAAACTCTGAACTTCTCTGAGATGTAGCTCCATGAAATATCCAGGAGTCACTTTGCTATTTAGACCTCAAGTTATAGCATTTGCTTTACAGAGTCCTWCTGTGTCTTTCACACATTAAAGTATAGGTCAAAAATTTTACATATATTCCTTAAGTTTTTGAGTGACACAAATTTCGGTGTGATTATATTTAGATATCCAGGACCAGATTTTCAGACACGCTCTATACCCACACTTTGGGTTTTCCTACTCCCCCAAAATGTGTGGGAGCTTTTGAAAGTGTGAATGATAACACGCTTGCATTTCTCCAGTAAACTCTGTTCACTTTAACATGTAGTAGTGTGGAGATAAAACWGAATTGAACATCCATACAGAATAAGTTTTAGACTCTTTCAGGACCGTCTAACCKCACTGGTCTAAGCAGACCTGTAAGAAAAACTAAATCCACAGACACATCGGTGTGTGGCATCAAAGAGTCATAGCATAAAATCCCGTACTCAGAGGAAGTGTCTAACACCTTTTCCAACTTTCAGGCATTAATGGTTAAATTTGTAATGCCTAAAAGTGCAATTCTCCATTGTCTGACACCAGTAGAAGAACACTGAACCRGTTTCACTGGGAACTAAAATCATGCTATTGCTATTCARATCRTGCTGTGCTCTTCAAAATTACTTTATAATTCCAGGGAAGACAAAATTATATAGTAACACCAAATTATCACTTAGCCTAAGGCCAGTGYACAGCCTTTCCCTTTCTTTTCYTCCATTTCCATTTTCTTTCCTCTTCCCATTCTCAACATACACTTCTTTTTATTTATAGCTTATCTCCAAGAAATGTAACAGAAAGAACATTTCTAAGCTACCCTCCAAATCATACAAATTTAATCTTTTTACTAGCACATGTCCCTCGTTATGGTCAAGGGGAGACCCTCTGATTATAGAACAGAAAAATACATCTGGAGAATAAAAATCTGCCTAGGTTATACATGGAAGCTGCARTATAGACCTAAGGATAGATCTCTCTACTGGCTGACCAGCAAAGCTATGTGGATCAGGGGTGCAGGCAAGTGCAATTCCTGATGGCATGGCTTATCAGTACAGGCTTTTTGYGTAGTCACAAAAAATTGAACAAAATTGCTGACATCTGGCTGACTGGCACATGAATGTCCCCTTTCAGGGCCCTGTCTTTTCTTCTTGTATTGGGAGAAAAGCCTGAAAATAGACATGCTTGAAGCCCTTCCCTTGCAAAGAGCTGCAGAAGAGCAGGCGCTCCCAAACACCGGCGCCCAGCAGGTCACCTGTCTGGGCTGGAGCAGAGGTTGCAGGGGAGCARGGGTTATAGCAGCACAAGGGGGCACTTTTTGCACTAAAGGATTAAGCTGTTGATCCTACAGGGAAGTGTACAGCGACACACTTCCAGGTCACGCAGAGGGGAGCTGGCTATAGACTACTCAGCAGTAAGAAAATGTTTGCTATATGAATTATTTCTTCAGAGCAGCTAAAGAAAGCTGACTTCCTCGGACCTGCATCAGGCACCATCTAAGCATTTGCCTTGTTCCCATGCACAAGCARAGCATATAGCAGCCTCAGGACGCACCTTTCCGTTCTGAGGACAGCACTCTTGRTCCTTTATGCTTTGCTCTTGTAACACGAGGACCAGACAACGAATAACTATGAAAGGCACGACAAGCAGGTGGTACCTGTAACGCTTTGTAAACCATGCAGCCTGATTTTGTTTCTTTGTTGTTAGTTGTTTGGGTTTCTTTAAGAGAAAAGATCGAAAAATGAAAAGGTATTTTCAAGAAAATGTTGTAATCGTAACCTTTTTTTCCCTGAAAATTCAAAAGGTATTTCATAAATATTTAAATCTTTTCTTCTCAAAATAATGCTTAAAATGATGTGATGTTTTCAACGAAAAAAAGTCTAAATAAATATGCTTTAAGAGTTTTGCAGAAGTCCTTGAATAAGCATTTTGTTGATGTTTATCGCTTCTAGTAACTGTCTTTTTTAAATCTGTTTTACATCATAATGGTTAAAAAAAGTGACCACCTCTTTTTCTTTTKTTGGAGCCAACACTGGGCAATTTTTTCATTCCTTCCTGTATTAGGCTTTCTGCATTGTCAAGTAGCAACACTGGGTAATTTTTCAAATGCCCACTAGAGGGCTCGTTTCCATGCGATTTCAGTGGCAGAGACGGCTCTTTTYAAGCATCGAAATCCCTGCCAATCCAATTATGCCATTACCAGCACCCTTGTGCTACTGTATATTAATGATTCAGCAACAGGAACAGTTCAGTAACCAAAGCATATATATTGCCCAATTTATGAGAGTCAATTATTAGACTCACTTCTTCAAACTATTTTACACCTGCAATTAAAAYTAACCTCAGAAAAAAGGTTGAGACAACCCGTCAGTGAAGCACAATTAAACATAAAAAGACAAAAAGATGATATAGATGTATGTATATGATATAGAAGTATTATATATATGATAGAGAAGTATGTATATCTGAAGTTCTCTGGAGTAAATGGAAGGCTTTTCTGACAAAATGAGGTTTCACTAAGGCTGAAATAGGAGAGAAAATTCGCCAGAGGGACAATAGTTCTTTTCTGCGCTCTTGGCACGGGGAGAAAATAAGTCAAAAGTCTGAAGCAAGTGTATCCCGGGGGCTAGGGAATCCTCTTTCCCCTCCTTTATGTCAACTCATCGTACAACTTTGGGGAGGGAGTGTGAGGAAGCTGTGGCCATCGGAGCTTTGCTTGCTCTTCACCAGTGCCCACTGGCCGCGGCTCTGGCCGGCTGCGCTTTAGGAGCAGCGTCCTCCCACGACGTGGAGCTGTCTGTGACCAAGTTACTGCCAGGACCCACACGGTGCCGAGAGGCCCTTCCACCCCACCGTTGCACCTCCCGGGTGTCCCTTTTCTGTTTTCAGCCCCACTCTGAGGTGCACCAGCTAAAGGAGCAGCTTGCTGCCAGCAGAACGGTTCATGCAGGTGCAGTATTTAGCAAAGCGTGAGCTCTCTGGAAACCAGTTTCCTCATTTGTAAACAGTGTAGAAGCCCTTCCTTTTTCTTCCATGCCACCTGTTCACTTTTAAGGTAAGGTAAGGTAAGGTAAGGTAAGGTATTGGCCTTTTTCCCTTACGAATCACACACACATCGATGCAATCTAGCATGCAGCACTCCAAACCTCTAACAAAGAAGCACAAAATGTCATGAAACAAGCTACCTTAAAAGGTAAAATTGGTGAAAAGATATCTATTAAAAAAAAAGTAGAAATGTCATACAAAGGAAAAGTTTTTCTTGAGTAGTATGAAATGCTGGAAACGCCACAAAATCTGCTAGCAACTTTGCTATTGCAACTGTTTTTTTCAGAAAATGTGCTCAGAAGCTTTGCTGGTGAGCACATGTGAAATGAAGTGACTAGACCAGCTGCAAGGACTGAGACTGACCCTTGAGCRAATGACTTTATGCTTGTCCATGCAGGGACAGCTTGACCTCGTGTGGGGCGTTGGAAAATCATACACATCAAAGGCAGAAGTGCGTTAGTGGATACTGCCCATCCCTGTACTGGTGAGCTTTGTTCTAGGAAGGCAAAAAAAGCCTATGGATGCAGACAGCCAAGAGACTGGTGCCTTTGCTCAAGGTGAACACTAAATGGGTTTTGTTTATAAAAGCAACAAGTGCATCAAGGACAAATGAGCATTTACAGCATGTAGAGATTAAGAGAGTTCAGGGTATACAATTCATCTTTACATACAAAGAGCAAATTCTTAAAGGGTTGTTAGCCACTCATATGGGCTACAAAAGTGAACTCAAACCATAAAGTGAACCCAACTGCTACTGGGAAAGCTGATAGCAGAGGAGCAAACTCATTGTCACCAAGCTGCCCTGATAACTTGCACACATRGACCCCAGGGTTTGCGTCACCAGAACCTGAAAACTGCTGTGTAGGCAGGGGTTTTGTCATGGAATCTTGCATGTAGATGAGTTTTCTCACGCCATTTAGTACGAAATGTTTCTCTCTTCCTCTGCTACAACTTTGTTTTTTTCAGGAAATGTAAATGTTTTCTTTCTTGAGAAAGGCTCTGTGGTCTGAGCATTTAGCTGCAGGTCCCTTACAGTTTGCTGTAAAGTGATTCCCTCTCCTTTCTCTCCTTTCTCAGCCTCTATCTAGCCAATTAAAAAGGGGGGCTTTGGGAAAGGGAACTCCTTTCCATTTGGAACTGGCCCTGACACGCGCTAAGCAATATGATGCAGGGAACTGTCCTGCAGCATCAGGAAGGGGGTCTAMCCAACTAACTAGCGTAGTCTCCATAGGAAGAGTCAGCTTGTCCTGTGATCAGGAGACACACAAAAGTCGTGTTCAGGACTCCTCATTCCTTGCAGGGGAAGGGCGCAATATCTTAAATCCCCAGAGATAGATGTGTTCATTGTACAGGAGAAAGCACCATGGAAAATTTTAGTCTATTACTCTTATGAMAGTTATCAGGGTCAAACTGTTGTAATTATGTGGGGCAATAACAATTAATTTACTTTTTTTCTAATTTACAGAACTTTTGAGAAGAAGCAGCAAGGACAGAGGACAGTCACGTATACGGTCACACACACTGGAGAAGAAATAGGTAAAAGATAATTTTCAATAGACCATAGGAAAAGATTTTTAAAGAACTTTTAATCAAAGGGACTGGATTTAGGGTGGCAAGGCAAGGTTATTTTGTTTTTCTTCATAATCATATTAGGCCTTTTGGAACAGCCAAGTTTTCTCTAGGCTTAGAGGTAGATGTTCCAAAACAGAGGATGAACAACTGTTTGAAAAACTTTTTTCAAAGTGTTTTTTGAGAAAAAGTTTCAGATGAGATCAAATGGGATACCCTTTAAATAAATATTTCTTATACCTCTTCCTTTAGACAGTTACAGATTTTGATTTTTTCCCCCCCCAAATCTAAGTATCTTGTTTTCTGATACTGGCTCCTATACCTGGAATATTTTACTACTTTTACTGTGGAAGAACTCTAACTTTCTCTTGAATATCCTTCTTAAAATCCACTTCTTTCCTGCACAGTAATCTCACTTCCATCATCACAAACTATTTCCTACTTAGACAGGTTTAATCCTTTGCTAAAAGACCAACCCAAGGAAGACTGCTAGAATGCTAAGGTAGAGCTTGCATAAGAATCTGCCATCTTCTGGACATTATAATGAGGAAGACAATGATTGTAAAGAATATAGAATTAAAATCTAGATCCATCAACAAAGATCATTAATCTTCTGCAATCAAATTTAAAATAGCCTTCTTCAAATTGCAGCTCTTTATTCTTCCCAAATTTTAATGATATCTTCCTGAAATGTATACTGAAAATGATTTTAATGCTATGCTCTGTCGACGTTCAGTGGTAAATAGGCAGATATTTGAAAAAGAGGTGTATTTGTTCCAAGAGAAAGTGTGTTCTCTAAGGCTATTTCTTTTAGGCAAAGATCTAATTTATCAAAGATTACCCTGGCTGAACGATATTGTAATATTTTCAGACACAGAAGGTGTTGCAATGAGATAATTACAGCTTTCCTTTCCTTACGTTAGGAACACGTTTAACACTACCTACTTTCAGTATTGCCAACTTATAATCACAGGGGCTTATTAAGTACTTTACTAAGTCATTCTATGTGCTTCTGCTTGATAGATATACATGGTACTGCATTATTGTCTATAATACTGCTAATGAACTTGCTTCTTCAGAAGAGATTTCCCTAAATAGGCTTTTAAATTATATTTTTGGAGAAAGTGAAATTAAGAAAGATCTGTACTGTGCAAAGATCTTCCTTATAAGCTTCTTCAAGCCTTGCTGCATACTTTAGCAGAAAGTTAGGCCTAAGGTCACTAGTTTATTCACTATAATTTCCTTGTATACTATGAGATAATATGCAAGTCAGCTTATAGCCAACTAACATAACCTGCTCCCTCCTCTTTGCAATTTAATCCTCTTTTATCTGACAACATCTTGAAACATTTGCATTTATTACTTTAGGATTGTTTGCACTGAACACACTTACATAAGTGCTTCTAGTTTTGTGATTTTCTTTCAGCTTCACACTAACTTGCCGGTGCTTTGAACAAACGTATCCTTTTCCCCAAATACTGAGTTGAACCATAGGATAGTGAGCAGTTCAGCGATATGCCCCTCCCACAACCAAAACCCCATATGCCTGGCTCCTGACCGCTGGGACAGAGATTTGTGACTCCTTGCAAGGACCTCAGCAAACTTGATCTTCATCAGAATGAATTCAAGTAATTTTAACAAAGACCTGACATCGCCTTTGCAGAGGGAACTTACCTAGCTAAAAMACTGCAGATGACAATGTGACCAAGGTAACAATTTGGCTTGCAGAACCTTTATCAAAGAGGTGAGCAAGGAGAGTGAGGAGGAAAGATTATGAGGCCACAAACCTCCTGGCACAAAAGCAACTGTTACTATAATTTCCAGTGCCCTCACAGAGCTGTTCCACGTYGCAAGTCCTGTGCATGGTGGGTAGAACGAGGTGGGTAGAGCGGGAGTCAGCAGCTTGGCATTACTAGTCTCATTACTGTCATGGGGTGAAGGTGGCATGTATGGCTATAGAACCATGGCCATGTTTAGGACTGGCAATGAGGAGGTAAAAATGCTAGTTTTAAACACAAGCAGGACTCTTCTGTTTGTAAAACACTGGTAGTTAATAAACATAGAATCCCTGTTTTCGCAGTAACTTTTCAGAGAATTGCTACTCTTTCTGGAAAGAGGAAAGCCTCAAGGCTTAAGAGGGCATGGATCAGTAGCATGATTCATCTCACCTTTGACCACCACTTTCTGCATTTTCAATGAATCATTATTATTAATTATTTATGACTCAGGAACCAACTGAACCACCTGCCGATACCAAAGGTGCATTAGTCTGTTACTGTAAATCCTACCTTTGACCATGATCCAAAGCCTGTTGAGATCAGTAGGACTTTATATTTATTGTGCTTTGGATTAGACTACTACTAAGACATTAAGATGCTATGGCCCAGATTCTCCCCTGATTTACTCCAGAGTGAAGCAGTTTTAACTCCATTGTATGAAATGAGTGTGAGAGAAGATTTAGCTCAGTGCAATATTTATCACTCCCGCGTTTTTGACTTATGCCAAGGAAAAGAGAGCAACACCTAGAGCTAGATTTTACATCACACCTCTTGAGACTGTGCTGATCTTTAGGTCTAAAGACGAAGAGGTCTGGCTCAGCCTTCTCTTTTCCCACGGTTCAGTAAGACTTCCCTCTTCATTTCTATTGAAATCTCACCTTCGCCCTAGGGGATTCAGTGTATAGTTGAGAGATGGCAAAGAGGGATATCAGTTAGCTTCCCTTTCCCAGGAATAACCCAAAGTCTAAGTAGGTTGCTTTAAATATCTTAAAGTTAGCAGCAATTTGGACCCTGACTGGAGGACAGCAGGCTACGTGGTGATAAGGATTTCTTCCTTGTTTGGCAGAAACATACTAAACACTACCCAACAAGAACAAGGTTGTTGAGGGTCATGGCATAAGGAAGCTGCCCTGGATTGAGAGGATGGAGTTGTGGTACTCCCACCCACAGTGTCAACATATTCTTTGAGCTTACCTGTGCATCTAAAGACATGTATATGCTAACATATGCTGGTGATTCTATATGCTATAATGCTAACACTGACCAAGATTATAATTGTATTTATTCAATTTATTTCATACTGAGATGTTAGGGTCTGAATGAAACTGCACAGCAGGTATGGGGCAGCTTGTCGGGGTAATACCTTTCAATTTCACTCACTACTGCCATGAAATTCCCACATAAGGTTTACATTTTTCTCTAAACAGCTGCTARTCAGGAAAACAAGTCCAACAAGAGCTGTCAGATCCCAGTAGCCTGTTACTCCTTGCCATCTCAATAAATTTCTTTTGATATGAAGTAGTTCAGCTTTTTGGTGCACAGCTGGTCCTTGAGCTGGTCAAGCAGATCAGATCTGCTGAGCCACAGAAACCGTTGCCAGTAGCAGGACCAGTATAGTTGTCTGTCCCTCTTGTACTGAAAAATGGGAAGCAGAGATTTTTATTGTTTAGCAGCCCTGCTGCCCTTACAAAACACCTTCCTAGTGTTATTCTGACACATAAAGMCTAAGCTGACACTTGTTTCAAGGTGTTGAACTTCAGCAAAGGAAACTTAAGCACAGAAAGATGTCATCAGAGAATTGCTGCACTCTCTACTACCCTTTTAAGTTTTTAAGGTTTTCTTCTTTTCACCTTTGGAGAAGCTCTCCAGCTTTGAAGTAGTTACACGTTTTATTGATGTTCTTTGCTGCCATACTGAAACTCGTTATKTGGCTAGAAAGCTCAAGGCCCATTTGAAACTTCCATCTCTCACAGTACTATGTTCGGGCTTGGATTCCCAACCGTAAGTGTGCAATTCAAAACCTAGAGTCAGACCCAGAAGGTTCCTGTGCAGCATAAAAGAAGTACCTCCAAAAGGCAGGATAAATAGACCTACTAGCTTATTAAGAAATCCTGATTGTTTAAAATAGGTGCTTCAATTGTCCTGTGTATGATATTCAAGCTTAGCAGATTTCTGGTTATACCGTGGAGCAAGGAGATAATAAAAAAGGGAACTGGCTTATTCAGACAATAAAAACCCAATAACATAGAGCCTATGCTTCCAGGCAACTCCAATTCAACATCATTTCCATAAAAGTAAGGTTGTTTCCTGGCTACTTGTATTTGCCTTTCACATAGGACTTCGTAAGATATTTCCCAATATGCATTAATTGAATTATACTGACAAACCAAAGTCTGCAGAAGGATGCCATCCATTGACTGCCTATAGCCTGAGATCAGAGACCAGATAACTGCCTTTCTGAATTTACAGGTGAAGTATAAACCTTGACATAGATGTTAGCTACCAGGACCGACAGCCACCCTGARGACTTCTGTAAAGGAGCTGAAGAATGGATACAGTAACTTCTTCGTCGCTTTACTCAGGCTAAGGTACATTTAGATACACTGAAATCAATGAGTTCAGTCATTAAAATACATGTATATATTCTTATCTGCTAACTCATAACTGGATTCAACATCACTTAAGTCTGATGTTAAGACAGAGCAATCAAGAAGCAAAAATTACACGTGTTCCTCAGACCTCTTCGCTAGACTAGACTAGGCTTAGACTAAACCCCACTAAAAGCAAAATTCAGATCAAAAAAAATCCCCAGGTTAACAGGAAGTTTGAGACTTTTGTGGAGAGTTTAAACTCTTCAGGGTCATAAGTGCCATAACTTTATGTTTCCTCTATGCCTGGCAGAACAGGGCTATGACCTTCAGCAGTTCTCAGATGCTCTCCTTACATAGGAACAGTTAGTAGTATTAAAAGCAACAAACTTTAGAACATTTCTATATAGATTAATATTTTAAAACATTACTACTTAGTACATATTCAAATAAGACTTCACAGAGTCTCTTTGCAAAGCTTAGCTGRGCAAACAAAATTTGGCTTTTTTTAACATAACCTTATCTTTGAAAGCACAAAACAAAAGTCTAAGAGGACAAAGGCACTGGTTCGGTCAAGATATATGAGCAGTTCTGATGAGTGTCGCAGAGGTGGTTCATGAGGTTAAAATCCTGCAGCGTTTGCAATACCTCTGGTCTCAGTGAAGGTAGAATCACCAGATTTTCAAACCAGCAGGAGTTCATTTTTAATTGATCAGAATAAAAGGTTAAGTGCCTGGAATCTTTACTCTAGATCTATTTGACTTTTTTCCTTTAAATATCTACTGGTGGTCAAATTAGTCAGGGTTTCATCATTCAAACAATAAAATTTGCCTATCTCAACAGAAGTGCCCTTGCAATCACTTTGGTAAATATTTCTGAGACAGTTGTATTAATCTGGTATATGATAACAGGTTCAAAGTTGTAAACCCTAGAAATCTTTTACCATATGAAATGTTATTATGAGTATCAACCCATAGTGTCTGCTTGTTATCATGGCAACTGCAGAGTCATCAAATGAGTTCAGAAGGTTTATGCTAAGGCACTTAACCTTAAGAGTGCTGAGTAAAGAGCACATATAAATCTCTATTGTAGCTGAACCCAAAGCCCTCGCTTTCTTCTGCTAAGCAAAACAATTTAAGAATGAGACACCCACAGACACATCCTTCTTGATTTTATGTACACCGCAAGCTCTCTAAAATAATTTTGATATCTTGAGCAAATCACTAATCAGAAGGACATTTTGTGGTTTTCTTAGTGCTGCTGTTGGGATGCAGCAGACCAACAGGGTAAAAGCAAAAAGRACTGGCTGAATGGGGGTCAGGCTCATTGCAGCCCTATCTGGGGCTTCTTCTCAAAAATGAGGGAAACGAGGTTTAAAAAAGGAGTGTTTTGCCAGTGCTGCTGGTCTGCAGGACCGATTGCCTGGGCTTAAGGAGAGCTGTGGGCTCTGCTGGTGAGAGCAGCCAGYAGCCGGAGGGAGCCAAGCCACAGCAGCACAGGGGGACCCTGAATAAGGGAATGGCCTGGAAGAGTTCTTCCTGTAGCCCTGAATTACCACAAAAGCTTAGAGGGTTCACAAAGACTTTCTTAATTGTCACTGTTGCAGCTTTGTACTGGTCCACTTCTCCAAATTGCCTGAAAATAGACACCACAGCCTTTACTTTTCATGTTCTTGGTGTTATTATTATCGTTATTGTTAAAAACCACTTCAGCTGGGCCGTGGTAGCTGAGCTGAACTTTCACATGTGCAAACTCTCTAACCTCTAACATGCAAATTCCTAGCTTTCGATAAAAAAAAAAAAAAAAAAGGCAGACTGCGTGTTTTCAACTTCCAGGTGCAGATATAAAACTGCACAGCAATTCTGTAAAGAGCACTTTTTTTGAACCCTAGACCCGACCATTCTGAACATCTCTCTTTTGGATCTTTCCAAGATTAGGCAGAAGAGGAGTCTGAAATGTAACAAAGAGACAGTTGCAATTGCAAGACGATAAGAAGAGTGGACACAGGGGCCGCARTGCCGGCAATGGAGAGATTGGCAGCCCTGGACAAATGGGCAAGGAAAAGAGGAGATTAGCAAGGCTCTGGGAGAAAGTGATCTGAGGAGCAAAATAATCAAAGGTTTCACACAAGTAGGAGTCTGGAGCCCCCAGATAGAGCCTGGGTGGAGCAGGACCCCAGCACGCATGAGGAGGGYGATAAAAGTGTGCAAAACTGTGTCTGCTGTTGCCAGTCGAAAAATGAATTGCAATAGGAAGTAAGTTTTGCTAAATTAAGCAGCTTCCCTCAAGGACCAGTATTTTGCCAGCCATAGCCTTTTCTTTTTCTCCACATGTATAGCCAACTTTTTAAAACCACTTTTATGCTCCTTTTTGTTCAGCTCTACCAGAGAAGTGAAAATCCATGTGAATATCATGATGAGGAAAAGCCACATGTTAGACCTTTTACACAGCTTTAGAAACAAGCAGAAAGCTGCCTAACACCCTTGGGATCCAGACAACAGCACTCAGTAATTATATAGAAAATATATCAGATGCACACAGAGCCATGCTGATAAACTCCAGCAGTTTCTGCAACTGAAGACAGATTTGCAACTATTTAAAGAGCAATTATCTAATTCTTAGATACTAAATTGGTCCACGTTCAAAGTGATAAGCAAGAAGGATGTATCAAATTGAAGGTATCAGATGTACTCAGCAATTGGTATTTATATTCCACTGGGACTGAGTAAAAACTCTCACTTGCTGAATGATAATATATGTGCTCATACTTATATAGGCRTGCTCATATATATATAGGTGTGCAAATATACATACGTGCGTGCATGGTGAACAAGAGATACTTCTTTAAACTGTTTGTGCTAGCTCCCTTTCAGGCAGCAGAGCTGCTGCTGGCAATAGCCGTGGAAACAACTTCCACTCTATGAGAGAAAGGTGCTCCGCTCTCCTCTCTCCTACAGCTTGTTGTTCCGGGGCCACATTCGCCTGGGCTTTTTTTTCKCTGTATGTGTGTTCCCCCCCATACAAAGAAGGTGACCCTTATGCAGGCAGCGACGGGCATGGCAACGTACAAGCTGCTATGCTGGCTTCGAGGAAGGCCCAGGCAAGCTGCCGAACTCTTTGGCCAAGTGAATGACTCCTTTGAAAGAGCTCTGTGAGCTGGGACCCTCTTTGTTCCCCTCGGTCTCCCGTTGCTACTGTCTCACGTGGTTATTTATTGGCCAGGACACAGAGTGCTTAAGAAATCCAGTATCTGTCTTTCAGAAGGAAACATAACATAAATGTTAGTTGTGGGTTGCAAATATAATATAATTAGCAGAAGCCTTTGACTTCTGCCAGAAATAGTATATAGGCATGATCGCCACTGTGGGCAAGAGGAGGAGCATTGTCTTACTGATTCCTGACCCTGGAAATCCCACTTTACACAGGAAAATAAAAATTCCTCTGCTAAAGGTGGTTCCTGAGTCCCTATGCACCCCCTCCTTGTCCTGCTGGCAGCCCGGTTCCCCATCGCAAAGAGAGGAGCTGAGCGAAGGGCCAAATTCTCAGCAGGCAAAAACTGCCAGACGCCCCTTCCAGCCAACGCGCCTGCACCCTCTTCCACCAGCAGATCGTTTGTCCTTGCGTTCTCGCACTTGAGAGCTGAATCCTTTCCTTCCTGGGCTGGCTAGGGGTGAAAGAGCAGCACGGACAGCAATGTTTGCTCTGCTGAAGGCAGTCTTCTGGTACAATCCTCCCGCCAGCCCATCCCACTAACTCCAAATTACTAGTTTGTTTCTTGGAGGAGCTATAGCCTGCCTTGTAAGCAGGAGAGCAACATGTCTGTTCTGTGGTTTGCGGAACTCCGTAACTTTCAGTAGGACTGTAACTTAAGGGGGATTTTTTTCTTTTTTTTTCTTTTTTTTTTCTTTTTTTTCTTTCTTTATTTCTAATATACATACACAGTCCTAGCCTATATGCGGTAAAGAAGAGGCACTATTAATTTCAAGGGTAGATGTACTTACAGTGTCTGTGGGYATAAGGGGCTGGTCAGTTAATATCAGATTTGATATTTCAGATGCTGAAAACTAAAGGTGGTAAAGGCAGATTAGTGTTATACTGCAAAAAAAACAAAAACTATGTCTGGAAGGAGAGAAAATTAAAGGGAATCATACAGAAGTCTCAACATCTTAGCAGTTTCTTCACATTAAAAGCATCTGTGAGTAAGAGGCAAGAAGACAGTGTATGCACCACTGCCCACTTCTGGATAGACTCAGAAACTGTGCTTGGAAACACAGCTGATATTCAGAGAATGGGGTTTCTGGAGCTGCTGAGGGAACAGCACAAGCATCCACTCTTCCACCACCAAAAGAGTCAGCAGATACGTCCCTGGCAGAAGCCATAGTCATTTGTTCTGGGACTTTGCTGCAGCACAGAGACAGGCTTGCACATGCCCCCTTGAGCAGTATGGGGGAGACAAAGTGGGTAAATCCCACCACTTCCCAGCAAGGGCAGGGGAGGAGCTTCCCTTGGCTCCCTGCAAAGGCTCCCAGATATTTTGAGCACCTTGCTTATCTTCTTTTCCCCTGACTTAGCAAGCGATACCCGGACACCTTAGGATGTACAGAATACGCACTCACACTCTTAGAAATCATAGTGATGGTGAAGTTCTCAAGTGGAAAGTTGGTCTCCAGATGGCGATGTCTCCAAAATCATTTGAGTGCAAATGCTACACCTGCCACTGAAGAGCACAATATCCAACACCACAGCCGGGCTGTTTTGTGGCTGGGTGTTTTATCACTGAATATATCCTAGACACCGATGAGCTCCTAGGCCAGTCTGAGCCATGAGAAAACACCTTCCAGAACAATCTGAGCAAAACAAAGGAAACCGGGRTATCCAGAAATACTAACATCCATATCTCATATGACAATTTTAAAGAGAAATCTCTTCTTAGAGCAAGTGCTGATCTGCAAGATTTCATGAAACTTGTTGTGCTGACTTGTTATAGTCTGTTCAACTTCCTGTTTTGAAACTTGAAAGCTCTACTCTTCAGATACCTTTTCCAAGATGAWTTTTTAAGGTTTATATTGCGAAGGGATGTGTTTTCTTTCTTGGAATTATGCAATATTTTAAATACAAAACTTTCTSTATGCTAGATTGTAGACAGACTGTATCACTATATGACGTTGTGACTTGTATACTATCTTAACGGGTTCCTTTTTTTTGTATCTACTCCAAAGTGTCCTGCCATAGTTCTATTCCCATCTCATCACAACAGGGTGGTCAACGAYAGGTGGTTAAACAGGTACAAAGCTTTATTAAAGATGGGTGAACGCTGAAAAGTGAAAAATAAATGTAGTGGAACAGGAAGGTAAACCAAAGTGCAGYGCTGTAACGAACGTGCCACTTGTCTTGCACTTTTTGCTTTCAAAGCCATGCAAGCAGCTTTGATGATAGTGTTATCAACTGACTGCTCTGGACAGCCTTTCCCCTCCCAGCTCACCTTGTGCACTGATACAGCGCAGGAGAGGCGTGGAATGAAATAGCCAGGATAGGAAATTTTTCAGCCCCAGTAGGTGCCACAACTGCTCACGTCCCAAGAAAGCACCACCAGATTCATCTTCTCTTCTGTCTGTGGGTACTGGTGTCTTGAAAAACAGACCAGAGGCTCAGGGACTCAAGGCCTCATCAATACTAGCAAATTGAATAGCCCTAGGAACATTTCCCTAGGAACTCTTCCAGGCGCTGAAACATGGTCCTCTGTATTAGTAAACTGTTCGAACATTTCCTGGCCCATGCCAGCTGGCACTCTCCCGCTCAGTTCCCAGGCACAGTCCAGAACAAAGGACCCATTTCCAAATGGCCCTTAGTATGCAGCTACTCTTTTTTGAAATGAATGATACTTTACTAGCAGAGATGCAAGCTCTTCAATGACCGTTGGCTTCTGTGCGCAAGAATATTCTTAGATATGTTTAATTTACTAATATAGATGCAATCAATGATACTTCAGTCACCCTGAATCACAGAATCATAGAACGGTTGAGAGTAGAAGGACCTTTAGAAACTATCTAGTCCAAACCCTTGCTCAAACAGGGTCACTTAGAGCATTGGCCAGGACCCTGTGTGGATGGCTTTTGAATATGTCCAAGGAAGCGCACTCCACAGCCTCTCTGGGCAACCTGTACCACCAAGTTACCTCACAGTAAAGAGTTTTTTCTCATATTCAGATGGAACTTTCTGTGTTTCAGTTTGTGCCCACTGCCTTTTGTCCTCTCACAGGGCACCACTGASAATAGTCTTCTCTTCTCCGGGCTGAAGAGCCCCCGCTCTTGCAGCCTCTCCTCATATGAGAGATGCTCCAGTCTCCTAATTATCTTAGTAGCCCTTTCCTGGACTCTCTCCAGTAGCTCCATGTCTCTCTTGTACTGGGGAGCCCAGAACTGGACACAGTACTTGAGATGAGGCCTCCCCAGGGCTGAGTAGAGGGGCAGGATCACCTCCCTTGACCTGCTGGCAACACTTGTCCTAACACACCCCAGGATAACATTGGCCTTCCTGGCCACAAGGTCACATTGCTGGCTCATGGCCAACTTGTTGCCCACCAGAGAAGGACCACTAGGTCCTTCTGTGCAGAGCTGCTTCCCAGCCAGTCAGCCCCTAATCTCTACTGGTGCATGGAGTTATTCTCCCCARGTGCAGGACCCTGCACTTGTGTTTGCTGGACTTCATGAGGTTCCTCTCTGCCCATCTCTCCAGCCTGTCCAGGTCTAACTGGCAGCACAACCCTCTGGAGTATCAGCCACTCTTTCCAGTTTTGTACCACCAGCAGMCTTGRKGAGGGTGCACTCTGTCCCTTCATCCAGRTACCGACCCCTGGGGGACACCACTAGCTACAGGCCTCCAACCAGACTTTGTGCCACTGATCACAACTCTGCCATACAGTCAGTTTTCAATCCATTTAACGCCAAATACCTAAGGCTACATCATTACAGTCTCCACTGAGCAGAGGATGTGCTTTTCTCATCAGATAACAAACGCTTTAGCTCTCTCACTAAAGGGGAGGGAAGGGGGGGAAGACAAACACCATTGCAAGGAAGTCTTCAGTCTTACTATACTTGAACTGAGACAAGTTTAGCCACATGTCTGCAGGGCTGCTTTAGAAACTTCTAGACTTCTCCGGAAAGTTCATGGTAAACGTTGCAATTATCCCTCTCCACCTAGAATTTTATTGCAAAATTACCCTCCGTCTGTAAAATAAAGTTAGGACYCCACAATAAAATCCCATCTTTGCATCAAAGAGGGCAAAGCTTGTGGGCCTGTAGAGACAGAGGTGTACTCCAGTGGATACCTCGTTAACTTCCTTCCACATTTCATCACTCACCTGCTGCCCTCAAATTTACTAAACGTACACCTTGCTCTAAACGGAAGAGTCCCTAACTTCATGTTAATGGTCAAAAACTAGTTTGCAATGGTAATGTATATCACATAGCAAAACCAGAAATTCTAAATTTCTAAATTCAACAAAGAACTCACCTAATCCTTATTCATCTATTTATGACCACTGTTATTTCCTCTATTTCTTAATATAACTTTGGATCAGAACAGGATTTCCACCAAAATAGAAAATATTTGCTCTCAGCAGACAGGGATTCACAAATAAGTGCACAACATTTAATAGCCTCCTAAAATATTCTTTAAAAAGTGTGTTTAAAAACACATTTGAGAGTCCAAGTAGCTGTAATTTTGTGTATTATAATTTGAATGCATAAGCAATCATTTTGCATACATAAATATTAGAGCTATATAGAAAAGTCCCATAGTTCATGAATTTCTTTAAAAGCTGCTTTAAAAATTTCAGCCTTTTATGCCCTACCCAACCTCTTAGTTCTTGGAGTGTAGGAAGTATCTGGACAGTAGCAGCCCTCTAATGAGGAAAGTGGAGCCTCCTCCAGAAGAATTCAGATATAAARTAAGGGCCTCTTTAGAGAGGAGAAGGCCTTGAAATTTAAGTGCCTTATGCCAGCCTATGCAGCTGGGAAACTTAAATGCCAGCATTAAAATTGTGCATTCTGCATCTATCAGCCTATGTTCTTCTTGTCCTAAAACAGTGTTTTTCAACCCTTGTTAATTGAAGCATTACCCTTCTTTTTTGGGAAAAAAAAAAAAAAAAGGCCTCAGGGCATCATTGCTAATGATTTTCATGTACATCCGATTTCTGTTATATTAAACTCAAATTTTATTTTCTATTCTTAATTTTTCCTTCTTTTGCTTGCACAYGCAGAAAGAAATGCATGATTTTAACTGTATTTTAATTTTATTTGGTAGAAATTGCTTTACAGATTATGATTTCTGTCCTCCAAATCATCAGTGGGTCTAGCAGCCACAGGTTGAGAGACATTAATCTAGATGATACAAACTCCCAAGCACATGTCCACTTGTAACTTATTGGCTAGGACACAGCTTATTTTTTGTTGCATATTTTCTGTGATTTAGACACAATCACAGGAGAAAAACAGGCATAACTAATATCCCTTTCTTCCTGATCATTACTAATAGAAATGTTACATGAACAAGTAGAGAACCAGACACGAGAGGATGGGAGAGGGGAATGCGTGAGGGCCCCTCCACGACCGCAGCTCCTTTAGGGGAGCTGGGACCCTCAGCGGTCATCGCTGGAGACCTCCAACAGTGGCCACCTCACTTGCGTTGCTAGGTAGGGCTCATCTGGGGYTTTCCTAATGGGGAGGTAGGACTTGCTCAGAAACCCAGACACAAGAATTGCGAAGCTCTCCTGAGCGCAGTGATACACGCAGGTGGCTCTTCCTCCGCACGCAGTGACRTCCTCACAGACACGTGCACCCACACACACACACATCCCCGGAGGACGCGGAACTGCGCTGCAGCCCCCAACAGAGACAGTAGAAAAGCTGTTCAGCAGAACCTAAACACTCCATCAGCAGGCAGAAACTGGCAGAGCTATGTAGTGACACAACATCTGCAGCCTGCAAACTCCATGTCAGCTTGCAGCCAATATCCTTGCCCAGTACCCCAGAGTTACAGGCTCAGTACAACAGGTTCTTATTCAAAAATACACTTT
Organism: Rhea americana; assembly: GCF_003343005.1. Taxonomy (NCBI): domain Eukaryota; kingdom Metazoa; phylum Chordata; class Aves; order Rheiformes; family Rheidae; genus Rhea; species Rhea americana. The sequence goes on along the minus strand of NW_028185339.1, from coordinate 1,256,589 downwards.
ATTTACAGCACATTCAAACTTCATTTTGAAAAAAAAATATAACTGTACATAAAACTTTAAGTAATTTTTCCACTTACAGTTAATAAAAATACAATGAGATTTACAATTCATTGATTTAGTAATCATGGAAATTATATTTTGGCACATTATTTAAATCACACAATGAACAGAAAAACCTGGAGGAAACTTAAGCAACATAACTCCATAATGTAACAACTTTATACAGTGACATCCTCATATCAAGGTATCACAGGTCAAATAGAGWGTTTACCACTGAAAGTGCTTCTACYGTACAGCAGAGTAAGTAGTAGAATCTATAGAAATCTTCATAGCATTTTGATTATCTTTTCTGAAATGTCCCTTTTACCCACATTGCAATTAGTGCTCCAAATTTTCCCCAAGGGTGTTAACTAAACAAACTCTACTCATTTCATTATACCTTCTCAGGTTTAGAAACCAACTTTCCTTTAAAAGCTGGTTCAGGTGGAATGCTCCTAAGAATTTGATATAGATCAGGCTGACCACATACATAGCACTTCTCCACAGCCCGAAGGACACAAAACAGTCCTTGGGGCAGCTGACATCAAGCCAGGCTATTCACCACCTTGGGCAGTGAATTTCTCAGGGAAAACACGGGCGAAAGCTTGTCACCCTCAAAGTTCAGAATAAAAGGTAACATCCAAAAAGGTGAACATTATAATTGAGTGAGGGAGTGAAGAAACAAGGGGGAAAAAAATGAAAAATGGAGAGCAGGTAGAAGTAAATATGGTCAAAAATTAGCTTACAATGGTAAARTGTATCACTGAGCAAGACCAAAAATCAGATCAATCTGAATAAAATAGAGTGCAAAAATTAAACCAGTGCATAAAAGAGGTATTTGTAAACTGCATTATAGGTACATAACCACCATCAGGAGGCTAGCAAAACATTACTGTCTTTATCAAAAAGGCAAAGAATAATGAAAAATATTAAAAGGGAAAATGCTTGCAGAAGTCAAAATAAGTATCAGAAAGGTTTATAAGCAAAAAGAAGTCCACTGAAAACATGATAAAGCAAAGGAAACTGCTAAACCTAACATCAGAAGAAAGAAGAGCAAAGGTAAGATCTGCATTAACAGAGATACAGAAGAATGAAAAATTAAAAGTCAAATTGGTACGTTTGGTCAAAGGATAACATATAAAAAGTTGGCAAAAGAAGGCCAGCGACTGATGAAGGCCAGGAAACTGCTTTCGCAGACAATGTCATGTTAATACATCCCAGCTCCTACCTGCCCTGGCTAGCAAATGTGTCATGCTCATATGAGTTGGTCACATGTGTGACTGGCTATGGATCAGAGAGCCACACAAGCTGAACAACTGGTTAGAAGTCACCTGCGTTTTAAGCACACTTCCTTTGCTACAGACAACAGTGGTGGCCRTAAAGGGAGAATACTGCAAGAGAAACTGAATGCCATCATGGTACAAGTGGAAAGGACATGATGAAGATGAGAACAAGGTAGCACAAACAATTGCAATTACCAGAAATTTCACATTGTTGGAYTGGGGAGGAAAAAAACAATGAGGTGGAAGAGGCCAAAAAAAGAATTTAGGAAAATGTAATATGCTACAGAAYTGAATCCAGAACAAGTGCCCTAGATCAGGGCAAATACTGAAATATATTCTGAAATGAGGTAAACTACTTCAAGAGAACAAGAAAAAAAATATGCCAAGAACTTAAGGAAAATAAGCCAATAAAAAGTACGTAGTGATTGGAATGCTATCTTCTACAAAAGTATCAAGGGACCATCCAGTAAAGCCTAGTTTTCACACATTTAAAACTAGAGGAGGAAAAAAAAATCTTGTTGAAGGACTCAAATGAAAACAAGAATACTGGGCCTTTGCGAGATACCCTAAAAGTCCCTCCACAGAAAAATCAACACTGCTCTGTTGGTTTTGCTTGCTTGCTTAATTTGAACAGATTTTATGCAATAAAGCAAAGTTTGAATATATTTGTTTTCTAGACCTGAAGATTTCTATAACCTCTGGTATTTTCCTATTTATTCACAGGCTACAGTACATTCAGCATATAATTACAGTACATTCAACCAGACAGGCAAAAAAGTTTAAGAATGTTACTTCGTTGTATATTCATGTTACAACACTTTTAAAGACTTAAGAGATAACCACTGTTTTAACAAATATTGGAAGAATAAAGAAAAAGACAGTCCATTTTATCAAATGCCTCAACATTATACATCTCTAATTTCAGAGTAAAACAATACTGTCATTAAATTTAATACAGAAAAAAGATACCTGATTTAAGACACCAATGCATGAGTATGAAAGAGTGCTTGTTTTAAAGGACATCTGGGAGCTGAAGAGTTCACCCATAGACTTTGTTAGTATTTTGAGAGCCTTCTCTTCCAGTTCTCAAAGGAGAGAGGAGAAGAAGAAAAAAAACAATCCTATAAATACATTATATAGATCTAAAACCCTACATTTAAATATCATCATAGCTGAAAATAAAAAAGGCAGAAAAAAACAGAGCAGAAGCAAAGGCTGTCTTATCTCATGCCATACACTTTTAAATGGCAGAGTAACTCTTGTGTTTCCTGATTTACAATAATTTGTTCAACTGTGAAGCAAAATCCTGCTGCTTTCACCTCTACTGCTGCCAAGAGGGTCAAAGAGACTGCAGGATCAAGCGTTTAGTGCTATTAACATATAGTTTAACATATTCAATACAAACCTACCATGGAAGGCTATAAAAATATATTCATTTACCCAAGAACCTGTYCAAAAGGGGTAAATACAAATCTAGAAATGTGCTATTTAGATTGCAGTCAATCCTTCAGTAAATATCATTTACCAAGCAGCAAAATATCCTGCTGTGTCTTTTAATATTCACTGACTTAATGTAATCATCCTTTTTAATAAGGRGCTGGCTACTTTCAAGCTAGCCTCATAAAAAAAGTCCTGGTATTCCCCCAACCCAGGCAGGAAGTCTCTTTGCCCCTTCTGCTAAGGTGCCACTGAGGTAAAGACACCACTATTCTATAAAGGTGTCCTTGTAAACAAATAAATAGCTTGTCCAGGCTGCTACATGCAGCACCAAAAGGCTGCTTTTAACAGCAAAACGCATTTGAAAGCTTCTGGATCCGACCTGCCTAGCCAGGCGAGGCCACGTGCTTTGCTCGGCGAGGACTCGGTGGTGACAGGCATGGCACGGTGTTTTCCTTAAAGCACCCTAGCGTGTCTTCAAAAAGTACAAGTAGCAAAAAAGATAATGGAATAGCTTCACTAAATGCATGTCGAAATATATCCCTTGGTGGGGAGAGGGGGGCTTGAATGCTTAAAATGAATCTACAAGAGAGAAGCAAGACTAAAACAGGAAAAATTCCCCGTACTCTGAACAGCTCCCTTTAAGTGGCAACATTGCATATTAAAATTGTAAAGAGACTTTCTTAATTAATGCAATATTAAACTCTTTTAATGATAGAATGGAATTGCAGAATTTTAACTATTCCTGATAGATACATTAGCTTATTTATTCAGCATGAATAATGGCAGACACTTAGTGTTAAAGATACTGCAATCATTTCACATGAAAATGGATTAAGACCATGGCTATTATAAATTCTGTTGTCACCAAAAAAAAAAAAAAAAAAAAAAAAAGTTGTATAGTTGTATAATCCCAACAGTGAACAAGAAAAGTTGATGATTGCCTGCATTTTCATTTACTAGAATCAACAGGGACAATATTAGCTAGTAAGTATTCCTTAGATTTCATGACAGGAAGTATATTCCTTAGCACACTTATCTGTAATTAAGCTAAGACTCCAGTATTATTAGCAGAGGAGTAGGATCAGCTTCTGCTCTTTCCCTAAATACAGAAGTCAATCAAGAAAATGACTCAAACTAAACTTTCCTGAGTGCTTCCTCTCCCCGCTAGACACTCCTAACTTCATTCACAAACTCACAGCACAGAAGCGCAAGAGTTACCGTCACCAACGAACTCCTGCCTATGCAAAATGGGCTTTAAGGAGCAGTAAAACACCTCTACTAAATTCCTTTACAAATATACAGTACTTCATCCCATTACTCACTGCACTCACTCACTCGCTAAGGCCTTTCAGGAAACAGCCCACTGCAGTAGAAAAGCCAGAGTTTAATTTGCAGTGCCACTGGCCATAAACTGCAAACACCAGCGTAGACAGCAATACACCTGATTCACCCTGAAAATAGAAGTGCATGCATAGTTTGATAAGGAACTGTGTTAGGCTGTATCAGAAAAATCGGAGATGATTGCAAGACTCTTCATGAAAATATTAATCCTTATTTCAGATACAAGCTTTTTAAGTGTATTTTGGTTTACAGCTAAAGCACAGATTTCTTTTTGCCACACCAGCTTCAGCTACAACCCGCGATGGCCCGCTTTTCAGCCAGGATACTTTTGTTCTAAGGGAAGATTATGCAGAGTGAACCGCTTAAAATCGCGTGCTGCTCAACTGCAATTTGTCATTAGACATTGTACAATTTTTCAGGTTTTTAATGCTATCCTCTGTCAGTGGGTACTCAATAGGGATTTCGGTATCATTTTTACTTGAACCATTGTCTTTATGTGGCACAGAGAGGCAACTATCATTTTTCTCAGTATAGCCATTGATTTGGGGGAGCGATGCCTCCTGCTGACTGCAGCAGAGCTGAGAGTCGCACGCTTTTGAGATGCAGGGCGAGCTGCACAGGAGCTGGGAGGTCTTGTGGTCAAGGTACTCCGGCTGGATGGTCACAGAATGGATCCCTGCTTCATGGAAAACCTTCCGTATTCTATAAGCAGCATCTTGGTAATCAGTAGGGGTTTGGCACTTGACATGAAGAGTAGCAATATTCTTCCCACCTGCAAGCTCCCAGACATGCACCTCATGGAGGCTGCTAACCCCTGGCACATGAGCTAGTCTGTCAGCTGGAAAACAGAAGAGAAAGTTATTAGAGGGTTTGGTGCACGGGCTAGTGACCAGCTCTCTCACTCCTACGAAGAAGCTTATCTGAAAGCAGCAGTCTCTTCCAAAGAAGAGCTGCACTTTATCAGCAGCTCTGTTCCCAGCGGACTTGCGCTCAGACTCCCGGCGGCCTCATGAGCGGGGCTTCGCGTGCCTTTGGCTTCACACACTCTAGCTGCCTCCCTAGTGGCCGTTAACCAGCGCTTTGGAGGAGATGGAGTCAACACGAGACCACCATTTCCACGGCCAAGGCCTACGTCTTCTGGTCTGCTCAGCCCTGAGCACGACGGGTTCCAGAAGCAGACTGCGTTGCACCATAATCATCCAAGGTGTGACCCAGCAATGCCAGAAAGCTTGGCATCGTTCACACGGGCTATTTAACTCTTCTCAACTGAAATTTCTAAGGTGTTTTGGAAGTCTTTAGAAAGAAGCAGTGCAGGGCTGGGAAATATTAAAATTCAATGTTGTTTCTTGTACAAGCACCCMACACAAAGCATTAACAGTTCAAGACCTGGTATTTTTGTGTGTGTGTGTGTGTATTGCTGGAGTACCACATTCTCAAAATGCATGCTTTAACTAATCCAGAGAGATTTGAGTCATGTTGCTAGGGCACAGGCATGTGACTATTTCTCACGGTTCTTGAGAATTTAGAGCTGTTATGAGTGCATAATCCAAATATGTCATTCCAGAAACAACATATGCATTGCAATATATCATTAAAATTAATAGCATTTCAATAACAAATCTGACTTACTCAGTAGCTGCATATTAACACCTTTGGGAACCATCTGCAATAAAATAATCGAGGTCTCTTTGATAAGCGGGAATGCAGAAGACAAAATGATGAGCACCATAATTATTGTCAGGCTTGGATCGATGTAGCACTCCCAGTTACATGGAGCATCAGCACTCAGAGGAAGCACGTGAAAGATTGTAGCTGTAACTACCACAACCACAGATCCAAGCGCATCTCCCATAACATGCAAAAGAACACCTAAAACAAACGACACRATAAAGCTTTATATTAGTCTTTTGGGGGAGGGAAGGGGACCAGTTTGTAACAAAACGTTACATCTTTCAAATCCACGCTACTTTAAGTGAAAGTTATATATTTCAGACGCTAGCACTATAAGCCAAGTTTTCAACAGCAGCTTTCAGCACACAAAAGAAAGGGAAATACTGACTCTGAGCCACAGCTGGGTAAGTGGGATGCATTATTAAACATTTAGGGTGTGCTAGCAACTGTGGCCCAACTGCAACGCCATGGCAACGCAAAATCTGCTTGCTTAAGTGTCTGCYTGTTATGAAGAGATCCAGGCACATTTAAATGGCATTCTCAGTTAAAGATTGACAATTCTATCTACCAGTTCTATCCTGGAAKCTAAGAGAGCCACAAACCACCCCTAATAAGTAATAATTATTCTCCTCTCTCAGCTTCTGCRACTTTGTTGAAACCTGAAAAAAAATTACCTAAGGTAAATTAAGGAGCACTCAGTCTTATGGTTCCAGATACCCCAAACTCTGATTTTTAGCTTAAGTTTGATTACTTATCAGATTAGTCTTTCTCCATCAATGCCAYTAGCCTTCAGACTTAAGGAAGTTCTGAATCTGGCCCATAGGATTTTTTATGTGCCATACTATTGCATACAACTTTTTATATCTGTACACGTTTCTTTGCATTTAAGGTAACAAAAAGACACAAAAGAAGGTCTTGGCAATGACACATCTTTAATCCCACTTTGAACTATAATGACTAAGTAATGTTCCTGCTACACTGTTACAATAATCTGAGACCTTTTATTGCTTTTTGACTACTTTGAATAGTCTTTGCTCTTCCTGTCATTACTAGGAAGCACTCCAGTTTTGTCAGCCTTTACTATTCATACCCAAATTTCACTTCGACCCATGCTCAATTTGTAATGTCTCTAAATACATAAAGTTAATTCCTTTGTCAACATTTTTCTTTTCATTTGGAGTACATGAGAGTCTAAAATGGGCCATCTCCCTTTAACATCCCTGTACAGGCACTTTTGAAGGCTTCACTCCAATTTATTCCCTTCCTCTGAACTAGGAAAGATGCAGATGGCTCCCTTTGAATCTCCTTAACAACTCAGCCATGCAAGTTTTGTCCCTTTAGTGATGCTAGACACTGAATTTCTTCTGTTTTAGAGCCCTGTCTTTGCTGCTGCTCCTTGCCAGCTTGGTGCCTGAACACTGATCCTCCGTGTGCAAAATGAAAGCAGTATCAGTAAGAGTTCCTGGGATCATCTGGGTAAGATAARGAAGTACAAACTTTCAGTGAATCCAGCTCTTTCCACTAAAGTCAAGAGTATTTTCTCTGATTGGCAAATTCCTATACAGTTGTGCTTGTTGCAACACTGTTGTACTGTTTCTTTTTATTTACATGTAATCTAGATTTCAGCACATTAACCCAGACAAGAAAGATAGCTAAGACATAGTACAAAGGTAAAAGAACGTAACTTAAAAGGAGTAAGAAATGTTTTGTAAAGACTTTTTTGATTAAAAGAGTTACAAATATGTCAGAATTTTGATAAACTATGAATTGAAAAGACAGAATTTGGAAAAAGCTTATTTAATTAACATGCAAAATTAGCATGGTTTGTATATGTGTCTTAATTATGCCTCACATAATGAGGGCCCAGAGGGAAGTGAAACCATTTCCCTACAGACCCCAAGAAGCTGTGGTTATTGAACAGAATTGAAATGTATTTTTATTAAATAAAATCTKTTTAGCATAGTGTGTGTTTGAAACTATCGAAGTGAAAATATTTCCATTAAAAATATTTAAGTCTGATAGATGCCAGTTAATCTAAGGCTACTACTCTGCATACATTCATGAAGTAAAGAGGAGTGATTTTACAGTATAATAATTAATGCAGCTAGGCAGGATGTCTGAATTTCTGTTCCTATTATGTTAAAAAATAAGTAAGAAGATTCTCTGTCAATCCATTTTGACCAGTCTCATTTTCTAGGGAGAGATTAATTCTATAATGTACATCACTTAAAAAAAAATCACGATGACTATGAATTTTTAAGTATAGCTATATAACTGACTTCCAACAGCAGAAGAAAAAGTATGCTTTCTGAATCAAGCAGAATTTTAGAGATTTATCCATAATATTGGCCAAAGGAGCAAGGAATATTAGTAAAGACAATAAGAATAGATAGATTTTACAAAGATAACATACTTTAAATAGTGCTTAAAGAAAAATTCTCTTTCTAAAATAAAAGAGGACAGGTATCTTAAGATAACTGATACAAAACTCCTTATCCTTCAGACATTTTTGCTAGTTTCCCAACATCACTATGGCTAAGCATCACCATTTAGGCGAGCAAGGCTTTCTTTAAAATACACTCATCGTTTGKTTTTTTCCTGGTCTTCTCCACTCCAGAAAATGACAGTTTGCTTGTCCTGCTCCAATGCAATTGCCTGAACTCTCTGACAAAAAAGAAATCCTCTAATAGCGATTTCTGGATATTCAGGTAAGTGTCATCATCGTAGCATGTGGTTCAACTTGGAAAGAATCTTCTCTTCCCCATGCACACACATATCTGCACAACACTGAAAAACACTTCTGAAAATCTTTATGTATCACTAAAAACAGGTGCCTCACTGCCATGTCCACCTGTTAAGTTGGATTAATGTGATGCCACCTACATGACTTTGAAGGAGTATCACACCTTCTCAGAGGCTGGTGAGTGTCCATAAGAAACCTGAAACTACTACTCTTGTTGCAGTTTGGTAGTGGTCCTTCCACTGAAGGAGGAAGTTACTGTTTAATGTACTCAAAGATGCCAAATTTTGGTCCTGTTTGGAAATTGTATGTAAATATGTACGTCTACATACATATACAAAGATTTTGTTTAATTTACTCCTAAAGTAGCCCTGCTGTTTCCGTCAGTAGCTACCCAGAGACATGCTGAAGTCTYTACTGTAAAAGGGCTGACTCTGCTACCGACTCTCTCAGGGAGCAGTTCAGAGTTCAAGGACCTGGAAAGCCACTGTGCTGGGGTTTCAGTTTTCAGCACTTTTTCTCCTCGTCTTGACTACGATAACATTGTTAACCTTGGGATTTAAAAAAAAAAATTGTTTTCTGCCCAAAAGCATGTAAAAGTTGAAAGCTGCTTCACTACTAAAGGTGACACTCAAAAGAAGCATCTCAAAGATAGGTGATTTATCTTCCTACAAAGCCTCTAGTAACAGGAACCTAGTGCAAGAGGCTTTGCATCCTTTCCAAAAGGTTCACCTGCCACTTTTTAAAAAGGATTAAAATCAAAGTATTYATATATAGATAGACAGATAACATATCTCAAAGTCAAAGAACCAAATCAGCACATGCTTTACATCAGCATCAYGCTATTTCTTTACTCATATCCATGCAACTTCACACAACCAAAACCTTTATATTAAAGRCAACTAGGTCCAAATACATAGAAAATTCCTGTACATTTGCTTCAGAATTTTCTGACATTTTTTTAAAAAAAAGAGAGAGGGAAACCAGATGTTTACAGTTAGTACAATATTWGCCTTATGATTCCATCACTGTACCTCTGATGTTCAAGGCTTCAGACTTTTTCTCTGTTTTCCTCTCAGACCTCTCCTCAGGCCTCTTTTGGTCATTTGGTGACTCACCTGCATTCAAAGAAGAAACGCTGTGTTGTGTATAAGTTCTACAAACAGAAAAAACATCGTCCTTCTCAAAACCAATGTATTTGAAAGAAGGAGGTAAAGGGGRAAAAAAAGAAAAGAAAGAAAGGAGGGAAAGGAAGGAAGCGCACACAGGGGGACAAAGCCGTTTTCCGACGGCGCACCCGCCCACCCACCACCCCCGGGGCCAAGCGCGGGGGAGGCGGCGGCGTTTGGGGCTCGGAGTCGCGGCAGAGGGCGGGGGCCGCCAGGGCGAGCAGGAGGAGGAGGAGGAGGAGGAGGAGGAAGGGGAGCGGGCCGGCAG
>NW_028185339.1:1213465-1245828 GCF_003343005.1 Rhea americana | reverse complement strand
GAGGGGCGGCCACCCGGGCGGCGATAAAAGCCCGCGGCGGCGAAGGCAGAGCTCCGGCACGCTCCTCTCGGAAAGGCAGAGAAGCAAGTGCAACATGCTGCCTCGGATTCTCCCCAGGACTCCAGGTGCCAGAGCTCCGCGGGCTGAGCCAGTGCAGCGGAGCTGTGGGGACGGACCCCGTAAATGTGCCGCTTTCCTGCCGCATTCGTGGCTCGAGTGTCAAACCACAGCACAGACTGCCATCTACTGAACCGCCAGACGGTTTCCTTAAAGTCGTGTTCAAACCGTACATACGAATGCGTGGAGGTATGAATTCGCACGTACATAYGCACGCATCCGGCACAGCCAGGGGAAAATCAACATTATGCATTTATTTTACCCTGCAAAGCAGACCTGTACGAACCCTAACAAATAAGTACACCTCTATCCCGAGCCTGTAGAATTTTCTCATTCTTCGGAAAGTGGCACCTGTGCATGCAATTGGAAAAGGGACAGAGGATGGCTATTAAATCAGCGTTTCGAGATGATGAGAGCAACAGAGTAATTGCAGGAGCTGCCAGAAATCAAGCCATTTTCAACCACTAGGTTCTTAAGAAACAACTGCTAATGTCACTAGATTTTTCAGAGATCTCAAACTGGACTTTCAATGGGTTTCTTGCCAGAAATAAATAAGAAAGACAGAAAAAAAGAAAAGAAAGAAAAGAAAGAAAATCAGTATCAAGCTCAAGAAGAATAAACTTAAATAAAAGACAAAAGGACTGAAGGAAACAGTGCCCTGGAATTACTGCTTCAGCTACTCCACTAAAGCATCACTAAACTTGTCATTGCACTTGATAAAGTGCATATTGGTCTATCAGATTACAAGCAGATAGGATGGGCAAATACTATCATGCCCCTCCTATCGAAGCTGTGGCTTTCTGCAACTAAAAATTAACGGTCTGGAGAAAGATCCCTCTTTTATTCTAGCTCTCAAGAGATATTGCATTACTGCTGCCATTGATTAAGTCTCATCCCTTGCTGGAGYACAGCTTTTACAGGAGGCACCTCAGTTCCGTCTTAATTCTGTGTGCACAGCCAACGCCTGTATCGCATACAGCCCAGGGCATATTTCAACTGCTTCAAGGGACACATGGCACTGTTCAGGGCATAATCTCCCTCATCGCAAGGGTTAACCTGCACGGCTCCCGATTAACTGGAGACTCTTGTATATGCCCTTCACATATCCAGTGCCCAACCAATAAAAATATTTGAAACAGTACTGTCAAGTAAAAAGCTGTATGACACAACTGGAACAAAAAGCAGAAACACATATGAGTTATAGGAAGCTTAACTAGAATATTAGACAAAAACTTAAAAATGACAGACTATATCTTCTTTAGTATAACTAATAATACTGAATGCTGCCTATGGTACTTCACTTACAGTCAGAAAATTCACTGTAGCCCTCCTCATTACAGCTGCATAAAACTGAAGTGAATTACCAATGGGTCTTATTTTAAGAACAGGTAGAATACAGTTCCTGGAACATCATTCATCCTCCTGTGCAAAACATGCATTAATTCTCTTTGAAACAAAATCACATCATAGCCCTGCATTCAACTTCAAAAATATATAAAAATATATTAGTTATTTTCAAGAAACAGTACTAAAAATATTATTTTCGGCAAATAAGATGGTGACTAAGTCCTCTTACATGGAGCTCAGATAGTGACTCATTGGAATAGTCAGAAGCAGGATGTATTCAGAAGCAGTACACAGTCAGCCCCTCTGCTCTGAATCTGTTTCTGTTGAGCCACTGATTTTTCCTTGCTCTGCATGTCAAGTTTATGCATCTTGATCTGCTTCTCAAGACCTGTCGTTAGTCTGAAATTCACACTTTCGCAAGGGTGACCAAAAGAGAGTCTCTGCAGGGTTAGACCAAAGGTCCATCTCTGAGTCACTTGCAGTTCAAGTCTATGTTTTTGGAGATGAGGGAACCAAACTGCACAGWTTTCAAACCATAGATGAACCACAGATTCATATAGGAGCATAACAGTGTTCCCTCCTGTATCCATTATTCCTTTCGCAGTGCTGCCTAACACGCTGCAGGCATAGCCATGCAACTGGTTGTTTTCTTCTACTTTCTGCAAGTAATCCTCTCGCCTCTKGTTTGCATCTCTCTCCCCACGGTGAGTTTTCCCTTACACCAGTATACTTATAAGCCTCCCCTAGCCCTGTTTGTCAAGGTACCACAACTGCCTCACACAAATGACTCCTAAAACTGTCATCTGAACAAAGTTACCTCAGTCATTTTTTCTTGTCTGGTAAGTCAAGCCATTTACAGTAGCAAGAAAAACTAATTTAACTCAACCTTCAGCATGAAGCGAGTAYGTTATCCCTATAACTCTTTTGGACTTTGATCCTCTTCCATACAGTCCAAATGAAAGTCTTGATCCTGCAAGTAGGAAGCACCAAGCTGTTCTCAGGGTTTCTGCAGAGGGTCTTCCCTCACGAGCACTGCGCTTCTGCCTCCATAGTCCATGTGCAGTATCAGAACATTTGACCTTAAATTCTCTTAGAAAAGGCTTCAGTTTCTGATAGTTTTGCAAACACACATCTCGGTGTGTTTTAGGTTGACTGCAGACATTCAGTTATATAATGCTACAGCCCCTTTAACGAAGCTCAGGAAGGGTCATCCAGAAAGGGTTAGCTTTCTGAACTGTTTTCCAGCTCTAGTTTCAGCTACAATACTGCTAGAAGTGTTATTAGTTTCCTCATCCTAATCAGAAGTAGGAATTGGTAAAATTCTGATGAACAAGACCGGTTTTATTTTGAACCCCAAAGACCCAAAGCAGTCCTGTACGCTCCCAGAGTTTTATGYGCTAAGTTTTGAAGGTTCTCTACATGCTCATTGCTCACACTCTTACATCAGGCAGCCATCTAGCCAGTAGCCCATCTCCACCCGTGRCCGTAAGAGGAGTCTTAGGTAGCAGTAACAACAGGGTAAACATATATGATACCTTACCAGAACACTCCTCCATCCATCCTTCAAGTATTTTCAGATGAAGTGAGTTTCTGAGMTAGATATTTCCATATTTAGTACCACTCAGTAGATTTCTCTCGCGTGTGCTTGTCTGGCCTCTCACTTACCACAGTAAGCTTTAGCATTGCTTGGCAACAAGACTCAACAGCTTCTACCCATGGTGTGTGGTCTTCTCCTTTGTTTTGAGCCTTGATCCTGCCTGTTTCATTTGATATCCCCTAGTTCTTGTGCTGGAGGACAGAGCAAATAGTCAGTGCCTATTGACTTTCTCCGTACCACTCAGGATTTTACAAATTTCTGTCACATTCTCTTCAAGCTATCCATTTTCAAGTTGACAGCTGTTTCTTATAGAGAAGCCATTACCAGCCTTTTGAAAAAAGGATGTCTCTCTAATATTATGTCTAATATTTTACAGTATTAGACAACAGTAACAGTAGTACTGTTCTTCTGCTACTGGATGAAGAAAAAAAATAAAATTACTCATAACCTGATGTTGCTACTGAAAATAAATATAAGAATTAGGATAGTAACAAAACATCATGATAATAAAGAATTAATTAAAGACACTAATTAAGAGGATTCACTGTTCATCCTGCTTATCAAACTCCTGGCAGAGATTACTTTTCAACTCATCATAAAAGTAAAATGATTTATGAAAGCGATTTCAAGCATGGTCTGGAAGAAACTGAACAGTGAAAGAAAGAAGCACCCATGTATCACTGTACCTTATAAAGAAGAGACATATTTTTTTTAAGATTATGGGAAGAAAATGACTACATTTGCATTAAAAAGCTGAAACTGTCACTAAGGAAAGCATATTTAAAGACAGCAGCAGCATCTGTAAGTGTCTGAAATCCAATGGGTGGGTGAAACTGGACCTTTAAGCTTGCATTTCTTTTCTTGTACAAAGTCTAAACCACGTTCAATCCAACAATATCTAGTCAGAGCCTTGAGAGACTCTCATTTCCATTTCACATAGCAAATTGTTCTGAAGGATGAAAAATTTTTTTGTAAAGTTTGTTTCTTTAAATTAGGATTACTGGACCAAATTCATAGCTAATGTAAATGGAAACAGTTTGACTGGCTTCAGTCACAGATAAATGTGATCACCAAATTAATCACAAGATGAACATCAGTAGACCTTCTTGTGGAATATGGTTAGTGTAAGAGTATTGTTTGTGGGGTTTTTGTTAGTAGTTGTTCGTTTTATTTATTTCACCCTCTAATTCTACTCAGAACTCTACTCGGAAGAGGAAGAGAGAGGAAGAGAGATCTTGGCATATCCTGCAGGGCTGAAGGGTTGGGAAATCAGTTTATTAGGTCTGCTTCAACTCACCAAGAGTGCAGCAGTCTGGGAGAAGCTTCACCAGCCTCTGCAGAGCGCAGAGGTGAACATCGCAGTTATGAGAATCACTCTCCAAAACAGTCCCGAAACTGTCCCAGAGGTCAGCGCAGGGGCTGACGGGACTTGAACCACAGTTTTTTTTTTTTTTTTCTTTTTTTTGTTCACATTCAAACAGGGCTGAAATATGCTGGCAAGACAATCTAAAATGATGAATGTGAGATGATTTAGTTACTAGCCTGGAACGCCTTTTTGTTATTTTTTTCTGTTTTAAGGTGGTTGTTCCATTTGTTAGTTACCAACCACCATCTCTACTCTTGATACTTAGCCTAGAGAAACTTTGTACATACCTTAAGACATATCCAGGCGATATCTGCTCTAGCACCTGAATAGTGTTTCCCTGAATATTTCAGCAACTCATTAGCATTCACCTTTTAAAATGTATAGTTCRGCTAAATTTCTCTTATAACCTTTCCAATCTTGGTTTAATTTTGGTATCAGGAGGTACCAGAACATGGTACAAGGAACATGAGGAGAGAGCAAGTCATTGATTTCATCATTGTAAATTATACTGAGTGCTATGGCAAAAAAAAATAATTTTSTGTCCCAGCAGAAACTCTAGTGTGCAGCTCATATCAAGCCTGTGCCTTTAGCAAACTCTGTGCTGAAGAGCTGTCCAAATAAAACAACTGGATTTCATTYATTGTAAAGTTGTTTCTTTAAATTAGGATTACTGGACCAAATGTATAGCTAACATAAATGGCAACAGTCAACCTTGAATTTCTGTATTATACTAGAGCTGTTTATGACTTTGAACTTAGTTATCTTATAAATCCTTTTATTTCCTTACAGCTCATAATTGTAAGTATCACTGTGATGTAACTCAGACACCCTGCCTTTGCCATTAGTATGAAATTGGTTCAAGGTTGAAAGCAAATGCAGTTACCCAAAGTTCAAGAGTACTAATATTGTTGGAAAGTAGGTCCATAAATTTTGACCTCACCATTTTGCTACCATATTTGCCATGCAGAGATACTTAGATCTTTTTACTTACAGACCTGAAAATTTTCCTTCTTTATTTTTCATTTTTGACAAAGAGTATCCCCAAACATTTGCTTTTGCTTGTTTTCATATAGAATTTTTCCCCTTTAATAGAGTTGAGGAAAACCAAATATGTTCCCCTTTTCTCCTTTAACAGAGTCGAGGAAAACAAAATATGCCTTCCTTAGATTAGCCTTTTAGGCTTCTTTGAAGAGAACAAAGTATTCAAAAAAAAAAAAATCTGAAGAAAATTTAGTGAAACATGCTTCTTAACAGACTTTCATAGTTTCCTCCCATCTGTCTTGTCTTCCTTAAAGATTATGGATTAGAGCTTTTAGCCAGCATAAGTTAACATAGATCTCAAGTAATGCTACCAAAATCAAAGTTAGGAAATCTGAATCCTTGATTGGAGTAGGCTTTGGCTACCTGCATGCCAACACACTGATACCTCTGGGGTCTATAGAAACAACTGCATAGAGCGTATGTCCCCTCATTGATACATACTATGCTGGCAGGCATATAGGTGTTGGATATCATGGTGCACAATACCAATAGCATAACACGAGGATGTGTTGTGTGAATCAAGCAAACATTTGTTGGTGAACTCAGGTGCTGCATATTTGCCAAACATCTGTCCAGGAAGGTAGTACAGGCATGGATCGGCATGAGGCGTTTGCTAAAGGGATGGTGCTTTCAGGAAAAAGGTGGCATCCGCATGGTAAAGATATATTCAAACTATAGGTAAAATAGTAATAATCAGTAGTAATATAATTATTAGTAAAAATGATCCTGCATGAGAAAAGCACAGTAAGCTGTAAGTTTGTTATTATGGCACCTAGGGCTCATTAAAAATATCTCCAAGCCATAGTCAGTACCTATGAGAGAGAAGTTTATTCARACCAAGGAAGTCATTTTTCTTTTCTTACATTAGGTAAATTAAGYGATCGTGAAAATCTCATTGACAACCTGAAAAAAATGAAATCCTGTATTCTGGGAAGAGCAAGAAGGTGAAGCAGTGCCCATTCTCGCTGTGCATTTGCACTGTGACCTGCAGCTTCACTGCTCCCCTTCAGAGACCATCTCTGGAGGTGCAAAATGGTCAGCACTTGTGTGGATACCTACTAGGCAGGAAAGACACCACTGCTGGACATCACCCACAGCCGACAGTTCCTACACCCTTAATTTTGTACCCTGGTTCTTGTAATGCTTCTCATCATTAGCTGGCTTCTCCGATACTGTTACCATACCAAGCAGTACAGAATATCACTCATCTGAGCTTGATTTTAAGCTTTCACATGGAGACTTCTCTATTGCAGGGATAGAGTAACCCCAAGGGCTGGGCACAGCCTTGTTCTCTCCTTAAGTTCTTGTAGAAAGATAGTCAAGTCACAGTTTCTTTATATCATTAAAAATGGGTATAAATGAACAGTTTCTTGTGGGAGCTGTTTTGAGATCTAAAGCTGAAGCTGATTTGTAAAGCAGATTTAATGGAAAGAGGATGGAAATGGAACTAAGTGGGATTTCAAGCCATTTTCCTTTTTAGTGTCTGCCAGTAGAGCATGACTTTCTCCATCCCCTATCACATCTGTGGTCCTGCAGCAGTGGCACAGCTCTACGTGCCCACTTAAAGGAAAGTTGAAATTATTTCTAATTATTTCTATTTTCATTATTTCTAATCCCCAGAGCACTTTTGTCTCCTGCAGGACTAGTTGCTGGATCTGTGGAATCTGGGAGCACAGCTAAAAATACAATTGCTTTTCAAYATGCACACATTTCTGCTGGCCTGGTCTCAACCGGCATTACGGTCCAGGTCAAGCAGCCGCATGTCCACAAATTTTGGCCTGTGAATGTCCTCCCTCCCCATGGAATCAATAATTTTGCAACAATATACACAAAAATGAGTTCAGAAAGTTATAACAACAAAGTCTTCCCAAATCACCCTGTCAAGCCGGAAAGCTCCTGTCTCTCTCTCAGCTCAACACACATACCCTCAACTCATTCCTACTACAAAATCCTGGGAAAATAGAAGAGCCTCACAGCAAGCCTCAGGATAAGGATACTCACTCTACATTAGGACCAGAAGAAGGAAGAAGCCACATGCCACCTCTTAGCTCAGAGGCAGGCTGCTGGTGGGATAAAAAAAAAATAAAGACCCAACAGTCCCATCAGATACGAAGCTCATGCATGCGTCTGCTCGATCATGCCTGCTGGAATGTAAGAGCAAGCTGCTTGGCGGCAGACACGTGAGGTGCTTTATTTAATGAAGTGTGTGCTGTGGGAAGACACCAGGCCTTTCAGCAGAAAATCAGGTTTACTTCTCACGCCTCCAACCAGTTTGCACGTGGCTTAAAATCAGGCAGCTCGGGCTGGGCTGCATCTCCTTCATTTCCTAGTCCCCGTCTCCAGCACAGATCACAAAATGACAGATCTGATGTTCTCCATGTTAAATCTTTATTAGTTTTCACAAGACAAACAGCAAAGAATTACTGTAACGGGACCGCTGGGCTGCGTTCTCCACGGTGCTCCCCCTCACAGTTCGAGATCACCAAAACAAAGAGAGGAGATGTACATTGAACACAAGACTTAAGGATGAGCTGACCTCTACATGTAATAAAACAAGCTTCTGTATTTTTACTACGGACTGTAGAAGGTATGGCCTGTATTGAAGCTGTCTGGTATTTGTTATGAGAGTCTGATTTTTTTTGCTTAGCTGCTTCTTACTTTGACTCTTAATTACTCTCAGTTTTTGCACCAAAATTTTCTGTGTGAGACGCAGAACTTCTGAATCGTTAGAAAACTCTGGCTTGCAGGCTGCRGAGCGCAGCTCAAAAAATCAGGTTTAGACTTGCCAGACAAAAATATTTGGACAAGGATGAGAATCTGCAGAGTAGATACTAGAGCTAAAACAAAGGAAGAGAGCAGAAAATTGGCTCCGCACGCGAGAACAACGTTGCGTGCGCGCCGCGGGCCTCGGCCTCGCCTGGCGGCGTTCGCGGCACGTGAGGGTCCSGCTTTGCTGCCGGGAGCCCCGCCAGCACCCGCTGCCGTCCCTGGCGCTGGCTCCCGCGGCAGGTGACCTTGGCGATTTGCACACCTTGGCTTGCGTCTGGGACGCTGGGGCGGGGGGGGTTGCCTGTGGACAGCCGGCCCGCGCCAGCGCAAGCCAGGCACCACGGTCGTTCAGCTGAGGTTCTGATGGTGGCACCGACGCATTAGAAAATTTGCCTTGACTTCTACCTCCTAAGCTGAAGGAAAGAGCGTCCTCTCCTCGTGAGCAAGACWACAAGGAAGAGATGGAATCCCACATTGTTTTCCCATGCTTTGTATGTATATACACATATATACATGCRTATGTGCATGTGGGGGGTATATTTAAGTGTGTATATATATATYTGTTTTTCAGAGAACAACTATTTAGAGATAGCATTCTTTCAAAAGAAATATAATAAAAACCTCATTCATGTTATAKTTAGAGTACTAGCAGAAATAAATGTGAAATTTTACCTAAGGGAGGATTACAAAATCAAGTCCAGGTGAAAGCAGTGTTCTCTCTACAGTAGACAAGGACCCTGCCTTGCCTGTTGGCGTAACTGCAGGCAAAGATTCACCTTTCTGGAACTGGAGAGACAAGACCACAGGCAAAGGTACCCGCTGTGTTTGCGGGACGGTACCAAACCCGTCGCTCGTGCAGCTCGAGCCCAGGCGAAAGCAACGCGGGGCTGCCGGCCGTTCCCCAGCGCAGAGCRGGGACCTGCGCCTGCTGGCGGCAGAGGAACGGCTGCAGCCGGCCGGGCAGCCGCCAGCGGCATCCTGCTAATTCACCCAGCAAGGCRCTTGCCTACGCAGCTGCCGCTGCTGTCGGTTAATCCCCCGCTCGCCCGACACTCTTCGTCCTTGGTTTTAAGCGCTGCTGCGTTTCCGACTTCACCCACAGTCGCTCTTCCGAGCCCGTCCCGGGGAGAGGCTGCGGCTGCGCCAGGACCTGCTGGGGCAGCTCCCGGCGCAAGAGCCCGTGAAATCCCCTGCTAATCACCTGCCACCGCAACTTTTGCCCAAGAGCAGCTCAAATTTTAAACAGTGGGGCACATGAACAAGCAGGCAGGGAGACCAAGCTGTGCATGTGGTTGGGGATATGCAGCAGCAAAGTTAGACCTTCAGTATCAGCTGCAGATGTCTTTAATACGGAACAGAAATATTTTCCACCTTAAGTCCTACAGGAAACACATTAAACACCGAAATATAAACTAACAAACTTCAGCTTCCAGCACAGGAGGGTAACAAACTCCAAAACACTGTCCAGCCTCAAAGACAAATATAAATCTTATCTTTACCTCCCCTAAAAAGTATATAAAAGCAGCTGCATACAGGTTCTCTCACCTTTCCTCCCAGGGTATCCAGTTAATGTTTTGCAAATGCCTGCTTCCTCTCCCAACTGAAATACTTCTATTTTTAAGAAATAGCGATACACATACACATATTCATGACTGTAATTGTTATATACATATAGAGAGAAAGAAAGAGCATGTACAAGAGCATGAGCACACGCACCTTATGTCATACAAGGTGAGATATCTTTTCCAGGAGTGAGAGAGAGTCCCATCCCTCCCGCCAAATGTGAAAGCTTGAAAATTCTGTGCCAAGAAAAATAAACTGAAAGACTGAACTTCTGGGCACTCAGAAAACCCTCCTGCAAATTCTTCACAGAAGATTATGGGCTATTTGCAGTCAGTGAGATTTTGACAGGCATTATATGGAGGAAAGATTTATGTAGCAGAGTATCGATGTTTTCCCCTCTGCCTCTGTAAAACGTATTTTAGCAATTAGCAAAGAATATTTCAGTTCTGCATTTGCAAGTTTTTCAGTCAGCTTTGAAATATTCTCAAACAGCTTTCTTTACCTGTGCACCCTCAGACCAAGGGAAGTTGACATTCTCGTTTTGCCTTTACCTGTTCTTTTGCCTCACACAAACTGTGAACACTTCCCAGAAGATAACTGTATCCTGAACAAAAATTACAGCTGAATTACTAAARCACTGAGAACTATTAGTTGTGGATGGTTGATATGCCAGGACCAGGCACTTCCTGACAAATATCTCTTTAGGATGATGATAATCCTTGCCCCCGATCTGGCCAGCCAGAGCATTAGGGAGAAATTTTTTCTTGTAGATCACCATGTCTTTAGGAAGTCACCACAYATAGACCTCTGACGCGTTTATTACTGAGAAGCACATGTGGTGATAATCAGGCTGCCTTGCAGAATAAGCAGGAAACATGGATGGGTTCAGGCATAAAATCCACCAGCCTTGCTAACAAAAGAACGAAGAAAACGACAATGCTTTACYGGCCCATCTCAGAGAAACAGCAAACAGCGAAGCCGTTAAGCAGAGCTGCGGCGCRCTGGGAACTGCCTTAGATTATTTACCTGTTTCGGTGTCTCCTTGGGGCGTGCGACAGTAGCAGCATTCCATGAAGATAACGTAGTTCAACACATTGAAGAACAGACCTGTGAGCCCAACAATGAGGACAAGCAATGCTTTCTCTGTCTTCTGAGGACTGAGATACCTCTTGATTGCCTCAATGAAGACGCTGAGCATCAGAGCGGCGGCAAAAACAGAGTTGCCAAAGGCTCCCAGCACATCCGCCCGGGAGAAGCCGTAAGTGCTGGTCTTGTGCCATCTGATGTGGCTCACCCTAACGCCGACCAAACCGATGATCATGGAGATGAAGTGAGACAGAACAGCAAAGGCATCTGAAGCTAAGCTAAGAGAATTGCCAACGTACGCTACCGAGACCTCAGCAGCGAAAAGTGCGAGGCTCACAACGCACATAAGGATGAGCCTGCTGCTCCTCCCTGAGTAGCGGCCCATTTCGATTGCTCTTTCTGTTATTCTGGGGTTCTACAAGACAGAGCTGTGCAAGCAACAACTCAATCTCGGCAATTCTGCTCTTCGCCTGTCAGTGCTGCTCACATGTGGGAGTCACTTTTATAGGAAGCAATAAAACAATAAATCAGTTTAAAGGGCAGTTTAGCAAGATTTGTCACGTGAAGACAACTCGAAAGCTGTATCTCCAGTCCTGTAAGGGCTCCACCCTTGGCAGACTTTTTTTTTTTTTTTTTTTCCAAAAAAAAAAAAAAAAAAATGTAAGGGCTCCACCCTTGGCAGACTTTTTTTTTTTTTTCCCCAAAATAAAAAAAAAACAACTGAGACTAGCAGAATCACCAAGAGGTTGCCACTATGGCCAACGGCATCATGCTCAAAAACAGARTAAGACCCACACAGGAGAGTATAACAAGGTGGCCAAGAATTTTAAGACACTAGAGAAGGCATTTCTCCTGCATAAAATTTCCTGTGACATGTTTCAGCCATTTCCATTGCCAGTAGCTTTAGTACTGAGAAAATACTACATACCTATAGGAASAGACGTTTCAAATCCATGTTGGGTTGACATTACTTTTAGTAACATGGTAAGCATGAACTGGCTGACAGGGTAGTCAAAAACATTAGCTGGAGTACTAGTTTTAAAGATAACCAAATTGATATTCCATTTTAGCAAGCAGAGAGTTCTCTGCTGTTTGTACTCTTGGCAAATTTTAAGGAAATCCATAGACATGGAGCAAAGTTGGAGAGTTGGAGACCATTTTCTGAATTAATGACCACTAGACATGAAAACTGAGCTTTAACAACAAACCCAAAATGCATTCTTCATTTCCTATTTAGAAATCCCTGCCTATCTCAAAATTCCCAAAGCAATCCTCTTACATTTGCAAGGAAGAGATACAGAGATTTTGGTAAAGGATGGGAAAAAATTAAGAGAAAAATATGAGATGCAAAAGCTCTAGTTTATACTTTGCGCCACTTCTGGAACACAGTGAGAAGAACCTAAAGCAGTTAAGTGTTTTTTTTTTTTTTTTTTTGGTCAAACACTGCAGTAACTGCTGTGCTCTTGAGTGCACTCATATGCATTTATGTGCATACACAAATCTGATTTAAGGAAATATAGCTGCTAATAGCACACTATGCAATATGGATGATAAGACCAGGTGCCTTCCTTGAAGTTTATGATCTAGTTTTTGTTTGAAATGTCCATCTGGGTACATATACGCACACAGATAGTTACAAGATAAAGCGGAAGGAAATGACACAAAGCACAGCCACCGAAGGTTAAGATAGTGATATTGATAACCTGAGGCAACCAAGTGTCCCTCCTGCCCTTAGGCTTCCCAAGGTGAATTATCTTAAGGTCAAAAACTCAAACACTCATCCCTAATTTTCATATTTTTTGCTCACAGGGATTAATCMGCCAAAATATTTATGTTTAAATGCAGCCTGTTAGAAGCAATACCTGCTTAAATGCTGTAACATTTAACATCTGTTCATTTGTCCACACAAATACTGCAGCAGCAACACTTAAAGGTTTCTTTTTTCCACCTGGGCTATGACAACTTCTATTTCAGCTTCAGAATCTGCTTTGAATTTTAGTCCAATTTTAAAAAACCAGCAATCCTGGTAATAAATGCATAGTAGAGTAGATTGGTAGAATGAATTACAGCACTCAAACTGTTACTTGCTTGTGTTTGCATGGCCTTCATCCTCTCTTAGCTTCATTACTACTTCAGCTATGCTTACAATGTATACAGACACATTTAGACTACATTTAGTTTTGCCTTTCCTTATCCTGTATCACTCTTGCACTAATGGCAATGCTCAACTACTTTATTATTTTATTACTCGAACTACAGAGCATGAAAAGTGAGATTTTCAAAAGGTATTTTCTTTCAACGGGAATGGACTAAGGTCAAAATTCAGAGCTCTCAAAAATCTTGTCTCATACACTGTTCCAATCACCAAAAAATGAGCTCAAGATAAATGAAGTATTCCCTTTGCAGCATAGATAACTTACTCAGAAGTGTGCTCGTTTCTGTCAATAGGGAGCAGCAGTAGTACATAATGCATATTCCACCGTGCTATGCCATTTAACCCAGATTTGTCAGTGTGCAACTATAAAAAATAAGGAACCCCAAAGGGCTGCAAATCTATTATAAACATGCAGTAATGTATTTTAGTCAACTGTAGTGTATTATTCTGATTCATTTATTTTCTCAAACACATTTTACTAACTTAAAAGTCTAAGTTTTCGTATAAGTGTAACAATGTTTCTCTAAGGCTTTACAGACAGCTCAGATTTCCCTCAGAAGCRCAATGTATTCGAAATTAAAATTTCTCTCCACGGTCACCACAGAGAGATCTGGAGGCGATTCATCCACATTCCAGATGCTTCCAGCCCTACTATAATTAGGAAAAAACGTGCTGAGGGAGGAGGAGGAAGTATTCCAGAAGGGGGGAAAAAACGCCCCTCCTTGAAAACCCCAGCTTCAAACAAACTCAAGGCAGAATGAGAGCAACTCTGTTCTAAAAACAACACTGTCAACATATTTACTCCGGTATTTGATCAAGTCAACTGGCTGCAGGTTGACTGTTTGATCAAGCCGATAAGGCTGCAATATTAGAGACTACATTCAGTTTTGCTTTTACCCTGTGCATATTAGCAGCTTCCACATCCCATTTTTAAAAGACCAGTTTTGCAGTGTTTCAATGAGAGGTGAAAATGCTTGCCTGTTCTCACTAATTTGTTTTGCTCTGACATATCTTCTTTGTGTTCTTTTGTCTCTTATTTTTGAGCTCATGGAAGCTGCTGCTTACTGCCAGTCCTTCTCCTCCCAGCATCCAGTGCTGCAGTAGGCAATACCTCTTAAGAACAGTCTCAACTACCCATCATTTGAGTCTAAGAGAACATCACTATTCTTACTACTTGCACTCTTGTTAGAGACAGGATACAAGGCTAGAAAAACCTTAGGGTCATTCCTTCATCTTTCTTTCTCAATTAGTATAATGTATACATGCATTGTAGTATCATCCCAAGATCCATTGATAAATATTACCCTTGAGACTTTGTCTAGGTAGTTAGAAAAATAGATGAAAATGTTTTGAAACATAACAGGAAAATGCTGCAGGACTAATCACAAAGAATTTCCAAGTGCTCAAGCTTTCTGAGCAAGTTAATCTGAAATAGTTCACCATTTTTGCACTTACTTGGAACACTGTGGTACTATCCCAAGATGCATAATCCTAAGTTGGACATGCCACTGCTTCAATTTGATATTCAACATTTTCACTAGGAAGGCTGGCCACATGAATCTACACAAGGGCAAACATTTTACATACTTCTAAAAAGCAGAGAAGTATGCAGATCTGGGAATAAGACTGCAAGTCTCCTGTAGACTTTCAGACTACTACTGTCTAAATAAAAACAGAGTTTTGGAAACATGAAGTCATGTAATAATGTACCGGGRAAAAAAAAGGCTGGAGATAATTCTACCAGCCCATTTTTTTTTCAATTGCTGAAAGGGGTTTAGGCAGATAGCCACCAAATACACAGGAAAAGCAGAGAACAAGTTAAGCCTGTGCTGTTGAGAAGTTACTGCATCGTTTATTGCTAGCAGTGTTCGTATTTTCTTAATCAATCCATTGGTCGGAACAGAAACAGTTTGTTCGTTTGTTTCTTAATCATTTTGTACCTCTACAACCTGTACCTTTTCTCCTAAAGTAACACATAGTAAGAGAAGGAAAAGCAAAAGGGTTTTATAGAACTTGTTATACATATAACCACAATCCAGGATTTTTATTACTGCAAATACCTCTCCTCAGATTGTCTTTGCATTACTCATTGCAGTATCACTGTTAGACAGCTATAACTGCCAGTCTGTAAGATAAGAGAAACAGGGCCTTGCAAAATGTCTACTAGAAATTACATTCACCTACATTTTCCCACCAATTTGGCATTAGATAGCCTTGATATGTTTTAGGAATACATTTCCTTGAAATACCTGACTCCAGAGGGAGTCTTGACCTCTACTGTCTTTGAAAACTAGTTTCCATTTTGCCTAAAAGAATAGCAGCAAGTCTAGATTGATAACTGAAAAAAYTTTAAGCTTTTAAACTTTACAGATAAAACCTCTGCTTTTAATTTTGGATTACGTAGACATTCTATATTGTATGACAGAATATATGACATTTTCTCCGATCTTCTAGATATTTTCTCAGAATTAAAAGAATAGTACATACTCCAAAAAGGAGGGAAAAAAAAAAGACATGAGCAAAAAATATTCCATCCTTCCTACTAAGCAACACAGAAAAAATGACCAAAGCACGTTACAGCTCACAATACATGTTTATTAGAGATGTTTACAGAAAAGTCTGTGAATTACTGCTAGTCTAAGACTGACAACCGGGGATTTCATGGTTTATGGCTTTGTTTTTTGAATCATTTAAAAAGTTGCAGAACTGATAAGTTTTGGGGCTATTCAATCTTATTAAAAAAAGTTCACTTCAGAGATAAAGGAGAAGGTGGTTACACTAGTAATTTAGTAACTACGACCAAATAGAGTGTAGAACTTAGCAGGGTTTTTGCTGCAGACACATTTTGCCCCACACTGCAGTTCACTGAGAGGCTGGAAAGGTATGCAGAGACTTTTCGCTCCCATGGAGGGGGCACCAGGCTCAAGATCTTGATCCCTGAAATAAAAGCATACTCATAAATAAATTTATTTTAAAATAAATGTAAAATAAAGTGTATTATTAAAAAAAAAATCCCCAAAGCATGCTAATGAGTCTGAAAGCTCTAAACTAAGGAGTTTACTGGTTTATGTGAAATAGCAAGACTCAATGGTGAGAAATATATATCAATGTTGCACCTATAGAAACCTWACATTCATGTTTTATATTCAAACTATTTAGGTTTGATCTTGGTAGAGCCTTTCTAGTTCAGTCATATTTTACCTGGCAGTGGTCTTCTTGATCCAATCCTCACACTCAGTTTCCCCACAAAAAGGAATTTGTACAATCTGAAGCAGGGGGGGGGAAGAAAAGTCAGTTATGCAGCTTAACATTAAAAAAAAAACTCCATTTCTCAGAAAGATTTGTAAGCCTTAATATCTCATATACACTTGAAGTGGGAGAAGCACAAAACCACTAAACAAACCCAAAGGAGCATTTAAATCAAGTCAGTGTACCAAGTTTTTTTTTTTTTTTTTTTTTTTTTTTTAACAGGGTATCTTATAACTCTGGAAAGTATAAATACTATTCTCTTGAAAATGCTGTTCTTTCAGGAAAAGTTTAAATCTTTCAAACTGCAGAACAAATGCTTGCTTGCATACTGTAAGAGAGCACCTTTGCCATGAAGTTTCCGTTTTAATTCCAGTAGTCTGAATTTTTGTATTTTCTGAACAAGACAAAGACAAACTTAAGATAGAACAGAACTGCCAATATCACATTTCTCTCTTAGGAAGAGGGGCAGGGTATTTCAATACATTTGTTATTATGAATATTAGATAGAATGTTAGTTAGACTGAAGCAAGTGGAGGGAATGGAGCCGAAATGATAATCTTGTACACTCAAATGAGCTGAGGCCAACAATACCTACTAAATCTGCAGACAGTCATTTTAATTCTATCAAAATAGAATTTCTTATAGGAAGAAAGAAAAACAGCAACAGGAATTAAGCAGTAGTAATTAAGCCTGTAAGGTTTTTTCTTAAACTGTAGCCAGTGCTAATACTGTATAGTTTGAAGAAGTCACAAAATAAGTGTGCCATAAAATTTTGTCCATACAACATATACGGGTAGATAGAAAAACAGTCACAAAATGACATACCTCAGTATTTTTTCGATACAGATCCTCTGATTACAAATAAACTTTCATAAATTCAGGACTAAAATGGAACAAGTGTCTTCAAGTTGGAATGGAAAAATAATCATTTACATTTCCAAGTTTAACTACATTATATACTAGATCTGGTTTTGAATTCTCATCTAACACAAATAGGTCAATTCTCTCATAATAGTACTATTTGAAAATTTATACAGAGTAGAATTATTTGTTAAAGACATGAAGTTTTTGCTTTGCTTTGTTTTTAAATCTACCACCAGATTCATCAGATGCTTTGGAGATACTTGTACCAGGAAAATGATACTTGATAGGCAGCAGGAGCGCAAAATATTTTGAAAACAGTATTTTACTTATATTTAGTTATGTAGAGRAAAATAAGGCAGGGCTGCTACTTCAACAGCTATGCACAAGAATATCTAAAAACTCTTTTATCTTCAACTTCATAAGCATGATAAATTAATTCCTCCTCTGAGGTTCACAATCAAATCTAATTTATTACAAGACTCAAAAGAAATAAGTGCAATAAAGAAGCAAAAAAAAGAAAAAAAAAAGACAGAAGGCCAGGACTAACAAAGGTTTACTCACCTAGCTCTTTAAAAAAGTCAAGAAAAAATAACCATGAAATTAGTGACAATCAAAGGATTTTCATCAGAAATTCTGAAATTTTCAGAGTAGACCTAATTGGTACACAAACCCCCTAATCTCTCTTTATAACACATCAAGCCTTAATGATCGATCCTGGGAATTCTACCTGAATAAATTCATCTAAACATATGAACAGTTTCATAGGCAGCAGGGTGGTGACACTTCAGGGTTAAGATTTTATGTCAGTATCCCTATGAAAATAGGTCACTAGAGCTCAATTGTCCAACATTATCGGTTATACTTTGCATCAGCCCAAGACGATTTCTGGTTCCCAGCAATTCTCAATGAACCCAATGGCTTCTAGTAAGATCATAACAGCAAATCTGCTTTGACGTAAATAGCATGTACTTTAGACTCTTACTTGGACCTTATTAGGAGGTTCAGCAAGTGTTTTGCACTGTCTGTATTAGAATAACGACAGTAGCTTATCTTAATCTGAATATTTACATTGATCTCTCCAAAAAGCACTTTCTGACAAAAATGCAACACTTAATACTGAGTTTTATGCCTTGCATTTAAAGTCATTCAAGGCATGCTGTTACCTGTTATGTAAGATTAAGAATTTTGAACGATGCTTGCCTGGAAAAGGCTTTCCATTCCTATACTCTTCCTCACAAAAAACATCTAACAGCTCTACAAGAGAATCTTGTTTGGTTGTGACAGGACAGTTCAATAAAGACAACAACAGTATTCACATATAGGCTGCAAAGTTTCTAGCCTCGATTATTTGTAATGGACAGAAAGAATGTGAAGGCACTTACCAGGACTTCAGAATGAAACGAATTTCCTTACCTTTCCTGAATCAAGTTCTTTTTGAAAGTCTTCCATAGTATTAGCCACCACCATATGACTTTTTAGGTCTTCAGAAGCTCTAGGAAGGAAAAAAAAAAAAAAGAAAGAAAGAAAGAAAGAAAAATCAGTCAGGGTAGCTTCAGGCACATAACCTCCCTGACCAACTAAGCTAAGTTTTCCATCAGAAAAAATAAAAGTCAGAAGAAGAGAAACCATACATTCACTAGAACCTTCTTAATCAGCTTATAGCTTTCTATCAGTTTTGTCCTCAAAAAGATAAAATTTTGATAGTTATTCACACTGTTGTGCATGTCAGTTAAATATTGACCAACTGTAGATAGAAACGCACAAGTTCTACAGACAAACATGTATTTTATAATTATGTTCTAAACCTGAATAGCAGAAAATTTCTTAAGTAGATAAAAATATTCAGCTTGTAAACAGCTTTGATTACCACAGAGGAAACTATACTCCAGCAAGAAAACTAATTTGCTATGGTGCTGATCAGCCAGTCAATTCTTTCTCAGTATACTCACTAACAGCAATTTGCAATGAGTTGCTCTGGTATTTGGCCTATGTGACAACTGCAAATAACAATTCCAAAAGCATGTGACGCCTTATAAGATGACAATTCTATGAAGGTCAATAGGATGCAGGCTTTTAAAATACCAAAGTCACRTCTGAACATAAAACTTCAATTACTGAAAATTCTTGGACAACTTAGTTTTYAAAGTTTCTTCCTAAAAGCATCTTTCAGGAGGGAATCCTGCAAAATATCACCCCATGAACTTTTTACAATGCATTTTTTAATATCATAAAAGCATTGTTAGAAGTATTTTTTTAATAGGTTCACTACCTTTCTTTCAACATTCCTTTTTATGAGCACAATACAAAACTTATCACTAAATCAGAAAGCAGTTTTAGGGATTAAAAAAACAAAACAAAACAAAAAAACAAACAACAAAAAAGATGGGCCAATCTTGCCATTCTGAACAGTTGAATCAATGAAATGAGAAATGTTTCTGACAAAGTGCATCTGTGATTAGCACAGTAGTTTACCATACTCTTCAATCTACCTGTTATAAAGGTTAGCATGGATCTCCTCCAAAATCTGTTTGAGTTTGTCCTCTGCCTCATGTTCAGAAAAGGTCAGCTTCTGCCCTGTATCTCTCCTGACGGCTACAAATTGTTGGTTCTTCATGTCCCGTGGTCCCACTTCAACCCTGACTGGAACACCCTTTGTTAAAAAACAAAGTCAATAAACAAAAAAAAACAAAAAAAACCAAAAAATCAAACTGTTATAATGTTTATTCTCAAGAGTTTTTTTTTTTTTTTTTTTTTTTTTTTTTTTTTTTTTTTTTTTTTTTTTTTGCTACAATATTCTTTAAGAAAACCCAGCATATATTCTACCTCTATGCATTTCTGACTTTCCCATCTGCACACACTCTGCTTTCTTCTTGCACATTACACCTTGCTCCAAGCTTGTTTCACTAGCTTGGAGACTGTACTTCTACCAACATGCAAGTCATACTAAGACTGTTAAAACACAATTAAAAATAAGACAGTTATCCCAGATAGTGGAAATCCAATTTTAAAATCTGATTATTTACTTTCAAAATCATTTAAAAATCTAGTTCCTCCAATACTCCCTTTTAATTCTGACTGCATGAAACACTTTCAAATGTACGAACAGCAAATTTTAAAACCAAGTTCTGTTGAACACAGCCCTGACAATTATTAATTGCATAGAAAACTTGATAGTAAACAGGTAGTTGCTTTCTTTACAAAAATCTTTCAGACTTCGTAAACTCTGGTGAGAAGAACCATGTAATTTCTTATCTCCTATACATATAYATAGGCAAGGGAAATCTTATCAGTAAAATAAATGGAAGAAACATCCTTCAGYGTTCAGCAGGTGAATAAGAGAAAGACACTTATCCAAACTTTCCACTTATTTCATGCTCTGAAATCTCTTGGAAGTGATTCCTTATTCTCCCCGTTGTTGTTGTTGTTTAATACTAAAAGGACTTATATAGTAAAATCTACCTTAAGGGTAAAATTCTTACTCCTACTGCAAAGCTACATAAAAATCTATTAAAACTGCCATTAACGAGCAACTTAAACTGAACAAATATTCTAACTTATGGCTTACAATCAATGAATGGTTTCATTAACGAAAGTTCAATGCAAAGCATTTAGCATTTCCACCCCATTTTCTAATTGTAATACTACTTCTTAATGAAGCAAAGAATCCTCATGGCCACATACAAAAGCTACCTAAAAAAGAACAGTGGCATTAATACCAGGAATTAACTTCCTTATCAACYCTCAGCAAAATAAGTGCACTTTGCCCGCAATTTGCCTGAAAATGTTATTTGCATAACCTACATATTCTTATTGTGCCAAAATTTAAGACAGCAAGACAAAATACTAGGGTTCTCTCTCTGGGACATATATGCTAAAATTCTGTGTGTATTAAGAAGAGAAGAGACTAGCACTGGGTAATTCGGAATCAGCATCAAAGTAAACAGTACATGAACTGTGTGCGAAGTCATAGCTGCAGGCACTCCAAATACCGTTAGACTTCTACCAGGGCAATAAGCCTTTCCCTTTGTGAGCTGAACACCCAAACTATTTGTCTATTACCACAGATCTGTGAAGACGACTGACAAGAGAAAATAGAAGTCATTAAGAATGCTAATTAGAAATTAGGTCTCTTACTTCTCGACATGACTCTGGAACAAGATTTGACATAGAAATTTCAAGGATGTAATTAGCTACAATTTCAACACAAGGCTGTACATAGAAATGTCTTGTCCTCTATATTTCAGTAGATTTTATAAAAAGCATAGTTTGCTCCCCGCTATGCCTCCTCAATAAATCTAATTTTATCTGAAAAGCTTCAATTACATGGATTGTTGGAATTAAGAGTTCCATTTAAAAAATATAAAAGGTTAGAAAAAGAGAGAAGAAGCTTGGACAAATGAACTGTTGACAACTCAGGGCGCAGGGCAGGTTTAGCTCAGTTGGTCAGAGTGTGGTGCTGCTAATGCCAAGCTCWTGGGTTCAATCCCTGTACGGGGCTATGCTGAGAATTGGACTAGATGATCTACCAAGGTCCCTTCCAACCTTACCATTCTATGATTCTTCTAACAATTTACACTGAAGATGAACACGTTGAAACTAATTGCAAATTCAGAATAAAAATACGATCCCATAACATACTCAATATATTACTCAAATACTAAAACAGCATTGTTTCCTTCTGTTCACTCTTTTTGCTTTACCTCACACAAAGCCTCTTACAGTTGATGAAACCAAACTATTTCTTCCAGTYACTTTATGAAGGGTAACATGGTAATTTTGGATCAACAAAAACACTCCTTTCCTTGTTAACAATATACAAATTCAGCTCTGTTTTCCACTGTGTGCTGAGAGTGTACTGTTGTGAGCCTGGTGGCACTTAACRTTAAGACGGATTTCCAATTTGTAATTTGTATTATCAATTTTATTTTCTGTATACATAAAACAAAAATTTAAGTTTAAGAATTGCTAATAACACACACATCCTAGCAAAGAGAGTACATCTGCAAAAACATCTTTTCTTCATTTTCAATAAAGGAAGTATCCTAACAGAGGTGATCACTGATTATTCCGCAGCAACATTTTTATTATTTTTATTTTTAAATTAACAGAAATATTTGACTTCAAAATATAAGTTATTCTGCCCAACACACATACCCCACACACATGCTTCAGAAGATTTATTGGAAGAAACATACCTTAAGTTCCCAGTGATTGAACTTCCAACCAGGTGAATAGTTGTCTCTTACATCAGCACGTACACGGATATTAACACTAAGTAGTCTATTACGATATTCATTACATTTCTTCAACAGAGCCTCTCTGTCTTCTTCAGAAAGGGAATTTGTGATACCACAGGGAATAATTACAACCTGCAATATAATGTGGCATGTACTTATCGTTATAAGCAAATTAGCTCCTATAACAGCCCCAAAACAGTACTGTGGCCCTATAGCCAAGTAATTTCTTTCAAGATCTCAGAAGTAACAAATACAAATGGAGCTTGGCCACCGCAAGTACCTGGGATCTGCAACTAAACTAATAATGTGTATTAACTTCATACTGCATTTTCTGTAATTAGATTGCTCCTAATCCCTAAGAGCACTCCTTCTAGGTGCCAATACGAAACAYTTATGAATTCTAAGGCAGGAAAGGAAAGGAAACAATAATTTAAGGCAGGTTATGGAACATTTTTACACACCTGAACACAGGCTACTCGAGGTGGGAGCACCAACCCCATGTTATCTCCATGGATCATTGTCATTACACCAAGAGTTCGAGTTGTAAGGCCCCAGGAGTTCTGATATGCAAACTGTTTTTCTCCTGGTTTCTTGGGATCTTCAAATACAATTTCAAACATCTTTGAGAAGTTCTGCCCCAGATGATGTGAAGTTGCTCCCTGAAATAGTTGCACATAGAAAGTTCTGCTCAATGAAAAGTTAAGTCTATCAGTCTAAGAATTTCCTCTTGCTCTATTTACTGAAAGAGATATTCTTTTTATGTATACATACTTGGATAGCTCTTCCACTGGCAGATATAAATGCTTCTACAGTGGTAGTGTAGTCACCCCCAGCAAATTTCTCTTTTTCAGTCTTTCTTCCTTTCACAACAGGTATTGCTAACAGTTCTTCATACACTTGAGCATACAGATCAAGTATCTGCATTACCTATGAGGAACATACTATCTTAAGAATTACTCAGCATTTTGCATTTGCTAAATCATGAAATGCTTTCACACACAAAGCATTAGCAAAATATGACATCTAAAATATTAACATTCTCAAATCTTCAAGATTGTGATTAAAAAAAATTGCTTCAATCATTTGAAACCTGAGATATATCCTATGAATCAAACATTTACAATTATAAATCTCAATATAAAACAAGAAGAGTCACTGCAGAAATGCCATGATATCAAAGGTTACATTAATTTTTAGTTTCCACCTAAACATTTGAGTAAGTGCTCGGAAAGTATGCCATCACAGTCTCTGAAACGTCTGTCTTTGGGCAAAGAAATGTTAAAATTTCCAAAAATTACAAAGTGAACTGGTTATTTTGATTTTTAAGGAAAATAGGTATCCTTTATGGAGATCACACTCTTCAAACTGCATATTGTTTGAAGTGACCAAAGCCTCACAAATAGGTTACATTTGAGAAAAACTGGGTTCTAGTTACATTCAGTTGTAAAGACCGTCAGTCAAAATAATTCAGTGTCACACAGAGAAAAGGCCTTGGAATGAAGTYCATTTAAAGGAAAATCCTTCGCTCAGTTAACTCCTTTTTGCAGAAGGGTGCTCTAAGAAAAGGAGATAGATTTCCACTAAATCCTAGTAGAAAGATTTGCTTGTATTGCTATGGAGTAAGATAGCTTTTTGAAARCAACAGCATCAACACATTCAACTGCTTTTTACCTCCTCTGCTGCTTCTTCATATGTTGCAAATGCTGTGTGACCTTCTTGCCAAAGGAACTCACGAGTGCGAAGGAAAGGTTGGGGATGCTTGAACTCCCAACGCTGCAAAAAGAAAACAAATCATTAAAATTTGTGTTTAATACTGAAGGGAGTTTATTATTATTATTACTTTAAAATTGCATCTTTAAGTATGTTACTAGCTTTGCTCACAAATTATAAAATTCTGCACAAGGTTAAAAAAGGGGATGATTTATAGATTTATATTTGYTTTAATAATATAAACAAAAGTGCACTTTATTAAAAGTAGTGAAAAAAACAAATCACATAAGCCACATTCATATTTTTGCYATGAAATGTGTGGTGACTACTATTATCATGCTATATTCACACAGATTTCTGTGCTGCCCTTACAATTGAACAATTCAATGAGAAATTGTCTACTGACATACCACAACATTGCACCACTGATTAAGCTTGATAGGAAGGTCCCTGTGTGACTGCACCCACTTTGCATAGGCAGGATACATGACTGTAAAAAGAAAGTAAGTTTTGGTTTTCTGTAAAATATGAGCAGTTTATCCTAAAATTTTCTTTTTGCTATACATAACCTTGACATCCTCTGTTGCAAGAAGTACACTTTCATGTYTTAGTTCCATTTAAAAGATGCTTTGTCTTGACATACAAGATTTTCACTAAAAGGGATATTTTAATTTCATCCTGTCTTTGGAAAATAGCTTGCTTATTGTTGGTCTAATAAAGGAAGTAGACCAACATGCACTCCAAAGCTTAATATGAACAATGTTATTAAATGATGCTATATTTGAGACAGTGGCTTAGAGTTATATGTCTAGGTTCATAGATAAAAAAAAATTCTCCAACCTCAGGAGTTTTCAGGATACTACACCATATGTATGTTTCAATTAAACTCATCCAGCTATGTGTCTTGAAATGTTTATTTAAATTACTTAAAGAAGCTAGTTTCATAGCTGTAGGTAAAAATACATGGAAAAACTGGAGTGAATTACAAAATGAAGACATTTTCGTATTAAAAAATTACTAAAACCAAACATCTCTTCCATTCAGGGGAAGTCAGACTTCAGGATACTAACAGACAAATCCCTAGAGTGATTCTGAAATACTTAATAAAAGTATATTTGAGGGAATTTACAGTGTGCGAGAAATTTGTTTAAGCAGCAGCATTTTTTAGAAAATTTTGATAAGGAATTGTAGAGAGAATTCTATAAGATGTGTTTCTACTTTTCAAAACAAACTTTTGTTTATCAACTCAAGAGTTGTTATTTAGTCACTTTATACCAGTTAATGTTTTATTTACAACCAAAAGGTATCAAAAGWAGTCTACCTGTTTCACTTGTGGGACGTACAGCAATGGGTTCAGCCAGCTCTGTTTTCCCAGATCTTGTGACCCAAGCAACCTACAGGAAAAACAAACAAACAAACAAAATAAGCTTACAGAAAACTTGCTTTCATACTCATCTGCAGACTAAGTTTTCTTGTATTCAGACTAAAGTAATGTTTTGAAGTGTACCTCAGGAGCAAAGTCAGCAATATGACTCTTCTCTTTCTCTAATGCAGCCTGGGACACAAACATGGGAAAGTAACAGTTTTCCACTCCGAGTTTCTTGATCTCTGCATCGAAGAAGTTCTTAATAGCTTCCCAAATAGCATAAGCCCACGGGCGAAGAACATAGCAGCCACTCACATCATAGTATTCAATCATCTCCGATTTTGTGATCACCTTTCAAAAAAATGTTATTTAGATACTGAAGTTTCAGTTTCACACACAAAGAACATTCAATACTTCAAGCCTGATGGCATCCAGAGGGCTGGAGCACCTGTGCTATGAGGAACGGCTGCGAGACCTGGGCCTGTTTAGCCTGGGGAAGAGAAGACTGAGGGGGGATCTTACCAATGTGTACAAGTACCTGAAGGAAGGGTGACAAGGGGATGGGGACAAACTCTTTTCAGTTGCTCCATGTGACAGGACAAGAGGCAATGGGCAGAAATTGARGCACACGAAGTTCCGCCTGACCGTGAGGGSGAATTTCTTCYCTGYGAGAGTGACGGAGCASTGGACCAGGTTGCCCAGAGAGGTTGTGGAGTCTCCTTCTCTGGAGACCTTCAAGGCCTGCCTGGACTCAACCCTGTCTAACATGCTGCAGGTGACCCTGCTGAGCAGGGAGGTTGGACTAGATGATCTCCAGWGGTCCTTTCTGACCTTATTGATTCTATCATTCTATGCCATACAAGAAATGTCTCCTATTTAAAAACAAGCTCTTTGCGCTAGGAAAATTACTAAGATGTTTTCAGAACACTATTGTCACCTATAACTTGAAAAAGTTGAACAGAAATATTAAGCTTAATAATAGATCTTGATAATTTAAACTCTTAAATTCAATTTTATGAATCCAAGTAAAAACAGTAGCTAATTTCCAGAATCAACAAAATGTTCTTTCATATGAACTGTTTCTAGCTCATGTCAGAAAAAGATTTTATTCTCTTAAGATATATGCAAAAATTTTTTATTAGGAAGAGGTAATGTACACCACTAATAATTGCCTACCACTCCTTCATAAATAGCCTAATCTAACCTTCTCTACTCTGTGGCTGTTGCGCACCTCATGACACACCAAACTCGTTCAATACTAACAGATACTAACTTTTATTATATGCAGAATAAAACTTCCAAGTCTGTGAAATTCCTACCACTTCACTAAAGTGTAGTAAAGTCACATATACACACTTAACAAAAGATGAATTCATGCAGATATATATGGGGGAGGGGTGAAGCAGATGGCACTCATCCTTTCCACAGCTCCCTAAATTTATTTGGTGCTTCAATCTAGGAGTTTCTACTTAGGATCACAATAGAAACAGAAGAAATAAAAAAGAAAAAAAAAAACAGATCTGGATACCTAATTCTTTAATGTAAACTGATATTCATTTACCTGAGAGAACCAGTCTGCAAGATTTTCTTCCTTTTTAGCTTCTAGACCCAGCCTAGGGATATTAGAAAAGAACCAGATCAGTGCTATGTAGAGCATTTACCAGTGAAATGTATGTTAAAAAGGAATGGAGGGGAAGGAGCAGGAAACAGAACATTTTACTTCATAAAACAATTTTTTTCTCATGAGCCCTCCCAATTTTTTCCTGAGAGTTCAATATGAATTGGGTCATGTATGCTAGTAGTTCCTCAGCTTGGCTTACAGAAGTATTTCCTAAAAACAGCTCAATTTCTTTTCCACTGTTTGGACTCTAATTCCTCTCAATAGTTACAAAGAACTTCATGCAGACACATTAAAAAAACAGGCACCTCCAATAAGAATTCAAGGCTGCCAGACCTCATTGCAAGCTGTTTTATTCAATATTTTTAAAATCTTTTGCCTAGCCTATTGCTACAGTTTCAGAAAACATGCAACTTGAATTCACTGTTTGTTTAAACATGTCAGTCATTCTGTTTGAGACAGAAAACTGACCCTACCATCAAAACAAAGATAACTCGTAAAACTACAAGATCTTAAGGCTAAACCCCTCTACTTTTAACAAACTCTAATAACAATCAGCAAAAGTAAAGCTTGCATAGCTCTGTAAACAGAGATGTTTTAGGGTGTAAATGCATTTTTCTTGCATAATTTCTATATAAAATAACCACATCTCTGCCTCTAACATATAATAACCATATCTGAAACAGTAAGTGCATAGTGTGGTATGATACATGCTGTGAAAAGGTTTCTAAACTTTTATGGTGGGAGCAGGAAAGGGAATGTACTGGGAAAATTCCACCATTAACAACAACAGTGTCCAGCTCTGGCTGGGGTACATACTTCTTGCAATATACATTTTGAAAACCCTGGTGCAATAAAATAAGTATAAAACTTCCCCTTCCCCCCCCCCCACTGTTTTATTGACCAAGAAACAGCAGTTCATATGTTGAAGCAAATAATGAATCATACCAAGTTCTTAATGACAGCTGAGCCACAGTAACAGACTGTGCACATTGCTTTATGTTTTGTAGAAGCAGAGTGGAATTTTCCTCAGTAGGATCCTGAGTTACAACTGACACTAAACAAACTGTGGTAACTTGCTTTTGCTTGCTGTCCATGCTTTCAAGTAAAACTAGAAGCTTACAAACCTCTCTAAATCTGAACAGCTGTAAACAGTTTAGGTTTCTAGTGTATAGATTAAAGATCAAATCTTTACCTAGTTTGTTTCTTAGGGCCTTGACCTTCTCCTGGTCCATTTGAGGAGACCTCATTACTATTCTGCCCTTGCAAAGGCTCTTTTTTGGGGCCATCATTTGGCTTCTGTTGCTTATTCTGCTTTTCAGACTTGTTCTCTTTCTCTTTCTTCTTTTTGTCTTTGTCATCAGCACTACTAGTGGAAACTGGTTTATAGTCAACTCCTGCAACACACTTGTACTGGGCCTTCAACTGAAGCAGTTCCTTAACAGCAGCATCTATCTTATCCTTGAAGAACATACAAATAAAATGAAATTTATATAGCAACCTCAGTAATAARATGAAGCTGTCACAGGAATAAAATGTACCTATGCATGGCACTGTGGACCTCTACATAGTGTTGGAGAAGTCTTTGCACAAGCAACACATTAACATTTTGATGTTCACTTATGATAGGAACATTTTAAAAAGTACATTTTGGATCTTGAGAATTCAAACGTTACTTACTTTGAATACAGACTTCTAATTCCTATAATCGTGGTTAATTTAAAATAGATTTTTAGAATTAAATCTATTACATTTTTATATTATAGTATATGCATGTCTTTACCTTTTCTGCTTTCTCTGATTTCAGTCTCCTAACTTCTTCTCCTTGAAGAGCTACTTTATTAAACAGGGCTTTAGCTTCAGGTGTGTCTGGACCACTGGGTTCTGTGCTTGATGTTTGGGACAAAGCACCTTGAGCCACTGGTGGATGTCCGGGCTTGTAGTCCTGGCCAGTCTTTTCTTTATAGTCAGCTTTTAGAGAAAGAAGGAGTTTTACTGCTTCATCTATTTCATCCTATAGGGAGGACAAATAGCAAGATGCACTGGTGAGGATTCAAAAGAGAGCTGATTTAAAAAAAAAAAATGATTTTCAGGCTAAGAACAATCAAATTCACTCTAGCAATAAACAGTGCTTCATGACAGGAGGAGGACTGTAGTAACAGCTATCTCAGTGTAGTTAAAGCAAGCTTTCCTCCAAGCAACAGAGGTATACTTGAGAGCTACCACATTACAGCAGAACACTCTCTTTGCCCCACCTGGCTAGTTACTATCTGTTAATAAACAATTACAGTGGAATCTACACTGAAAAACGTAAGTGTTTTCCTTCAGAAACAGTTTTTCATTAAAAAAAAGTAATTCTGCAAGTYAGAAATTCAGAGACCAACAGGGTGGGGAGGGAGCACAAGACATTCATGCAAAATTCACTAAATTTATTTTTTATTTATTTTTTAGTTTTGGAAAGTATTCTATTGCTGCAGCACACTAGAACCTGTGTTTGAGACAGATGGAGATTAAGGAAAAAGTAAAATACATTACAAGCTTCTGATCTACCATGCTCATGCCTATTCCTCTAAATGTCAGGTCAGTTTTGACTTTCTGCACCAGCAGAATTTAGACTTTGTATCTCAGGAATCAGGGAAGCATTCTGTATCAGACATACGCGTGGCACTGCCAGATTACGCAAGTTTGATGACCRAGCTATGACTGGGATATAAGGGAATTTGTACAATGTTTGATCGTTACTTGGTGAAAGATTTCCACCCAGTGGCAAAACATGGTAAGAATTGCAATTGATTACTCTTTATTTACTGTTATACCTTGGAAGCTTTCTCTGCCTTGAGTCTGCGTACCACTTCCCCTTGTTCAGCTACATGATCATAAAGTACTTTTTCATCCACTAAGCTAGAGGGTKCCAA
Source organism: Rhea americana (assembly GCF_003343005.1). Classification (NCBI taxonomy): domain Eukaryota; kingdom Metazoa; phylum Chordata; class Aves; order Rheiformes; family Rheidae; genus Rhea; species Rhea americana. The sequence continues at coordinate 1,215,828 of NW_028185339.1, read as the reverse complement.
GTTACTGCAGCATACAGAAGATAGAAGTGGAGTAGAAGGTATACAAGGAGGAGCTGAAGGTGGATTTCCAGGCTTGTATTCTTGACCTGTCTTTTGTTTATATTCTGCTTTCAGATTTAAAAGAACTTTCACCGCCTCATCTATTTGTTCCTGAAGCAAGAAAGGGGAAAAAAAGAAAGCAGTTGCAGATAAAAGAAACAATACAGATGCAACACAACAGCTACGGTAACACAACCTTTAGTAGAACAGCACTAACAGCTGTTGCAATTAAACATCCAAAGCTAACATGTTAGTAGGAGTTGGAGTACTGAATTTTATGATTTAACTTTTTAACCAAAATACATGGAAATTCCATTCTGAAGGACCTAATCAGGCAGTATATATAGGGGCTGACTTCTGTGCCATTAAAGCTCCCCCTAAGCTCCCATGCAGCTTAGTTCCATGCTGTTACAGCAGCCCATGGTTTTTTACACTGTAGAAAGTGAGCAAATATACAGACTCTGAATAAAAAATGATTTTCTGGCCGCTATCAAGTTATTACCATATTTATTATTATCCTTCTAGTCTTCAAGTTACAGCCCTTTTTTCAAGTTACTGCCTATATTTCCCTTCACTCAGGYTGTAACATTAAAAAATAAACAAACAAAACTTGTTTATTTCCTTTCCTGGTTCTCCATGCACTATCATAAAACTGGTGAAATCAGCCCTAACAGTTTAGGAGAATTACAGCAGGCATTTCATAAAAGCTAAAGTATTTCCTTACACCTTGTTCTTCAAGTTTCTTAAAGTCTACAATGAGGGTTCTGTTTACACTGAAAATATCATTCCACTCAGAAGTATTCACTGCCATTATACCTTCAAGGCTCTCTCTGATTTAAGTTTGCGGACTACTTCGCCTTGTTCAGTTACTTTGTTGTACAGAGATTTGTTGTCTACTGGACATGTGGATGGAGTACAAATAGGAGAAGAGTGAGCAGGGACAAAGAGCACAGGTGGGTTTCCAGGTTTATAATCCTGGCCTGTCTGTTGTTTATATTCTGCTTTTAGGGTCAAAAGGACTTCCACAGCAGCACCTATCTGATCCTGAAGTGGAAAGAGAAAAAAAAAAAAAAAAAAAAAAAAAGAGGGAAGAACATAGCATAGATGTATAAACATGAGACTCTGAAGTACACTTTAAATACTTCTATGAAAAGACCCTCAGTTTATGGATATCTATTCCATTTTCTTTACCATTTAGATGTTTAAAGAGGTTTTCTCTGCTATTTTCCAACTACTATCAAGTATGTTCTGTTATGTGATATACAACTCTAACAGGCTTAAATAAATTTATAACATTAGTTTAGATCTTGCTCTTTATGTAGATTTTGGTAATAGTGTCTTGGTGGCACCATATAAGTATGTAACTACCAGGCATAAAGTGTATCATTTCCCATCTTTTCTTGCTCTACATTGGGAAGAGCAGAAACACAGCTACCAGGAGCTATGGTTTCTACGCTCAGTGTTCCACATGTTCAATAAACTCCTCAGCCATGAAGATGTGCTGAAAATGTCTATAATATTTGGGTTTTTACTAAAAAAAAAAAAAAAGAAGAAGAAGAAGAAGAAGTTTTAAATAGCAAGTCACTCTTATAAAAGCCACAGTTTGACCACACTGAGTAAAATAAGTATTGCAGTATTTCAACCCCAAGGACCGCATTCAAATACTTAAACTCATGCTGTGGGGCGAGTCCTATCCACAATTCAGAATAGTAACSTAAGAAATGTAGGTATTTACTTGTATCTTTATGAATATTAACAAAAACTTTATCATATATGACTATCTAAAGAATGACAATTTGAAAAAATCAGGCAATAATAGAACATGGCTCAGTGAATATAATGATCATTATGAAAACATGGAACCAAAAGCACCCATTCGCCTCCAGAGACAGAGGACAATGGGCTACGGAAACCTAAACAAAAACATTAGTTCAACCAGACACCTTAGATGCTTTCTCAGCTTTCAGTTTTCGGACCACTTCTCCTTGCGCTGCTACTTTATCATACAGAGCTTTGCTATCCGCAAGGCTAGAGATGTCAGGCTTTGAAGACACGCTCTGTTCAGCTATAGATGCTGGAGGATTTCCAGGCTTATATTCCTGGCCTGTCTTTTCTTTGTATTCCGCTTTCAAGGCCAGTAACAGTTTCACAGCTTTATCAATATCTTCCTTTGCTGCCTTCTTAGCTTTCAAGTCACGAACTATATCACCCTGTGCAGCCACTCTGTTGTAAATGACCAAGGGGCCTTCAGGTGCAGTACAGTCAGGAGCAGAGGTATCATCAAGTTGAACAGACTTTCCTTTAACAGCTGAGCTAGCCTTCAA
>NW_028185339.1:1199052-1213365 GCF_003343005.1 Rhea americana | reverse complement strand
TTTACCTCTTTCTTCGCAGTTTCAGCTTTGGTCTTCTCTTTTGACCCAGATGTTGGCATTTCCTTAGTGTGTCCATCAGGGATGTAAATCAAAATGCATGGGGCCTCTTTACAGCTATAGGGACTACAGAAGAATTTTAAAAAGCTTCACACCTAATACATTATGCCACAACAGTAASAGCAATACAAGACATGTACAAAACATTGGTTGAAACAAACGTTCTACACTTTCTATAAGAGGCACCAACTTTATCTTTGTACACAACTGCAGCTACCAGAATTTACTTAATTGAGGATCTGTATTGATTCCTGTTACATACAGGAGTTACATTGTAGTGTTATGCAAAACTGAAGTGTGATTTGTATGTTTGGTTACTTGTAAGAGAACTGTTATAACGAAATAGTATGTGTACACTCTAATTGGGCAAGCATCTGTTTATTACATAACATTATTCTTAATTCACACACTTAGAATCACGGCAAGGTGATAACCTGTTCCCTTTATTGTATCAAAGTTAATTGATGTTCACCAGAAGTGTCACATAGTTGGGTTTAGTCAATTGGAAGAGATAGGATCGAAAGCTATGCCAATCCAGAAAAATAGTCCAGAGAGGTGGTAAAGGGGATATTGTCTGCTTACAATATTACTCTTGCCAATACACATGTGAAAACATTAAAACAAGCAACCAAAAACAAATTCTGTGAGTCTGCACAGGCCATTCTTAGACAGCTTACCTCACTGGCTCATATGGTTGATCACAAATAAAGAATCCTCTCCTCTGAAGTTGTATGATGTCTCCTTTTTTTAACTCTCTAAGGCAAGGGTCACCTAACATCAGTTCTTCTTGCTATAAGAGTTAAAAGAAATCAGTCCAAATCTAACCAAGCACAAGAAATTGTAAGAAATATGGTAGAACTGCTGAAGAATAGTGATGGTGGTCTGAAATGTCAGTTAATCCCAAGAGCAGTAGAACAATTACTTTAAAGAAGATGTTGTATCATAATAATGCATGAAGATAAAAGCTCAAACTATTACACCAGATGTGTAGGAGTCAGGAAATGCCTGGGTAAACATCAGTTAAATTTTCATTTAGTAACTATGAAAGATTAAATTGAAGATATAGGAGCTAGAAATATCAGCATATGATTTGCTTGTTTGACAAACAAAATCTTACTATCTGAAAAATTTGAGCTAGCGATGACAAAAGAAAATTAAGCTTTGTGGAATAAAGGGGAAAAAAAGAACTTACCTTGCTGTTTTGGTTGATATATTGCTTGAAATCTTCATCTTTACCTAGAACTGGCTTAGTAATTAGATGCTCATAACTAACACAGACAGTTGGGATGAGAGGTGCACGCGGAGTTTCAGCTAACCAAGTAATCTTAGTGGTTTTTTTGAACTCTTTATTCTCTAAGTTCAACTTGGCATCAATGGACACAATTTTTCCACTTGAATTTCTGTAGAAAGACATAAATCATCAGAGTAAAGCCTAGTAATTTGTTCTCATTCAATATGATAAACCATCAAAAGAATCAATGAAAAAACAATTGTTCAGAGTTCACTTTGAAGCATAGACACAGGAAATGAAAGAGTGCGCTGCTGAAATGTTTCCTTAATTTTGTTTTCCTTAACATAATGTGATAGTAAAGAACATAGAAAAAACCTCTACATACTTGTTTTATGTTCTCTATCCTAGCTCACCTCATTCTGTCAGTGTCTACGCACAATATTTCCAAGATACTTATGATGACATTTATGCTCTCCTTCCACTCTCCACTCTTCCTCCAAACAGTTCTCTAACTGAAATTGTGATAAGTTTAGTTTTTCAGTGTACAAAAGCAGRTACATTACAGGATGGGCATTACAGGAAGAAATCTGTCACATTTCCAGTGTATTTTTTTTTGTTTGTTTGAAAAAGCTATTTCACCTTGGAAGTACTACCACAGACACCAATGTGACTGATATAGAGAAATGGATGAGAGGGACATACAGTGTCAAGACTGGCTGGTGACATCAGACCCAAATCTGCAGCAAAATATGTTCTGTGCTAAATATGCAGTTTTGTGATATGTTTCAAACTAGATACATAGGTCATACATTAACATCATATAGTTATAAGTTACCTCTTAAAAAAAAAAAAAAGAAAATGAAAAGCAAGGTAATTTCAACTCCCACTATTCGTTACCTGTTTATTTTAGTGATGATAATGTTGCCCCAATTAATGAACGTAACCACTTCTCCCTCTGCCAGAGTCTCTGCATCTGCACCCTCAATCAGCACTCTGGAGCCATACCACACAGGTTTCAAGCCAACATCAGCATTCTGTGAATAATGGTTTTGATTTCAAAGGAGAGATTGTTACTATGTAAGCTGACCATATTTAAGCATTAGACTGCTTAAATACCTATTTATGAATAAAGATTAAGAACAACAGTAGTGGAAAGTTACAGTAAAGCAGCTGTTTTTAACCGTCTCTCAGGCTTCTTGTTAATCAGCCTTGCATGCATAGCTCTGACAGTTCACTCCCCCCCGCCAAAAAAACATCATATTCTGTGCCAACCACTAGCACCAATGCAATTACCATGCCCTATTTTTTTAACGTCCATACATCTTTAAGATCTCACAAGTAAAAACTACGCAAGTTCTATGCAAATTTTCACTTTGCTTTGCAAATTCCCTTTAAAAAGAAATATCATAACTCTCATTTTCACTTTTTTATATAGCTAATACGGAACTARATATAACATATCTTCTTTCAACTGCATAGATTTTTAAAGATAATAATTCAAAATGGATGTCATTTAGAACATAAAAAACATTCAGCTTTAAAATACTACATCAATGGACATGTTTTTTTTTAAAAAAAAAAGGAAAACAACTAGGAGTTTTCAACTAGAAATTTCAGTTAAATGTAATTAGAAGTTTGAAATTTGTTTATTCTGGTCAGTATTTATTTCATTATATGCAGGAAGCAACATTTTCAATATCTCAATACCTGAATTATAAGTTTGCATCTGACCAACCTTTTGACCTTTTGATTCTTAAGGAGTTGCAATTCTCATTCGTATCTACTCAAAACCTTTCTCCTTGCTAATCTGCCACAGGGAAAAAGGCAAACTAGCCTTCTACCTCTCAGTCATAACAAATTGTTACCAGGACACTAAGTGAAGGGAGAAAAGAAAAAAAAAAAAAAAAAAAAAGACAGCAATATTTACTTGTTTCCCAGTATAGGTATGATACCCAAGAGATGCTTTCAGTGAGRTTTAATTGTAATTTGAGATGTCATACTCAAAGAAAAATATCTTTTCTAATCAAATAAATTTGTATGAGTAACACATCCTCCACCTTAAGAGGTATCATTCTGTTTACTGAACCTCTTTTCAGAGCATCAATATTTAATACTTCAGCTCCCTACATAAGTCTAATTTTATAAACTGTTTAGAAAACTCCACCAATAACTCACAGATAAACAGTATCTGCTGCATGATAACCATAACAACCTGAATGAGACTTTTTATTTAAATTTCTATGAGACGACTTATAAGCAATAATAAAAAATCTGAGCATAACTAGTCTCTTCTGAAAACTCCAAGAGGCACCTTTCAATATAGCTTTGTCTATGCAAACTGTATACATTACAAAAGCAATTTCCTATATCATTCTCTTAATGTGCACACATGTTCAGTTATTGCCTACATTTTAATAGTTCTATGAGGTACACCTAGGTTTCACCTCATGCTGTCCCAGCAAGTTAAAACCAGAACTTTCCTGGCTGACTGCTCTAACTCAAAGTACTTCCAACCTTACTGTTCTGTAATACAGGAGAATTAATGCAAGTAAAATGAGAACCTTTGGATGTTTAGCCACTTCTTTCATCTCCTCCTGAGCTTCAGGAACAGTTACTGGGACCACTGCATCTTTCAGTAAAGCAGTGTAGCGAGGTGCTACTGGGTCTATAACCTACCGAAGAAAAATGAGGAGCTCTTGAGTATACAACATTATCAGAAGTAAAATGGTATAGAAAACAAGAACAAAAAGAAGGAATATTAACTGGTATTCTTTGTGTTACTGCATTTTTTTTCATGTTTGCTTTAAAGGTTACATTAATCCAGAACTATAAAAAATGCAAGTGAGAAAATAGTGGTAATACTTTCCAATTTCCTACTTTACTGAAATACTTGGAGTAAAAACTATGGATTCCATATTACTAATGCCAGAAGCAACCAAAATTATGAGCTAATACCTCATAGGGAAGACACAGTAAAATATACTATAATAAAGTTTTATTATGCACATATGTTCTTATATCTTGACCACCTTCTTTATAAGTAGCTGAATTTAAAGCAATTTATCAGCATACTACTTTGACAGCACATGACCYGATCCCATACTCATTTCCCAGACCAGTATTCCCGCAGAATCAGGGGTAGGCCTAGCCATATAGGAAGCATCAATTAAGTCTGCAGTTTTCAAACAGTAGCATTAGATACTGAAAAAAGGCAACAACATAACGTTGACTTCATCAAGACTTCTACAACATGAGTTTGGCAAGAAAAGGAATCACAATGTCTTCCCCTATTTTTATTGCCTATTTTCAGGTTCAATCACTGTATTTTTTTTTCCGCAGCATTTTTCTTGTTTTAAATATTGTTTGGAGGCAGCTAAAAACATAATTCAAGTAAAACCACTGTCTYGGACTTAAGAGGACTACCGAAAGTCTACCAGTTTAACTGGAAGCTAAAACAAAGGAAAATGCTTGCTGTTGTTAATATGTAGTGACTTCGGTTTTGTTGTTTATTCATGCTTAAGTAAAAAACTACATAGCAATTTTTGTAAAAAGCGTTTAGCATATAATTACTTGACTCTAGCAAGTAAGGCAATATGATGATATACTTTAAGTCATATATTCATAAGTTAGAAAATGCTGAAGTTGCACTTCTAAATGTTAGACACAGACTCTAGAAAAGGACTTGTGTATGTATCTCAAACTAGAGGTTGAGTATATGATCTGTTATCAGAATTTTGATAACAGACTGAATTTTACRGTGTTATTATCAGGATCTATTTTCATTAAAAACCACAACACTTCCTCGGATGACAGGTACTACAGGAAGGGTTGAGGGGGTGGAAATAAAAGCTCTCCCACCACAACAGTCTWCAAGCCAAGAACAAAACCACCTGTGTGCAAAAAACTGCTTTTGCTTATATTACAAATTTCCAACTATCTACACAGACAGATGCAAATAAAATGGGCCAACAAATATAGTGCAGTCCAAGGAGTCAGAAGTGTAGGAGTCAGAAGTGTAAAGAGACTCAATTTAAAAGCCAATATAAGTCAGCACTGACTGTTATGGACTTTTCCCAAATCCAATTCTTAGTCACAAGTATATCTATGCAGCAACAGAAAGAACCAATTCATAAACCTTTGTGTACTTAGCAGACCAAGTGCAAAATACATGAAGGAATACAAGACATGCCAGACAAGCAAATACTATTTTAATGAACAGATCTGGGTAGAGTCTAAGCAAAAACAAGCAGGAATCCCAATGCAAGATAACAGGTGTTTCCACAATCACACAAAATATGCAGTCAGCATTCTAATAATTCGCCTTATTATAGTGTCCAAGCATCTGCTGCCAAAAAGCAACTAACCATGTCATGATGCAGTATTCCTTATTTGACATTCAGTCAGAAACATCAGCAGTGCCGGCTTTTATCTACGGAGGCAGTATACCCAGCATCTTAGTCCTTTTGCCACCAAAAGTGGCCAACATGAGTCAAATTGAGTAAGTTTTGCATTTATGTTAACAAATAAGCCAAACTAGAACTGGACAGCATTTTAAAACTAGGAATAATGCATTTTCAGTGGGTTTGCAGAGTTCCTGTTATATAAGCAAATATGACTGTGCTATGAAGCTGCAAAATGATAGCTTATGTTATATATGCTTACAGCACTGTAAGCTATATGCTAAGGTAAAAAGCATTAATAATACCTTCTTACAGATAGCTCGCAGCTTGAAAGCAGAAAAATGAAATGCAATTTTCATATCAGATTTATAGCAAATATCATTACCTTTCCCCATACTATTAAGTAAAGCAAGTAAAATATTGGTATAGGAGAATCAGTAGGATTACTGCTACTTCAAGTCAGAAAGGGGCAACATTCCATTTTCCTGAAAGTCTGCCAAATGATGCAACATATTGCCACTGCTACTTGTTGTGGTAAGCACTCCATGAACGCTAGATTCACTACATATCCCAGAAAGTAATATATTAAGGGTAGCATCAAATTAAAATAAGCACATACCTTTTTGTTAAAAGACCAAATTTTATCCCATTCCATATTTACAACAGATCGAGAAGATCCCTGGGGGAGGGGGAAAAATACCAAYGTAAGTAATCTAGCCATTAGATCCACTTAAAACAAAATCCTTTARAGACTACACACCCTCTAGTATAGCCATTCATCAAAACAGTTTAGAAAGGAATCTTCAGCTTGCRAAACATTTAAACAAGAAAACTGCCACCCCATTTTGCCAGGACCTGTTCATATGTATTAATACTGTTGAAACCTTAAGCATGAGAGCAGCAAGCCTTCAAAAGAGAAAACCTCAAAATGATACTTCTAACTTCATGTAAATTGGTCCTAGTAAGCGAGACTCAAAGAATCAGGAAAAGAAAAAAAAAGAAAAAAGAAAAAGCCATCCACCTGAGCAGCAATAAACTGTTTTAGTCCTTCAACTGTCATGCCTCTTCTCAGGACACCACGTACAGTGGGAAATCTTGGGTCATCCCTGTTAGAAAAGGAAGATTCATMAGTATTATACACTGAATTTACCTATTAAGCAGATCAACCAAAAGCTTTAATAGTGGCACCAAAGAAATGAYATAACTTCTCTTTATTTTGTTTGGGTGAATTTAGAAATATATTAGAAGAGTTAGCCTGACTGAAAAGGGTAAGCTCTTATCCAAATGTGTGTGGTGGAGATTTCCTTCTGCTTCATCTCTGGGAGGGAAAACATCTCTCTGTGAAGTTGCTCTTTTCTACGTTTACTCAATCTTAAGTCTTAAGTCTATGAAGACCTAGCAAGGCACGGATTATGTCCCCATCACATTAGTTCCTTTTCAATTGCACCTAAACACCGTTAAACAACTGGGCTCGATTCTTTCTTGCTAAGGAGAAACAAAAAAGATGAGTGATAACCCCAATATCATCTCTTGATGACATAAATGATAGAATTTTGTGGTTTTTCTCTCTTACACAAGAAATCAAAGAGCTGAATTTGAAACGTAAAATATGTTGGTAGGAATAGGAATTACATCTTGCTGAAGTCCTAACAGGGAGGCTTATGAATAGAGGGGTCATTGTAAGGCCAGCTACACCAGTAGCAAAAAGTAGAATTTTGGCTCTAGCAGCATGAGCTCCATGCTTACTGGAAATCTAGGCTTCCAACACTAAAAATGCTACAAACACTTGKCTGATCTAGCATCAGCCATGAAGTTCTTCAGACCGCTATACTAAGAGGAGAGGATATCAGWGGGTGTGTTTCCACAGCTAGGTCACTGTAGGAAAGAAGAAAAAAGGAGTTTTTCTAGGCTCTGAACTACCTGCAGAAGAGTAAATCCACTACACACCTTCTCCAGGGAAATACTTAACGGATACTTGGTGGCCTAGTAGCTTATCTCCTGCAGAAACCCAGTTAACAGACAAAAAAAAGAATATAAGAACAGAAAGGTGGTGGAGAGGGAGACTCTGCTTCTGATGGGGAGGGAAATACAATGGATTTTAACTAGATGGATGGGACTAGAAGTTCCTCAACTCAGATCCCCTTCTGGYATTGTTCTAGCATTTATTCCATGACTTTTAGAGTGGAAAGTAYGTGAGCAGCCCTCACAGCAAAAGCCAGAGCCCAGAGATAAGCTACCTCATATTTACCACAGGACCCGAGTACATACACACACAGTTACTGAATAGTAGACAGATACGTTATGTTCACAAATCAGCTTGCCCACTGTGACTTGTGCTCTTATATTATTTAAATAGTCATTCATGCCCACTGTGACTTGTGCTCTTATATTATTTAAATAGTCATTCATGCTGTTTTGATGCTTAAGCACTATCCAAAGCAGAAAATGCTTGCATCAGTCATGAGTATCTTAAGGAACAATGCTGAACTACAACTGTGTAACATACCATCCATCTACAAGCCCTTCGTTGACAAACCACGTAAGCTTCCTTTTAGAGAGCACAGTGTTGTTGAGGTTTAGCCGGCTGTACTCCCAGATATATGGTTTCCTTATGCCCAGTGCCTCAATGATCCAGTAGAATTGCTCATCTCTGTCATGGTATTCAGTGGTTCTCAACGCATGTGTGACACCTTCAATACTGTCAACAATGGGGCAGGCAAAGTCATATGTGGGGTAAACCCTGAGAATAAAGACCTTGAATTAGCAAGGCACAACAAAACRCTTTCCTCATATTTAAACCTTCAAAGCACCACTCCAAATATTTATAATCTATGATTCTCAAAGCTTTCACATCAGGACTTAGTTRAAATAGTATATATATTTATAGCATATAGCTCATACATAAAAAAAAAGTCCAGAGGAAAATACATTTTTAAGGCAAAACCAAAGCCTTCAAGAAATTAATAAATAGTAGCATTAGCATTCAGAAATAAATTAAAAAAAAATCCTACAATATCACTGTTTTTTTTCCCAAAACCATAAATGCTATCTTATAGTTTTCTCTGCTTCAATATCAAGAAGCAGTAAACTGAAGCATCAGTTAGCCAAATAATATGCAAAGTCTTCATCTTTAAAAACAAACCTCTACCAACAGCCATCACTTTAGTATTATACACACATTAAATCAATGCTTCCATGCTGTCAGATCTACCAGAGCCGAGTTGAATGGCTGGAAATAGAAGCTTCAGATAAGCACTGAACCATAGCCTCCAAAAATTGGGTAGCCTTACTTCAATGCACCTGTAGCAATTCTTCATTCCGCASAGAGAAAGCATTTGCTGTGAAAAAGGAGGCTGCCATGCAGATAAATAGCTCAAGGATATTTTGCAGCAATAATGTAARATTGTCAAGGCTATGTTTAAGTTCCAATAGCTAGACAGAATAGTTTTGTTGCCTGAGATACAGCCATTAAGTCTTAATGCACCTTCTGACTTTAAAGCTCTTCACTGATACACAATGCATTTATGGACCAAAATTGAAATAATATGCATTGCTGACCATGATGGCTGATTTTTCACTTTTAAAAATAATTTACAGGTGCTTCAGAAAGTTAAGGAACTCATTATATATTCTGACTAAAAAAGAAAAGAAGCTAAAATGCTTCAGGTTCCAAGTAGAAAAAGAAGTTAGTACACTAAAGAACTGTAAATACCAGGGTGAGGGAGGCATGGAGGGAGGGAACARGCCACCCAAAAAGAAATGAACATACTTGTAGGTGCTTCCAGTACGTGGGTGAGGCTGGTTTTTGCAGCGATAAAGAGTTGGATCCCTCATACATCCATTGTTACTACTCATATCTATTTTTGCTCGCAGACAACAAGTTTGTCCGTATTCTGTTCCCTTTTTCATTTCTTCCCACATTTGGAGATTCTTCTCAACACCTAAGAATAATAAAAATAAATAGTTTTTAATGGCATAATGAACTCGACTACAGAACTATGTTTCATTACTGCAGTAACAAAGATCATTGTCACCTCCTCTTTAGACACTGGAATGCATTTTCACACATTACAATTTTTAAAAAATTCAGAATGTGGAATGTATGATGACAAATCCACACATACACAAGTTTACTACATCTGTCCAAATGTACACTTATTTTTCCTGGCCTTGCAGAATAAAGTACTGAACACTTCCAAGATCCTATGAACACCTTAGAGATATACCTTTGTTAATAAAAATCAAGTTTTGTTGCTAAATTAAAAAGATACAGAAGCAAAAGGGGAACTATAGAGCATCTTACAGTTATTTCTGTGTTTAGATTCCATTCTTTGCTCACGCTCCACTTTCATTTGTTCTGCAGGAGTGTCGTCCACATATGCCTTCCCTTCTTGAATAAGCTTCTCAGCATATTTCATTATTGTTTCAAAGTGATCTGAGGTATACGTAAATTGATCTGGTTTGATGTGAAGCATTGCAACATCTTCAAGAATAACCTGCAAAGTGTCAAAGTGTATACTGTAATATTCAGGTATGCAAATTTTCTTAAACCTTCATCCTCTTTATGCCAGATTTGGTGTTTTAAAATACTCCATTGTCCAGGAAGACTAAAGGCATAAGAATAACATAACATACATGAAAGAAAATAGATGCACTTATTACTTCACAGCCTATAATTACATGAGATCAGACAGACAACGTCAAGAAAAGGGTTGAATAAGGAATAAAAAAAATAAAATAAAAAAAAAGATCAAAGCTAAAGCAAAACACATGTTACTGACTAATTAGCAAGAACATTAGGTAACTCAAAAAAAATCTTTATGAATTTTGTGTACACATCTTGTCACTAGGAGTAGTAAAAATAGTAAATATTTCAAATTCATAGAAAAGGTCTGGAGTGGGCACTGAAAGCTCATTTAGCATCAGATCAGATCAGCTGGGCTAAAGGAATTCCCAAAAGAGGGTAATCTGTGAAAAGAAAACTGGTTAGGCRAACATTGGAAGTTTTGATAACTTCTTTTGCTTAATAATTTTAATATTTACTTCACATCATTTCATAGATGCTACAAATTGAGAAAGAAGGGAAAGATTTTTAAAAACRTTTTAAAAATGCATCTAACAAGCATCTGAGATATTTCACATTTTCTGTACAAATTTTTTAAACAATTAATATTTATAAAAATGTAAACAGTGTATTCCAAGAGGCTTATATCTACATATTGTAAAATAAATTTTGGAGAAACAAAGCTTAAAATCCTTTGGTGGCTTATTTCTTATTACAGTAAACAATGCAATTTCTTCCTAGCACAGGTTTGCAAGAGTAACACTACTATCCTGCAAAGTAGATCACTGTGTAACAACAGATCTGCGTTCTATTTAACTTTGAATTAACTTATACAGTGAATGATTTCACTGTTCTGTTACTGCACCTTTTCAAAGTCTTCTTTCTCTTTTTCTGGATTTGTGTCATCAAATCTCATAATAAGTTTTCCTTTAAAGTTAACTTGGTAGTGCTGATTGAGCAAGGCAGCTTTTGCATGACCAATATGCAGGTATCTGAAAAGAAACAAGAGAAAAATATACACCAGCACATCTTCCATTAGACTTTTTTGGGGGTGTGGGTGTGCGGGTGTGTCCATTCGCGCACATGCGGGAAGGCTTGTAATGGAAAGCATCAGCTAAACCAAACCAAAAATCAGGATGTTTGTTGAAATACRCAGTATTTATGAAAGCAGCTTATCAGACAACTGTAGAGAGAGATAGGATACAAAAAGCTGACTGAATTGTATTCAAGAAATTGGTTATGATATTTTTGATTATTTTCGATTCATAGAGTAAAGCTCTGTGTGACAGACAGTAAATCTCTGCTAGAGAAAACATTTCTAAACTGCTAAATGATTTCTGACTATGACTATATTTACTACATTGGTAACGGACATGGTGTAATAGAAGTGAATTAATAAATCAGAGTTTTGTGATGAGGCTCATCACATTTCCACTATGTATCTGAGGAGGTTATTTTGGACCCCTGGGACAAAGGCCTCCGTTACATATCTGGTGTTACGCTTACAGGAAGGAGTCTATTCCTATATGCCTTTCATTTCCCAGCTCCTCTAAGAAGCACTATGTGTCCTTTCATACAACTCATGAAGACTATATTTACACAGCACATTTGCCATAAACGCACATGCCTCCGTCATCCATGCAAATGCCTTCCTTGTGCTTCTCCTCATTCCACTTCTGAGCAGCAGCTGGTGCCTGCTGCTAACTCACCTCCCTGCTACAAGTATAGGTAACACACTGCAACATATCACAGACAACTAAACATACAGCTGTAATATAGATGTGGAMAAAGCTGTAGATAACCTTTTAAGTTAGAAGTCTTGCCTGATAAATTGATTACCATCCTCACCAAAGCACTTTTTTTCTTCCAAAGAGAAGAGTGGGAAAAAAAGAAAAGAAAAAAAAAACACTCTAAAACAAAACAAAAAAAACCAAACAAAACCAAAGAAACCCACACCACCCAATCTTCTTAAAGTACTTATGTGTCTTACCCACTTGCTTCAGGAGGAAACCTTACAATGACCTTTCCCATTTCCGCACCAGGAAGTTCAACAAACTTGCCAACATCTGCTTTCTTTTCTGTTGCCTTAAAAATTAAGAGACATAGTAACAGATCACAGTATCTGTATAACCAGACATAAAACTTCAGATGCAAGCTCTTCCTCCAAGGTCTTCTTTCAGAACAGACAGGGAAAAAAAGCTGTCATAGTGAAAGCATGAATTTGGGACCTACAACTTTCACATTACTCCTAGTACATCAAAAGAAAAATAATTCGGGAGTTTTAAAATATTCTATCTTCAAATTTAATCCAGAATTGAAAAGTCTGACCAAGTTGTTTAATTTATTAGATATAAAGAAAATAGTTGCTAGCCAAGTTTTAACTATCTCACTGCCCTAACCTAGATTGGGATTAACAAATTCAATCAAAGACTGCTTTCTTCRCAGGTCTAGCAGGATCTCAAATTCCTTGTTAGAAAAAACAAACAATGCAGCTAGAGAGCAGCACTGRCTGAGAGTTGCCATTTTCACGATTCAAGTGTTGGACTACACTACATGCATTTCCAAAAATGAAATTACCCATTTTTCATAATCAAGAGTTTACAAAAATTTCACTAAYTGTACATCTGATTCCTTTTAATTCTCTAACTTTAAAAAGAGCTACAAAAAGTGTCCCTTATACACTTCACGTTTTATTTATATATATAAAATACATTAATATTATATATAATACACACATATATACACTTGTGTGTGTATATATGCACACAGATAAAGCCACTCTCCTCAGAGAATCTGAACAAAGCTTACCATTTTGACCTTTGGTGCACCAGCAATCCACTTGGCTCCTACTGATTGAAAAGCACCCTGTGCCTCAAGAAAGCTATACCATCGTTTTGCATGGACGGGAGCTTCATTTTGCTGTACCTGCTCTTGCCATATATTATTATCTGTTGACAAATAAATTTTTTCAAGCTATTAATATATGAAAATAGAATGATTACCAAAAGCAATTCTTAAAACTAAGAAAGACTGTGATTTAAAAGAAAATCTGCTTGTTTTCTCTTTGCAAGGAAAACATCTAGCTGTGAGGACACATGGAGCATTTTAAAGAAAAAAAAATATCCCCAAACAAAACAKACTGCATTCCTTTTTGGATTCACTAAAGAGAAAGAGGAAAAGACAGGGATGGGGAACACACGTTTTCTTCTTTGTATCAACCAGATCAAAACTAACAAGTTTTTTCAACATGTAACTAAAGGTATCCAACTAATGKGTTTATACACAATGTTTCCTAAACTTTACTGAAAGTGAAGTATGTTTTAATGCTACCCTTTGTTTTTGAGGGCTGTATACCTATGACCTGAGATAAGGCGCACACTTCACTAGGAAGATTCTGATTGAGCAAAGGAAGAAAACTGAAGGAAATACACTCATTTCTGATTTCTACACTAAGAGCTGCAACTTTGAAAAAATACTGAACCACGTTAGCCTTTAACCTTGAAATAGTATATTTTTTATCTCATTAGGAATTTAGTCATAGTTGAGTGATAGATTGACATCTAACAGTTTTAGTCAAGCACCTAACAATTTTAAAAACAAACGAAAAGCTTGGTTTATCTTATGCCCTTCAAAGGTTAAGATATACCTCCTTCAATAACCCAAACTAAAAACCAAAGAAATATATTCTTCTGCTAACTAACCTAATGAAATCAAGAAGTCTACATACATAATTTTACTCTCTATTACAAAATAATTTAATGAATAAATCCAATGTTTCAGACCAAGGCAAATTTTCCTATTTAGGAAAAGGATAATAAAAAGACATTCTTATAGTTAAAAAAATAAAGTTAAATAAGTTACAGATTTTATTTAAAACTTTTACTCAGCAAGAAACCTTTCACATTGATCCATTTATAATTACATCCTACAAAATTCCACATTAAAACTACAAGATTAAAAAGAAAAGAAAAGAAAAGAAAGACAGAAAAAAGAATCTCAGGCTTATCTAAACTATACTGTTTCCATCATTGGTGATGCACAGACCAAAGTAGTATGCAAAG
>NW_028185339.1:1190278-1199011 GCF_003343005.1 Rhea americana | reverse complement strand
AAAAAAAAAAAAAAAAAAAAAAGGAAATATGAGAACTCTCATCTACTATGATAGCAAACCAGTGAAAATGAGAACATCTGCTGATACCTTTTAGTACAGCCCAGACACACAAATCTGCAAGACTCAGAGAGTTTCCAACCAAGTAGGTTCTCAAAGAGAGACAGTGATTGAGCTCTTGGACTGCTGAAAGAAACAAGCTTGCAGTAGATAACTTTGAAGCACTGAATTCCAGCCAATGGTCAATCTAGTTGTAAGAGACAAAATACTCAAAGTTTACAAGTTTTACTTAAAAAAAAAAAAAAAAAATCAAAGGTGATACACAATGAATAATAGTTGAACAGAAAATATCAGCTAGAACATAAGCATTAAATATATTGGACAATAAGTCACAATATACCTTCAAAGAACCTTCAAAATAAAATATACTGAAACATTCATTTAGAACTATATTAAGCGATTAAATCCAATTTCTTCCTTCAGGAAGAACACAAACTACTGAAACTATACTGACTTTATTGAAGCTATTACCATTATTGGAAAAAAAAACAGCAATTCTTAGGTACTTATCACACACATGGTATATAACTGCCATGATCCTTCAATAACTAGGCACCATATGCATGTCCCTTTTGATCTACCTGGTATTGCTACTGGATTAGTACACCATTTTTCCTTGCTCCCCATCTACTCTATCTTATCTCCTTCTTGCTTTGAAGAAACAATCCCCACCACCAGCCCTCATTTCCCTTTCTCCACCCCTACAAAACAATCTTCTCCTAGAAAACGAAATGCATCTTGGTCCATAACCAAAAGTCTGATTCTTAACCTTTAGTTTAATATATAGATTTTCCTATAAGCTAAATCCCTCAATTCTGTAACAGCTTGTAAGCATCTCTTACAATCTTCTGTTTCTATTTTGTGTGCAAGTGTTCTGTAATCTGCATTAGGAATCTTTCCAATATTCAAGTCGACGTGGCAGGCACCAGATGTAATTACACTGCCACGAAATTCAGTTTAGTCTTTTGCAGTTACGTTTCAAAGTATTTCCACTGTAAATGCAGCTGTCACTGTACTTCTCAAAGAGCAAATTTTTTGAAATATGTAAGTATTTTATCAGAACTGCTGATCTTGAAAGCCTGCTTGTTGAGCTGTTAGGACTTAAAGAGTATTTTTGGTGAGAAAACCTAAATAGCCACAGACATCCTACTTTTTAAAGGCTATATAAGCAATATATAAGCAATATATAAGCCAACACTTCTCTTGACACCAGCTATGAGGCCTGAGTTTAAACTAAAGTTTTAGAGAGGAGCTAATTGGATCAAGTCCTCCAGTTCCCTCCTCAAATTTCAGAAGAAATAAATTCCAATTCATCTGCAAGTTTCACACAGTAATTTGAAATTCAGCATACAGCAACCCTACTCTGAGTTGGTCTCAGGAGCAATTTCCTCTCTTTTCAAATCATATCCAGTATTTGTAACCACATTTTTGTAATTTGTATAAGCAAAGATAACCGAAAAAAGCTTTCTCTTTGGCATACACATTTTAGTGTTTTCACAGCTTCATTAGGGAAACATCAAGAAATAGATGACTGYGTGAGGGAACCTAACATCAATTTGGCAGTCTTGCTGGATTCCAGTCTTACTGGATTCCCAAACCAGAAGGCAAGTAGCTTGGGTCTCAAGCACTGAATGAAATCATGGTCACAGTTTGCCCATCATATAGACCGAAAACTAATCTGGTATTTGGAGTACATATTCACAAGTTACAGGAGGAAATGTTGTCATTAATTTAAGCATTATTTTCTAATGGAAAGACAGTGCATGTCATGTCTTACGGTGTTACTGTGTATGTTGAAGTATTACATGGTARTAAATGAGGGCATCACAGCTGAAGAAAGTGAAAAGGGAGAATAGCAGACATCATCTTCCAGGAAAAGGGGTGGGGGGAAAAGCAGTATCCCAAATAACTGGGCCCTCAACCTAATAATATAATGCAAAACAACAAATTCTTCAAACATAAACACTTCAACTGCTGGCCAGAAGAGGAGAAAAACCAAAAGAGGTAAAAAACAACTAAATAAAATAACCAGGACTACATCTCACCTCAGTGTGTTCCAAAAGATTTGAACCATATAACCCAGCGGAACTTGCAACTCTAGCCAGATAGCGAGCTATAGAATTCACATCGGTAAATGCAACATGGCTAGAGAAAAAAAAAAAAAAGAGGTAAAATAAAGGTATATTAACTTACTACCTCCAACTCAATTTTAACTGTACCTGCATAGTTAAACAAAAGTGTATAGTTAATGAAAAATCATTTCTGAGTGAGTCAATAGGAAAAAAAAACTTTGTTTTTACATTTAGTAACAATAAGCTTTTAAACATTAAACATTTTCTTTAAACAGACAGAAATGAAGGATAATAAAACTCTGACTATTCTTTCGAAGTTAAAACTCTCCCTTCTCCACATCTGAGAGAATGCTTAAGTATAACTTGAGCTACATACATTTTCCGGAGCATAAGGAGCTAACCTGACATTTTATTTTCTTCTTGTACCAAAGGATGACTTTAAAGAGGATTCCCAGAGAATCTGCAGAGGAACAGAAAAGTCTCTATCCTGGCTCTAAGTCAGAGGAGAAAAAAAATTGTATGTTTGCTATTTATTTTGTTCAATTCACACTTTATAAAGACTGTCCCCTGCTAAACAGACATGGCTGCTTATATGTTTATTTTTATTGTCTTCTCAGATACAAGATTAATTTGTCCAAATATGGTAATTTAATGGTACTTCCTAAGGTAAAGTGTATATATACCACATTACAACAACAGTCAAAGACTTAAAGCACACAGTACCATGTATGCACAACACAGCCTACCCATAACACTTCAAAGTGCCTTTTTTCCTAATTTAAGCTTAAAATGAGTTGTCCACAGTTTTGTTTGCACTTCTGCTTAAGATCAGGTGGTGGTCTCTCTGATTCCAGTTAAAACCTGCTTTGCCTACTCAGTTGTTGAGAATTCTCACTTCTGTCTATGTTTTAATCTCTTTTCCACCTCATACACAGTATTACCAAAAGCTGTACACTGTGAGAAATCTAGCTTCTAAACCATATAAGGTAGARCGTTAATATTTACTAAAGAGCTTCAAAAAAAGAAGTATTACAGTCTTTAATTCTGCAGATAAGAATTCTCTATAATCTTGCATAGGAGTAGCTTTCAAATTTAAAGCTCCAATTGCTTCTGAACAAACATCAACATCAATAAGAAGTGTTCTAGTCCACTCAGTTTAATGGACTGAACATTACACTCAAATTTGAGTCCAGACAAGGTTTCATTTCTTTCTCTGCCACTGTTTTGCCAAACAACCTCAAGCAAGCAATTTTCTTGCTGGTGCACCTACCATGCCCTTTATAAAATGAAAAAGAATTTTTGATAGGCCTCAAAAAACCTTGCAAAGATCAATGGAAGTCCTGGAAAAGATATAAAAGCCTTTTTGATATATGAACCACTATAATGATTCCCATTTTCAGCATAAATGGATTAGCCAGTCTCATTAGGTTAACTATGTTAAAATGTACAAGATCATAGTTAATTTATGCTTTTTTTTCRTCCTCTTCTAACTTTTCAAGCTTCTAAGCTCCGGTGTACAGAAGATCCTTACATTATTATTAAAGACAAAAGCTAATCAGGAGTCAAAATATACAAAGTATGTTCTATTATAATTCCATACTGCTATCACATCTTAATAAAGCTTTTACAGACCAAGAACAATAAAACATTTCATCTGTAAATAAGTTTGTGAAATGTGTTTTTATTCTTGTAACTAGTTCATACTAAAGAAAATGCACTTGATCACTCAAGCAATATTGAATAATTATGAGAAAGGTAAGTGTTACTCTGAGTAAAACCTTACCTGTACCTAGAAAGGTGTTTATTTGAKAGTGGGGAGGAAGAAGGTAAGCTTCCCTTTCAATCCAAATATAGAACTACTTGGTTTCCTTTCTTTGGAAAGGGCACAACACATTAAGGATGCTCTTTGCAGTTAGTCACTAACTCCAGAAGCAAGTACAGGCAAAGAAGATACTAGGTTTCTATAGATAATGATGTGAGCTGCTACATACTAAAATACAACATTCTTTGCATTTATGGGCCAAGGCAAGGCAAGATAGCAGAAGGAAAAAGACCAACATATTAAGACATAAGACAAAATGCAGAGGATCTCTGATTGTAATAGATCACTACTGGAGTTCATTTGTACAAAGCATTGCAGAATGGTTCTCCGCAGAGGTCAAATACATTTGCCTCTCTTAAAGGGCAACACTACTCAAGCATGCACACATTCACGGCACAGAACGGAAAAGCCGTATTCCAATTTGTTACCTGATAAGATGCAGGTATATTAAAACATTCTATAAAGCTAGGAACACTTAGTTTGTTTGCTTGAGATGTATTGCCACATGAAGTTTTGAAGCTAAAGTTTCAAAAGCAAGCCTTAAAATAAAATTCAGCTTCTCAAATTAGTGACAAGTTTTTCAGCTAGTTCGATGTTTAACTGCACTTCAAAGCATTACTTTAAAAAGATCAAATAAAACGTTCTTACTGAAGTCATGTCATTGAAACTAATGGTTTCCTGAAAATCAAAATCTAGGATACACCAAGCGAATTTCAACTCATGCAAAGGCAAGATAGCTTCAGCAGAATTGACGCCATAAGATCCATTTACCAAAAGCATTAGTTGAGGTATCAGTTCAGTTGATGCTTCTCAAGTTACAAATACAATTGTAAAAGACTTTAAAATAGAAAATCAATTTTTACAATAATTGTACAAGTGAGCAGAAGATTAATGCATTATTGAGGGATGCAATAACTTCTTAAACTTCTTAATCTGAGGCCAGGGTTGAAACGATACAAACACACATAAAACCCCATCTGATGGAATCATGATTCTAGATCTTATCCACTCAGGAGCGAAGTGGAGGAGCGTTTTACATTTTTGACCATTTCTATCACAGCTAAAATAAGGGTTGTTGCAATGCAGTTGTAATAGGACATGTTAATAATAAAATAAAAGATCATTTCAAAGCTGAGTATATACATTTGTAGTATTCCAAGATCATTTCTACATGTCACAAGGAATATGCGCACACAGATCTATCAGCATACAAATACACACACACACACACGCACTTCCTAAACAGAGGAAGGAACACTAAATCAAAACCTGACTAAGGCTACTTAAATAGAAAACTCACTCATGAGAGTGCAAGGAAGCATGCAATTAAGGTATTTTATACATGCTAAATTGCCCCATGTGTGTAACACGCACTGAAAACCTACCAGTGCTGTACAAACTAAATCCTAGTACAACATACAAGATCAGAGACTGCAGTAAGGAGAAGACTCATATCTGAGGTCAAGACTAACATTTTTAAGCATTTTTTTCCCAAAACAGCATCATAATCATTAGGATTGAAGACTGTGAATCATCCCTGGTGCTTTGATCTTTTGCAGAAACATGTATGTGGAGACAGCTCACTCTCTAAGGTCACAAGAGAGTAGAAAAGCTCAATCAGCATTAATTTATGAGTATCATATTAGAATCTCCATGACACTACATAAAAATACAATGTTATTTTTACAGTCATTCTACACCTGTGCAGAAATACCAATTTATGCTGCATGAGTGACTTTAACAGCATTTACTACTAGAGCTGCTCACAAAATGCAAGTTTGTCAGTGAGTGAGTGAACAATATTTCCACTGATTTGACTGCTGTGTCAATGGAAGTTAAGGTATCAGGAAATCGTCTCTTAAAACATCTGAGTATCTTAAATGATACGCAATCTAAGATGACAAAGCAGCTTCCTCAAAACTAATAGAATCAGTGCTGTATTTCTGATACGCATATGAACCTACTCAGATCAAGATATATACAAAAAAYCCTCAGGCCCCAAACTTGAAGGTATTTATTACAATGATAGCCTATTTTAGTAGGGTAAAACATAATTTTCTACAAAATTTTGTACATTTTTTTCTGGAGAATGCAGATGGATATGTAGGACAGCAGGACAGAATTAACTGGCACTTTTTTTGAAATCACTAATCTTTTACATCTTTTATGCAGCAGCCAGCCCAAAACAGCACCTTAAAATTCTTTTAATGTCATTCTATCACACATGTGATAGAAAAAAGAAGAGAAATCACGCAAACCTGAGCATAGTCTTATTTAACATAAAATTACTTTCCTTTTGATAATCCACAGTGCATGGAAAAGGCAAGTAACTAGACAACAAAGAGACTGGTACTACGTAAGTGACTAGAGTAGACGGACTTTAAGCGTGCGCAAGAATACCAGAGCTCTTTCCCTGAAAATGAAGTATACATTGTAAATGTTTTGTCTACGCTACAAAGAGACAACAGTAATGCAGTGATGAATAAAATCATATTCTTCTCTTCCCCCTTCCTAGAAAGGTTACTGTCAATGTTACAACCATGTGATTTTTAAAACTGCTGACTCAAAGCTAAAAGGAGAGATGCAAAGTCACTTACTCAGATACACGGAGTATGGTTTCTTTGCCTTCTTCCACAGAAATTTTAACATCATTTTTCACATGCTCCACCGTCAACAGAGCTCCTTTGAAAAACAAGAGAGAAAGATACTGATTTTTCTTCCAAGAAAGATGTATTTCATACTAGCAACAAAACAGTTACATTTCTTATCAAACAGGACAAGGCGTCCTGCTTGGCTCCTTCAAATGAGATTAGCCAGGGAAGAAATCAATGTTCCATCTTRTATGCACAGAGACTTCTTATTCTTGGCAATCTTTATGACTATCTTAAATTGTTAATGCCTAGCATACAGTAATCTGTATTGAACTTTGCAAGTGTCAGCAATAATAAATTTTGCTTCCAAAGGAAATTGTAACAATTAATCCTATCTCCCAATATATTAAGAGAACAGACTCAAAATGCTTTATTTGAACAGTGTAGTAAGGTACTCCATCACAGACTTGAAATATGCAACAAGGAAGGTCAGCTACTGAATTCCTCAGTATTTTCTGAGCAAGGATGAGGCTACTTCTTAATCAGATTTAACATTTATTAAAAAGATTAGCCATCCAGACCAAGAAGCCCTACCTTCTGTACAAAGTACCGTAAGCTTATATAGGGTTTTCAGAGTAGTTCATCTTTGATAGTAGAGGACAGCCTCTAAAAATGGAAGAATTACTGAAGCTTTTTGGTTACATCTGCAAATGGAAAAGAGCTCTGCCCATATTCAAAGTCACCTGATGCAAGCCTGCTCTGATCTTGATGCTCTACAGCATGACACATTAGCTCAAGCAAAGCATCAAGCTAACTTGGCTATATTATTTCTGGATTGGCTCTGATCCAGGTCCAGCCAGCTGAACATAACCAGAGAAGCAGGGCATAAGAGCTTTGCTCAGAAGCATGTATAAAGACAGCAAGCTTTTGCATAGGCCTATATTACTTAAAYGAAACTAGCTAAAGGACTATACTCTAGATGGTGACTGGCAACTAACCTGTTACAGTTTTCATGGTGCACACTGCACTGTATCAAATCTTTTTAAGAACATACGGACTACTCAAGGCAGATGATGTTATTAAGCTATTAATACACTGGCCTAAATACAAAGCATTGGAGCTAGGAATTCCCTAGCTGTTAACTTCTATTCAGCTGCAAGCCCTTCTCGTAACACTAAGCTTATGTCAACAGTAYAACAATGTTGTTCTTCCTATCCCTCAGCTACCTATCTGTCAAAATCAGGATGACATCACTTATGCAGCATATTCAAGAATATTCAAGATATTCAAGAATTTTAATTAAGGGATGGAAGCGTTTTTGAAAATAACATGTATTGTGCATACCAAACTATGTAATTAATACTAGTGACATTAATAACTACTAGACTTTTCCCTACACACAGCAATGATGAACATATGATGGAGGAATGAGTATGGCGAGTGTGCTTACCTTCCTAATACAAATGTTCACAGAAGTGTTCTTTTGTAATACTTAATATTTCTGACATAATTAATCAGTCTTCTACACTGTATCTCTAATCTCATTAACCATAAAAAAAAACTTCCAAAGCCCCTAAATGCATGTTAACCATAGCTTATGTTGTACATCTTCTCTAGAGAATCAGTAAAAACAAGTATTGGGAGAAAAGTTGTTTAAAAGGTACATGTTATCATCGTAGTCATGCAAGTTGGACTCAACTGTGAAAATGCAATCAATAAACTAAGATGAAGAAGAATGAAAAAAATACATTTTCAATAGCTGTAATAAAATGAAAAATATGGTATGGAATAAGTATAAACGGCTGTTTCTGGACGACAGAAAACGCAGTGAAGAAGGCTCCTATGTTTCTAAAGGCAAAACAACATGAAAGGACAGTGAGCACCTGAAAAAGCAAAATTTGCAGTGCAACTTTGAACAAGCTCCCTAAACGAGCTGAATTTCAGCAGCAGGTTAGAACTGACAGGTGCAAGCTATCAGTAAACAAGCACAGCTTGCAAACCGACAACCCGAACTGAGGCTGCCTTGAGAACTGGGGCTCGACGTGCTAAGTCACTCAAGGGTCTTCCCGTGACTCAGTCTCTTCAGCCGAAGTTACTCGGACTGTCCGTAACATCCCAGCGCAGCATTACCGCAACCTGCCGGGGACCCGCAGGGCCCAGGGCCAGCGCAGCCCGACCGCACGGGCGGGCC
>NW_028185339.1:1183051-1189993 GCF_003343005.1 Rhea americana | reverse complement strand
CCCCGCACCTACCGAGCGGGGGGTTCCCCGCGTTCACGGTGAGGCTCAGCGCCGCCATCCCGTCACCGCCACTGCCGCCGCCGCCGCCGCCGGGCCGCAGCGAGGGAGAGCAGAGGAGAGAGGGGGGCGGGGCGGGGCGGGGCGGGGCGCGCGGCGCCGCCAGCTCACGAGGCCCCGCCCCTTCCCCGCCGCCACGGGGAGGAGGAAGGGGAAGGGCCGCGCACCAATTCCGTCACTTCCGGAGGGGTGGCCGCGCGCTGCCCCGGGGCTCCCCGCCGTGATGGCGCCGAGGCCGGCGGCGGCGGCGAGCAGCGGCGTGAGCAGCACGCGCGGGCGCCTCTGTACCCGGCGGTCTGCTGACTTACTTATACATA
Source organism: Rhea americana (assembly GCF_003343005.1). Classification (NCBI taxonomy): domain Eukaryota; kingdom Metazoa; phylum Chordata; class Aves; order Rheiformes; family Rheidae; genus Rhea; species Rhea americana. The sequence goes on along the minus strand of NW_028185339.1, from coordinate 1,189,619 downwards.
GCTGTATGTGTGCACGTCCGCACACACGCGCTGCTGCCGAACGGGCGCGTGTTGCGGAGGGCCGCGCCGCCCCCGGAGCGAGGCGCGCCGCGGCCGCGGTGCCGCGGGAGCCAGGCCGCCGCTCACGGCCCCGCCGGGACAGCGCGGTGTCATCGCCCCCCCCCCCGCCTGGTTCGTAGCCGCTGCCACGGCGCCTAACCCGCCGGCAGAGGAAGTCTGAAGCGCTTGGTGGGGCCTAGCCGGAGCGTGACTGCTCCTGCTGCGCTCGCTCCTTTCCATGTCCTGCCACCAAACCGCATTTCGAGTCTCCCTGATGTTCTTCTGTATTAACAATTTTTAGTTCCCGTCAGTGTGGAGAGAACTTCCGTACCTGAACTTGTTTGCACGTAGGATAGAAGCTAGTGCATGCCGTGTGCGCTCTTAATGCCTGTGCGACGATTGTAAATGAGCAGCAATAAGTGAAATTACAGCTCAATTAATAAGTGGCTTATGCTGAAGAAATTCAGTGTACCGGAGCTTCTAAATGAAACCAAGGATATACAGGCATAGATGAACATCATTAACAGTAGGTTTTCTATTTGGCTTTATATTTTAATGTTTATTAAACATCTCATGGAAACATTTCTTACATGAAAAGACCGTAATTTTTTAGTTGTCTTTAAGTCATTCTACCTTTACATCAGTGGTATTAAAGCACTTTGCAAATCCACGTATAGRTTTTGATCTGAATATCAGAACATACATATCCAAGAATTCTGGAGAGGATGGGAATTATGTATAATTGAGYCAGTGAAAATTAGATTAAATTGTACTTGTTAGGTTTTTCATACTTCAGTTATGCAATTAATATTTGGAATGATTAAATTTACAAGGAACCAAAATTTGAAGAAGACTGTAATTAGAGCAGGCTGAATCTGTCTTGCAAGTTCTTGCTTGTCATATACTTGAGGAAAGAGAATAAAGGTAGGCTATGGATGAAAGGATTAAAAACACATGTTGTTCCTATATATACAGCTTTAATCCAGTCTAATGAAAGCATCATAGACTGGCATAGGCTGGATGAAAGTAAAAAGAAGTAAGTGATAATTTTGCTAATTTATCCATAAAGGGTTATGAGGGTAAGTTGTCCTCACTAAGGAAGGAGCTTCCCCAGATCCTGCTCTGTGTCTGCAGGTAGAGAAACTGGGTACACTTAATCAASATTTGTCTTATTTGTATCCTCTACTGTCAGGATGTTCCTGCTTGCAAGAAATATAGCCAGTGTAGATGCTAGCTTTAAGAACAGCTTAAATTCACTCAGGACAAGCCTGGAAGCACTCCAGCAAAGTCATTGTGGTGTTACTCTAATGTGAAGAAAGGATCAGATCCAACAACTTCTAAGCTTTGTCTAGAGAAGTAAATTAGAGTGGTTAAACATGTTGTATCTTGAAAGTAGAAAGAAATGAGTATGTCTTGAGCACATTTGGTTGAAAATTGAATTTTGAAATAGTCATCTGTATGAAAAACAATTTTTTTGTGGATCAAGACTGCCAATCTATGGAGATTCAGAAGGAATAATTTTTGCAGGCAGGCAGGAAGTGAGAACTTGGATTCAGTGCAACTTGCAGACTGCTTTGTCATTCAAGTTTTGTCAGCAGAGATTAAGGGAGAAAAAAAATCATGCTAGGAGAACTTAAGTATCCAGACTTTAAGAAAGTTAGCAGCCYGTTCCCTAGTCTGGGAATCTGACAGATGTCACTGTTCTATCTAAACATAGAACAGAGAGGAAAATTATGCATGGTCTGTTTAAATTTCTCAGTATGTATGTRTCATGATGGAAAGGAGTAGGGGGCAAGACTTCTTAGTTTGAGRGACTCGGATCACTGAATTTGAAGAAAACTAGGATACCTCAATTAAGCTGCATAGGTCCCCATCAAATCAAGATACTCCAGAGTCCTCAAATTCATCTTGAGGAGACTTGACATCATCTGCGCTGGCWAAGGTTGCCAATTTCAGCTCCTCCATTCCTCAAGTGGACTGATTGGTTGCATCCCCAGTTTCTCTATTCTGTAGAAAGGATAACTGAAACAGGCCTCCAGTTAAGTTCATTTTGTGTGGTCTTACACTCCCTGCTCTCTCYCCTCCTCCTAAAACACCAGGAAAGGAAAGAGGCATTGTCAGGTTCCCCAGTTCTCAGGGGGAGAACTGGGAATTTGTTGTTTTCTTAAAATTTTGATGTGAAAATTTTACAATTTCTCGTCTCCCTACACAAGGGGAAAGGACCTAGGATCTCCAATTCACATGCCCCAAGCTCTCCAAGATTGAGGTGGCATAAATTCTGCCAAACAGAGGCATTTCATGTGGTCAGGTGCTAGGGCCTTCTCTCAGTTGCCAGTTCCTTGGGTTCTACCTAACTGAGGTGTCCTGGACACTACTGTGTGAAGACTTTTGCCAACCCTTAGATTGGGAGCATCACAGGAACCCCCGCTGAGATGTCAGATGCCCAGCTGGGCTGAGGTGTCCTGGGCCCTTCAAAACTCAGACAATGCACTTACCACACATGGAAATATTGCAGCTATCCCAAAACTGAGCACAGATCCACAAATTCAAAAGATCATATTGAAGCCTCCCTGAATCCCACAACCTGAAGCACTGCCTACCCCTCCAAGCTGAAATACTGTARGGTGCTAAACTTTTTTTTGAACAGAAAGGTACCTTCTTGGAACAAGCAAAGGTGGCTTATAAGTTGCTCATTTTGGAAAACTGATTATGATCTTTTAATTCCTCTTCCTCTTTACTCTCTATCTGAATCAAAACATTATCATTCTTCATAAATACTCCCCAATACTCCTTGGAGCAACAGACTCCCAAGCTTAGGTTTCCTGGGCCTTTATCTACTAAGTCTTCTTATGGTCTCTCAAATTGAGGTATCACATGCTCCCCAAATAAAGGAATCCCCCCTGGAACAGCAAAAAATCAGATGTCCTCAGGTTGGCTTGAACAGAGGGGTCCTTCTGCCTGATCAACACCAAGGTGCCTCAAGAGTCTGCCAGATTTACATGGCAACATGAAACCCAGCAGAGGGTAGGGCACAAGAAATGCCACACAATTTCCATATTCACAGTGAGAAAAAAAATCAGTAACTACTTTCAGGTGCTCTTTGAGAAGCACTGGGAAACATGATGAATACTCCTTTTCATCATTGCAGGAAACATATGAATTGATTCCTCTTCTCTGCCTTCAAAATAACATAGGAAAGATTCAGTTGGTTATCTGGCAGTTGCACAGGGCCAGCTGGTGATAGGTAGGTTGTAGTCTTCAATTGAAGTGCCTTCTTTTGTTCTGGTTAAATTCAGTCCTTTGTCTTTACTTGAGAGGTAGTTAGATGACAAGAGTCTAATAAATGATTGCCCCTTGATTTACTGAGGCCAGTGTTTTTAAGTGTTTGGATCTGTTTAAGACTTGCATTTAGGGATAGCTGAATAGGACTCTGGAATTTGGTAAACAGCCTTTTGTGTGCCTCCATTTCTGCCTAGAAGCAGAAAGTATCACAGGGTTAGGTTTAGCTCAGTTGGTTAGAGCGTGGTGGTTGTAACGCCAAGGTTCAATCCCTGTAGGGGCCACACATTTGAGGGTTGGACTAGAGGACCTCCAGAGGTCCCTTCCAACCTTAGCAATTCTATGACACTCTACTTAAGAAAACATTAAGAAAATCCAGCAGTCTTACTGTCAGATACCCAGTCAGATAATGGGGAGGGATTAAAAAAAAAAAAAAAAAACCATCCTTTCACTACTGTTTGTTTCAAAGAAGTTACATCAATAACTGGATTACTTCAAGCTGTGTTATTGTTTCTTTATGCTAGTATGATTTTTATTATTAGACTGAAAAGACAATGTCTCTATTCTTGTACACAACTGAACTTGTTGTGGAAGTACCTTGAACCAGGCTAAAAGATACAACCTTCCTAAAAAGGAGAGCAGACACTAAATGCAGACAAGAGGTTTAAAGATTCAGTAAGTAGAATAAACTACACCATCATGAGAATCTGATGAAAAGGTTGATTTGACTGGTTATATAAATTCCTTATGTGACAAAATAGCTTTTAAGAATTAAGCTGAACTGTTTCAAAACACATACACCTCTCTAGAACTAGCTAAGATCAACCTTAGTTATTCTAGCTCTAAAAAAGGACCACAGAATCCTTGCAAAGGATTAATCTACACACTGCTACGTGTGTATGATGGAGGTCCTGCAAGAAAGAAATTGCCTCAGTATTGTATGTAAAAGCCATTCTTGTGCTACAGTGTTAAGGGAAGCCAGTTAAAAAACAAAACCAAACCAACTCCATTCCCTCCTCAAACATACTCCTGCTTATAAAAGAACAAATTTCACTTCTAAGAATTAAAATTATCAAGTTTATWATAAAGAGCTAAACCATTAAGACAAATTCTCAGTCCAACTGCATTTAACACAACCCTTGTTCACTACATACAGCAACAACAACCATTAAGCAAAAATCAGGTAAATGACTTAACATGATTTTGTGCCCTTAATATTTCGATGATTGTGCTGAATCCATTGCTAATCATAATGCTACCATCCAAAAATCATATCACATGAAGAATGATATTCCGCTTCTAAAAAAAATGGAAAACAGCTATTGAAGAAAAATATAATCATTACAATATACCTGCTAAACACAACTAAATGAATTGATCCAACAGTATACCTAGATAGCATGTATGTAATTTTGAAATTATTAAACAGTCTAATGTAAGAATTAGGCTCAGATTCTATAAAATGAAGTTTCAAGCTCAGTATCTTCTTTCTTCTTTTTCCTTTGAGGTTGCTTTATCAGCTTTCCAGGACAAGTGAAGACCCTCTCTGGCTTTAAGGCACAAGAGATTGTTTAACAGTGTTAGGAATACGACCTGCGTAATAATCATAGTTCCTCAAAGTGGCAAGAACCCCAGCTGAATTCATGTGTTTCACTTCCTTGTTATAATGAAATGAATTTCCATGGATATCAGTTATCTTGCCTGCAAAAAAGACAAAAGTTTTATTCCAGCAAACAGGATTTGGAGACAGATAAGCTACTACTACAAGCGATATAACTAAAAACACAAACAAGCTTTGGGTAGGGTACAGGCAGCTGTCTTCAGATGTAAAATACAGTCTTTGCTCCATTAACCACAACAACATTTTTTTTGGCTGAAATCAAAAAACTTAGTTTTCTTTTCAGCAATACTTAAATTCCACATGTTTCAGAAAAAAAACAAGCTGCAACTCTTACGGATTAATTAAAATGCTTCCTGTGAATTTCACACATTGGCAATTGACAAGAAGAAAAGGAAAGCACAGTCTTCAGTTCAAGTAAAAACCATCATGATGTAAACATACCACAGCTGATTTTTAAAGAGTTTCTAAAAACCACCTAAAAAGGGAGCAACACAAATTTTTATGCAAGTTAATTTAACCAAGAGATACCTACATAACGAAGAGGCTAAATAAAGCACTGTGCTGCCCCAGATTGGTTGTTTCTTGTGTCTGAGCTAACCTGTTTAAAACTATCCCAGTTATCAACATTATACTGTCAACTGCAGAGGAGATGGATAGATCATACCAAGCCCATTATGTTTGCTTGACAAAATTCAGGAGATATTAATAGAACTTCATTTTAGCTGTTGTAAAAGGTCTGTCAACCTGAATAGCAGAAAAAGTATGATAATTATCTAATTCTTGCTAATCAGAGTTTTCATAACTTTTCTAACTCCTCAATGCCCAGAAAGACTAAGTGGCTTATGCTGTCTGGAAACCATTCATTTTACTCAATTATACAAATGACTCCATTTTGGAGTTTCACATCCGAGCAATGACGGTATAACTTGGCCTGTTTTTGCTTTGAAGAATACAGTGCCCACATGTTGTGCAGTAATATGTTTATTAATAATGAGCTACTACATCAGGTTAGTAGGACAATATAATTTTACTGCAAAGTAGCAGCCAGCAGAAAAAGAAGCCATTAGTTTGAAAATATCAAAATGCTCAAAATTTTGGAATTTGGCCTTTTTTATTATTTTACTGTTACTAATATTACTTTAGGGCAAAATAGATTATATAATGCTTTCCAGAGCCTAGTCTGCTGCCCTTCTGGAGTTATTGTTGATTTCAAAGGGTCCAAGGCCCCCAGTATATCACGAGCATTAGGAAAAAAAAAAAAAAAAAGTCTAATTTCCTTCCAAAGATGTATTATGAAATTCTTATTTTCTATGAAAAGTATTAAGAACTTTGAATTGCTGCAGTTTCACTTATCTCAGGGAAAAAAAAATAAAACAGTATTACTTGCCTCCCACAGCATGTAAAATAGCTTCAGGTGCACATGTATCCCATTTCTTGCACCCAGGACTGGCAAATACATAAGCAGATGCTTTGCCTTCTATAAGCTGGATGATCTATTATGAATAGAGAGTAGTAATCATTGCAATGGATGTAGGCATTCAGAAGTGAGGAAAGAGTAGCAGGAACAGGGATTAGATCAGCTTACTCTATATACTTATGGTAGAAAAGGAGCATCAACCACCCCCCTTC
>NW_028185339.1:1087103-1183004 GCF_003343005.1 Rhea americana | reverse complement strand
TAAGATTTAGAAAACTATGATCTATTTTAGATTGTTAAAAATACAGTCTATAGGATAAGAATCTACTCTAGTTTCAAAAATGAGATTTCTCATCTCGTGCAAGTACTAAGAAAGTGGAAACTATCTCCATGTTGTGTTGGAGTGATTATGGCCCTTACATCTTGGAAAAAAAGGGTTTGGAGACCTTTTTTTATTAGGTGGGGAAGCATGATAAAACTAAGCTCCACATTCTGTAGCAAATGAGTATTCCCTGGATACCGAGAAGGTTTGCAAAAGAAATATCACTGTGGGGTGGTTCTACTTTTATCCTTTGATATCTGCTGCTAGATAGTTGGAGCAAAAGATCTATTAACCTGAACAGCAGAAAAGTCTAATAACAGTGATTAAATTTAACTCCTATTTAGTCATTCTGGGCTTTTAGTAATGTTTTATTTCTCCTCCACCCAGAGACAGTGTACTAGAGAAGATGGACCATAGCTATGACCAGGATGGCCATTCTTAGATATATACATACACAAAATTCCAACTCTACATTATAACAGACTGCGCACTAGGAAGAGAAGTTGTGCCAGAGAAGGAGGAGGAAGTCCCCTGCACATTGATGCAAGTTAGAGTTTTCAAAATTCTTCACTTTTTCCAAAGGTACTACCTCCAAACAAAAGAAGATTTGGAATTTTCATACCTTGTTTCCTGCTCCTCCCACTCTGATGACACTGTCTGGGTTCAGGGCACTAATGCAGTCATTTACCAGGGTACTGCTGTGAGAACGGGTGGTAACAATGATGTGTTTCCCAGCAGGTGCTTCTTTGAGCTCAAATCCAAAAGCACCTATACCCAGCACTCCCCAGATTGTCCTACCCAGTACAGCATCAGCTCCTGCCTATGTAGAAGGAACACAGGCAGCAGTCAGTGTTTAGTTTAAAGCATGAATGTAAAGGAGTAGCTAGAGAGATCTGCATCTTAAGGAATATAATATTAATACTGAGATACATATTTAAACATTCCACTTAAAAACAAGCATTCTAAAGCCCAAAGAGAAATCAGGATGCCTCGGCTCTGTCCTTCTAAGGTAACGACTTGTAAAACCTTCAGTAGATCATTCACTGTTTTTCATCTGTGAAAGTGTAGTGATGCATTACTTCCTGCCTCCAGTGATTTTGACAAATTGATGTTAGTATATTTCTCTACTTCAGGCACAATTTGAAACTGAAAATATCTGTGTGTTTCATCATATACGCCACATGGAACATGTAACATCAGCTGATGTGCTTTACATCACTCTATCCTAGAATGCAAAAGCGCTGATCTGCAAGTGTTTCACAACATGACACAGCTTTACATGTACTGTAGTATTACACAAGCCTTGAGAYCTACTATGACTGTTAGTAGGTCCTTGATATTCAGTTCCTGAAAAACAATATTCAAACTGTTTATAGAACAACTACCTTCGCATTACATCAGCTCAAACACACTGCTTTTCATCTGGAAGTGTGCTAACTAGAAATGGCTTAGAAGTGACAGTTTCAAATCATCTAAATACATTGATCTACTTGAGAGCATTAATACCTCATAGTTGTAATATGGCTGGTTAATAACTCCTGCTATTGCTTTGCCTCCATAAGCAATTCCAATAAGAACTGTTACATGGTCAAGGAGACCTGTACAGAAACAATAAAAATGTAGTTATGCTTGGAAAAGAAAAACTAAAGATATTCAAAAAAATCCCTGAATATTTAAGCCTTCAATAAGAGTCCATAAACTAATTTGGAAAGTGTATATGCAACACTGAAGATCTTAAAATGCAAATACTAATCGGGATTTTCAGACTTAACAGGTGTAACATGTTGCCTGATATGCCAGGTAGTGGGGGCTTTTTTTTTTTTTTTTCCCTAAATCATTTAGCCTTGAGCTCTGCAAAATAAAACAAAACAAAACAAACAAACAAACAAAAGCCCTGGATAGGAAACATCAGCCTTATAGAAAATATTGTGCAGCTTCTATCATCTACAAAACTGTCTACATGTACATACTACTTCATTAATCAGCAGAATTAAAAGAGAAGCCAACCTTCAGTGTACTCTTTGGTCCCATCCAGAGGATCAACCCATATTACAAGCTTAAAAAAAAAAAAAAAAGCCTATTAAAAAAATGTATTTTGCATGTTAATTTAATGCTTATAGGGAGGGGAATTTTACAGTAGTGATGATGTAAAAAAAAAATCTGATTTTTTAGTATTGTGATATACAAGACTGAAATCTACATTAATATTTTACACCAAAGAAAAATGCACAGAGGAGAACCTGTCAGCAAATATCTTAACAGAGACAAAGGCTTAGATTAAACATGGAAATGAYATTACTTTCTCAAGTCCAAGGTTGGTTCCTTCCAAATAAATTTGAACCAGAAAGTGTAAGAAGCAGACTTCCATCTCCCCTAAGTACACAGAGGGATATGCAGCATTTCCAGCTTTTGAGCTGTTATTCTCATGACTACATTTTAGTTCAGAGCAAAAAGAGAAACTRACAACACTGAAATAACATCTATTTTTCCGTAATACTTTCTTAGTTAAAATCAGTAAGTAATATTGATAGATAAGGGTAAAATATGAAGATGTGTAACATCACCTCTTCCTCTTTAATTCCTGTGTACTGAGGAGGACAAGTTTTCTTCAGTATTTCTTCACAATGGCCATCTTCAATCAATTCCTCAGCTACATCATGAGGGGGTAGTTCCTAAAAAAAAAAAATACTCAAAATCATTAGAGAAAGGTGCTGGGCACCTCATTTTGCCTGCGAACTGTGGATTTGCTTGCAGCTCACTTGATAAAGCTAATGGAATGGAAAAGCGACTGGGATGGAAATAAACACATTATTCGTTTATAAAGAGATGGTTTTCTAAAACTTGCCAATGCAAATTACACTGCCAGTTACATTGTTATTATGAAATAAATTAGGTTCTTACCTCTTCTCCTATGATTGTCACTTTGGGGAACTTCCGTGCCAGCGAAGCACAAATGCTCATTTGTACCAGTCGATCAGCTTTGGTCTGTAAGTCATTGGCTCCACTCTGTCAAAGGATGCCATAGGAATTTATTTATTAAAACAAGCAAACAAAACAGTACAATGGCCCATATGACTCTCTGAATACCTACCTTGTAATCAGAAAGAAGTCTAATTTGACAAATTTTCAGCCCCCAAAAAGCAGGTCTCAAGAGAGGCAAGCTAAAGATTGAAAAACTCAAAGTAGACTTTCTCTCCTTGTTCACTTCAGAGCTAAGATACACTGGTATGATACTGTAACAATACTTACATCAATGCTGATGTGCTGTGTCTTTCTGATACAAATTCAGTACAATTACATTAATGTATTTGTGTAAATGCTACACTATATACAGAACAAATTAATGGAACTATAAAGTCAGATACAATACAAGAAGAGCGAAAAACAGAAATTAGGATATTAACAAGGAAAAAATAAAATGTTTTAATGGTCACTGGAGAGACAAGGCAAATTAGGAAAGACAAGAAATACAGAGAACGTTGGATTTTTTTTAATACAGCTTTTGTTAGGGTTAGATGAGAGAGATGATCCTTGACTCTATGAAAACGGTAGTAGTGATGAAGAGGGGCCATATACAGATTTTGAAACTGGAACATCAGTTTTCATGTTCCCAGGTTAAAGATGCAAAAATTACAATATAAAAGGCCCCAAAGATATTCGAGGCCAAGAGATATAGTGGGAGATTTAAAAGTCTAATTAAKCTAGTTTGTTGAAAGGAATGAAAATAATTATGATGTATAAACTGTTGAGTAGTAACAGGTTCCTTACTCTAGCAGAGAGGATATTAGAAACGTCAAATACTAACCTGAGAAAATACATAGACAGTAACTCCTATATATTTTTCCAGCAAAGATATTCTAGAGGAAACCATGGGTTTGTGATCTCAAGATGAAATGAAACAGTGACAGAAAGCCTTTCTAAAGATGTACTGCAGCCACACCCATGGCTGGTGGGGTTACAGTACATCTTTAGAAAGGCTTTCAGTCAGGTCTCCTTAAACATTGTTTCTTATTTCCTGTAGCAGGTTATTAATATTTAAGAAGAAATAAGTAATTCAAAAATACTTTCTAGTCATTACCTTAATGAATTTATGAATGGAAAAGCTCTTTAGCATGATCCAGGGACAGTATCTCAGTAACAAAATATTTCTGTGAGTACAGGAATTAAAGATGATTCATCCAATGATTTGTGTCTTAGCTGAGTTAAATAAAATTTTTATTTATCTGCTTGAATCTTATTTGGTGACAATGGGAAAATTATATTCAGCTACAGAAATTAGACATAGGGATGGAAGACTATAGATATATTTTTGCATACTCAAAACCTAGTCCCTCCATTCTCTGATTGTCTGTTTTTAATGAAACTTGAAGATACTACCTAATTTAATTTGCTTAGGAAAAAAAGAAAAATTTGCATATGTTTTCTCAGAGGTGAATATAATTAAACAAGTGAGTAAAAAAATAAAACTTTGCGTCCACTGGTTGAACTGACGCTAAAAGTCATAGAGGATCAGGCTTCTTTGCGCAAATGGCTGAAAGTAAAGAGGTTTCTTCATATTCAGATAGAAGTTCCTATGTTTCAGTTTGTGCCCATTGCCTCTTGTCCTGTCACTGGGCACCACTAAGAATAGTCTGGCCTCATCCTCTTGACACCCTCCCTTACGATATTTTTACACATTGATCAGATCCCCTCTCAGTCTTCTCTCCTGCAGGCTGAACAGGCCCAGCTCTCACCACCTCTCCTCATAGGGCAGATGCTCCAGTCTCTTAATTATCTTAGTAGCCCTCTCCTGGACTCTCTCCAGTAGCTCCATGTCTCTCTTGTCCTGGGGAGCCCAGAACTGGACACAGTACTCGAGATGAGGCCTCCCCAGGGCTGAGTAGAGGGGCAGAATCACCTCCCTCGACCTGCTGGCAACACTCTTCCTAACACACCCCAGGATACCAGTGGACTTCTTGGCCACAAGGGCACATTGCTGGCTCATGGCCAACTTGTCCATGAGGACTACTAGGTGCTCCTCTGCAGAGCTGCTTTCCAGCAGGTCAGCCTCGAGCTTGTACTGGTGCCTGGGTTATTTCTCCCTAGGTGCAGGACCCTGCCCTTGCCCTTGTTGAACCTCACGGGGTTCCCCTCCGCCCACCTCTCCAGCCTGACAAGGTCCCTCTGAATGGCAGCACAGCTCTCTGGTGTATCAGTCACTCCTCCCAGTTTATTATGACCAGCAAACTTGGTGAGGGTGCATTCTGTCCCTTCATCCAGATTACTGATGAAAAAGTTCAAAAATACTGGACTCAGTATTGACCCCTAGGAACACCACTTGCCACAGGCCTCTAACTAGACTGTGTCACTGATGACAACCCTCTGAGCTCTGCCTTTCAGCCAGTTCTCAGTCCACTTCACTGAAGTACTAGCCATTTGAAAAATGTAAATACCCGCAATTACTTAATACTGAAAATAATATAGATACATATATCTTTCTATATATAGGCAGTCCATAATATTGTGACATACCTGTAAAGCTTGAATTAATCTTCCAAGTTTATTCCACCAATTCCAGTATTGTATTAAAACCAAGAACCTGGTTCATCAGTGCAGCATACTAACTTATTGTAATTTAAGAATTTAATGCAAATAGTTGCAATTTCATTTCCGTTTTATATTTAGAGTTACATATGAAGTTCCAAATTAAAGTTGAAAAGCCTGATTTGCTTCTTTTGTTTTAAAAAGTAAAACACAAATTCATCTTAATCCAAAATGATTGAGGCACACAGTACTAAATACTACACTATAGATATTGGAACACAGGTATGGAAATACACCAGAAATATACATTATTATGAATTCTGATATACTATCCAAAGTCTGTGTTTTGTAAAAGGTATCAAGACAAAATTATAGCGTGTTCCTTTTGGGAATCAAGACAAAGTTACGGTGTATTCCTTCTAAGCATCTGAACATCCTTTAGAAATACGGGTCAAAATATATTATTTTTCCCATGCTCTTTTAATCCTTTATTAAGAAATATTCCTTGCATCAAATACCTATCATTGTTCTTATAGAACCGAGGAAGGAAATACAAACAATCCAAGATGCTCAGTCTGGTCTCTGAAAATACCTCTTTGACCTGTATCTAACTCAGCATTAGTAAGAGAAATGAAATTGGAACAAAGTAAAATGTATATATATATATATAWAWAWAAATATATGCACACACACATACCTTTTCCACTACCCCTAGATCTCCGGTAGACATTACATTTCTAACAATTCTTGCAGCTTTTTCTGCAACAGAATATGCAGAGGCCACCACTCGCATGAGTAAAGTTGGAGAAGAAGCCATACTGAATGCTGAAAACAAACAAAAAGCAAACTTGTAAGCTTCCCTTGACTTTAGAAAGGACAAGAAGGGAAATTTTACATAAATAACATTCCAAACACATGTAGGTCATTTATTTAAGCTGAGTAGAAAAAGGACAGTGAATTGTTGCACATCAGTAGTAATAAAGTGAGCTGTGATTTTCTTTTTAATATAATTAATATAACACAAAGGTATGAAACTATTTCAGTCGAGTTTCAAATACTCATGCTCTGGCAATTAACCTATTTTTCATCACTAAATTAAAACTGGCATTAAAGAAAACARCAGCAGCAGAAAATATCTTTATCATAAAAAGCTAAGAAAAAATGTAAATAGTCTACAGTGGATTATGCATGTACTAAATTATTTTTTTCAGAACTGAACCTACAGAGYTGGTTTCTGTTCAGATTCAAATAGAAGGCTACTGGAAAGCATGACAAGAGCTGCTTCACTTCTTTTAATTGAATTAAATAGGCTTTTGTAAATAGCCTGATTGTAGATACAAAATAAGCTGACAGTCTGCAGATACTGCAAATRCTACACTTTTATGAGAAAGTCTGTTCATCTCCTTCTTACCATCCTTTCTATATTTCTTTAAACATCTCTTGATTTCTTGATAGAAACCTAATTACATTCCCCTGCCCTTCTCAACATTGTATCCTGTGTTTCTTTCAATTGTATTAGGTTCTACCTCTGTTCCCCAGAACACTTTGTGTAGTTTATTATGCCTTCAACTCAAATAAAAGAATAACTACTCTTGCAGAACACCAATAATCATCCATTCTTTCCTCCTTTTCTCTACCTCAAGAAGGAGAGCTATTCACAACCCCTCTGTATTTTTTGAAGTGCAGAGCTAATTGCTTTTTATTGTTTTCCTGTCATTTTTTTAATCTATAGAGATTGCCTACTTTTTGGACTTTGCTTGTATATATAACATACTTCAAAGTTAATCACTTGAGCATGCAGCTAAAAAAAATATAGAGAAAGAAGTCATTAATCACTGAATCAATGATGATCTATGTTAGACTTCCCTCACAATCACATAGTATTTGAGGTCACCTCAAAATCATCTACAGTAGCTGGACTTATCACCTCATTATATGATACTTTATATTGAGCAGATTTCTCAAGCAATAAAGGAACAGTATTATATAATGACTGATTGCTGCTTATGCAATACTTGCTGCAATTGCTCAAATACTATGAGGTTGTGAGGGAAGTCTAACATAAGTCCAGCGGCTGTAGAGGATTTTGAGGTGACCTCAAGTTCAYGTTTGTTTAAAGTAAACTTAAACAGCAATGGTGTAGGCATCAAAATCCCAAACTTGGGTGGTTTAAACAACCTTTTCTAACATTTTGGAAACACTGTACAAGCATCTCTAGAAGTCGGAAGATCACTGAAGCTAAAAGTAGATTTACTGTATAAGTATATTCAAAAACATAGTTCTAAGTGCTAATGTTAATAATTATTTACTGTTCATGGAAGGGAGCAAAGTGCCCTGGAGTCATGTAAAATAGCCACAGTTCATACCCAAATTATATGCTGTCTACCTTGGACAGACAACAGTGGTAACAGAGGATATTTTTTGCCACACTATCTGTGGCAAAAGCAGCTCTTAAAACAATTGAGCGAGGAGAGCATATATGTGTCGTAACACGTGGGGAAACCATTATTATTTTAATTATGTGAAACAAGTTAGCAGGAAGGAAGACTGAACATAGTTCAGACAAAACCAAAAAAACACAACAACATCCAAGCAATTCAGTGTACCAATATGGATGATATCATTTACATGATAGAAGTAAGACCTCCTCAGGAGATTCCCTGGTTTCCTATGATTTATTGCTAAGTATATTATTGTTGCATGCATTACATCTAGAATGTGAGCACTTTCTAGAGAAACACTGAAAAATCTAGCATATTAGAGGGAAAGTTTGGGGTTAAAGAATGGATCTTGCAACAAGATAATTAAYGTTTTATCCTCAGTTCAGCTTCTGATTCTTCATGTGAATTTGTTTCTGCTTTCTAAAATTAAGTTAAAATTTAACCCTGATAAATATTTAAATRTTTATTTGATAAACTTTCAAAAACCTAGGTGACAATACAGAAATACTCTCTCACATTCTTAAAGCTTGACAATGGATGTTTTATTTACCTTTCTTGGATCTTCTGAAGGGAAACACATTATTTTCTTTTTGTAGTGAACATACCTGAAATCTCCATACAAACTTTCACATTAATAAATCTTCTTTTTCATTAGACTGTTTTAAAGAGACATACTGAAATGGCAGTTTCAACACACACATATATACTCTCTCCTCCAGGATACGGGGTAACTAGTGAGGCAAGTGAAAAGTATTTTATTACAGCAAAAGGTGCCATACATTTTCACAAGGCGCTAGGTGTTGTGTGGCACATTTTCCAACGTATCAGACATCTGTCTGGTTATTTAGGCAAGTATGTGGTAGTTGCCTGTAAGTACCTCATCTCTGTCAATTTTTCAATCTCTAGTTAGTTTGTTCCTAAGTTTATGATGCATTCTTTCTGAGGAGGAAGACGTTTAATGTATAATTCCACAATCCATTCAGGAATATATTGCTTGCTTTGGACAGACCAGTTTGGCTCTTAGAACTCTGTTTAGCTTACAAAGATTGCAGACGAATTGTCCCCTAAATTTAAATCGGCATAGTATTTTCAAAACATATCTTGTCCTCCAAGGACTAGCCATCCTTTCCCCTAGCCTAATAAACATACTGTTGAATACAATGGTCTCAACTTGACGAATCAACTTATTTTTCAAATGAATGAGTTATCCAATTCTTGCTACATATTTTAGCTTAAGATTTATTTTAGAAATATAGAATGGTTGCCATTAATTTGCCAAAACAGRTATGAAGTACATGTTGATGTTGACATCACGCTGTCTTTTCTGAAAGCACATTCCATTTCAACTGTAACTTCACATGATGAAAGGAGAAAATGGAYATCATACACATCATGCCTTTAAACACAAGTGCTAAAAAATAACTTCTTCTCTGAATTATTCAATGCCCAAGTGACTAGTGCTCCTCATCTCTTTACAACAACCTTTGGCTCACATTTTTTAAAAGATGAATTTCCTCATTCTGCATATTACTTCGCTTAAGGAAATAACAGTATTTATCCAGTATCAGTTTTCTAGCATTTAGAGTTTTCAACAGAGATTAAAAAAAGACACCATTTAAAATGAAACAACACCACTGGCAGGCAACTCTTGTAAGTAATTCAGACTAAAGTCAAACTTATTTCTAGTTTGCTATCAGACAGCTTTAGTAGAAAGATCTGCCCTTTCTCCACCTTTATCTGGGTCCAGCAAGTCCCTGTGGTAAGGGCACCACAGTCCAGAGCTTTCAGGTCTGTAATGTTAGTATGTTCATTATTTTTAAAAAGTTAAAATGCTTGTGCCTAATTCTTTTGCCATGRGCATTCCCAATGCTAAACTGCCTACTGTTTCATGCTGTTCAGGCACTGTTACTCAACACTGAACAGCACTCTCTCAAAGTCATTTCGCTAAGCACTAGGTAGTTTTAAAAAGGTGGTTGTGGATTACTGAAAAAGATCTCTCAGCTTTTGTAACAGCTAACTCACCTTCTTCAGTCTTACTTTTTCCTTGTTCTCAGCAATATCCCTTACACTTTTCATGTAATTGAGCAATAAACTGACTTACTTAAAGGGATGGTGCTAAAGTTGGTAAGCATATAAGCTTTTTTATTTATGTTTACAATATGCAGCTTAAAAGAGTTTCCTCTTGTTAAAATATTTTCAATTTTACCCATGCTTTTAGAAAACCCATTTCCCTCCACAGAAATGGTCTCACGTCCATGAGTCTACGATAGTCACCGTGAACAGATGACACGAGAGAAAATGCTTTGACTTTCGCAAACGATTAAGTATCAAAAACCCAACGTTCAGCCCCTCACCAAAAAACTCCCCAAAATACCATTTGGAAGAGCAACAATCGCCTCCTTCAAAACAATTATTTTGCCCTCACGGAACAAAACGTTACGTTACCTCTGCTGCTGTTCTTCCGCAGGCAAGCTCGCCGTATGAGAACTCCCGTATCTACGCGGGGCGACACCTACAACGAACTCCGCGCACCGCCAGGCAGGGGCGACAGCACCTTTATAACGGCAGAAACGCCCCAGCTCCTTCCTGCTCCGCTCAGCTGCCAGGGAGGCCCAAACGCCCGGCCCCGGCCCCGTCCCGGCGGGAGCCCCGCGCTGGCGCAACGGCCGTAACGGCCGCCCTCCCGCGGGGGCCGACCGGGGGGGAGGGGGGAGCGCGGGCGCGCGCGCCGCCCGCTCTAGCGCTCACCCTCCGCGGAGCTGCAAAACCGCGTTGTGGTGTAGCGTGTCCGTTCGCGCGGCCCGTCGCCGCCCGCCCGCTGGCTTTCCGTAGCGAAGGCGGAAGCGCTTCCCCAGCGCGCGTCTCCGGGAGACGGCGAGGATGTTGCGGGCCTTGCGGGCGCCGCCGCTTGCTCGGGCCGGGGCGCGGCTGCGGCTCCGGCTGCGGGCGGCGGCTGGGCCTGGGCCTGCGAGCTGGGCGCGCTCGGCGGCCTCGGAGGCCAACAGCCGGCAGCCGGAGAGCCGCGAGGAGTCGCAGTACCGCGACACGGTGTTGCTGCCTCGCAGCCGCTTCCCCGCGCAGCTGCCGGGGCGGCTGCAGCCCGAGACCGAGCTGGAGACGCAGCAGGTGGGGCCGGGGGGCCCGGCCGGGCAGGGGCTTCGCGGCCGCTCGCTGCCCGCACGCCTGGGCTTTCGGGCGGGTGCTGAGGCCGCTTCACGTTAGCTGCCGCAGAAGGTTGAAGTTCGGAAGGGTTTGGGTTGGGGTTTTCTGGTTTTGTTTTGTTTTGCTTCTGGATTACTACTAAATTTGTTACAGCTGTTGTTTGGAGGAAGTGTAGCAACTCTCGATAGCAGGGAGCCAGGACAAGTAACGTTAGGCTCAGTGTTACTCTCTTTTCAAGCTTTCTAATACTTTTAAACTACTAATATATTTTCCTACAAAGTTAGAGTACTCAAATCTTTGTGTTTTCCTTAAATATTTTACTAGCTAGTTGAAATTTGTATTTGTGCAAAGGTATGTGGTGGTTCAGGTTTTTCATGTTACCTCTACAGAAATGTGGCTTTTCAGAACTGTATTCATGGCAAAGGCAAAGGAAAACAAAGCAGGAGTTTTGTCTTCATGATGGGCCACCTTATGCCAATGGAGAGGTTCATGTTGGCCATGCATTAAATAAAGTAAGTATCTATTAATTTTACACACCTTTTTTTTTTTTTACACACTTCTGTTTTAAAGTAGTAGACACTTTCTGTAATGTGCTGTGTATTCTCTGTTCCCATTTAAATTGACAACACTTAAAAGTGTTTGGAATTTTGGGAGATAGGGCTCTTGATTTTTTTTTTTTTTTTTTTGTCTTGTGGATGTGGCAGAATGTGGTGTCTATATGCTGAATGCTTGGTTATGAGGCTGTATATGATGCTTCTTTAAAGAGAGAAAAATCTTTTAAAAAATCCAGTTTGTAGTTCATCCTTAAGAAGTATAAATGTATAATTTGTGAGTGTCATGACACATCTGTGAGTAAACTCATGTGTGTGTGTGTGTGTATATGTGTATTATATGTACATGTACACACACACGTATATAAGTGTGTATATATTTATATATATATGTATATATTTATATATACACACACATACACTTACTTATATATAAATGCTACTGTAATATATGCTTGAGCTGTGACTTGGTGGGGTTTTTTTCCTGTGGATTTTTTAGAAGTTTGTTATATTGCACTTCGTTTGTTTTTAATTTTATCTGCTACTCTCAATGCAACCACAATGATGAAATGTTGATCTTTTTTTAAAGTGCAGATTTTTAATCTTTAAAATAATACCGTTARGTAGGTATGGATATACTTAGATTCAGCCCTGAAAATGGTGATATTACATATACTACAGATTGGGAAAGAATAAGAATGTGACCAACACCTTAAGTGCTAATGCAAAAGCATGGACTTCTGAAAAACAAAAGTTCTGGTAGGTGATCACATATCAAGAAGCAGTAATGTGCACTAGGCTAGCATTGTAGATTTACCTTTATGTTTAAATATTAGAGCAAGTAAGATTTTTTTTTTTTCCCACTTCAAGCACTGCAAGTATATAAGCTGTATCATTCAGTTGTCCTAAATGTGAATTTCTTTGATCAAAGGTCCTCTGGTAAGATTCTGCCAAGGTGCAAAATAGTGGGTAAGAGAAACCACACATGCGAGGTCTAAAATGTAATTCATTATGCATTCTATTRAGTTTGGCTTTACAGGAAGATCTTAAGCAATCTATAGCTATTCCACATGGGGGAGCTACAGTAATAATGACCCTTGTGTCTTACTAGATTTTGAAAGACATCACTAATCGTTTCTACATGATGAGAGGTTATAAGGTACATTATGTGCCAGGATGGGATTGTCATGGTTTACCAATTGAGTTGAAAGCATTATCAGCAGTCAAAGGAGTTGCAGATCTTTCACCGATGGAAATTAGGCAAAGAGGTAAACTATGGTTTGGAGAGTTGACTTAAATATTTGTTCRTCCTAGTTGTCATATTTTGAATTTTATGATTTATAAATAGCTTTTATAACTTATTGTGCCCTTTTCTGTTAGGTATTGCTAACACTTTCTAGGGTCACATTATTGGTAGTCCATTTGCAAAGCAGATGGAGTACAACATAATCTCATGAAGTAGGATAACCCAGCACAAGCTTAGTCTGTTGTTGTAATGAGCATGCATAGTACTGACCATGGATTTAAAGAACAAGAGGACAGGGGATTTGGACTTCCGTTTAACTGTGTGGCAGCATAAAACTAATATTTATCAGATCAGCATACTTTTGGTGTTTTTGAATTCTAGGCGGAGCCACTGAACTTAGTTACAAATTAAAAAGAAGCACATAAAAGTCAGGATGTTTCCTTTCTTCAAGCTAACTTGTGTGAATATCATGATTAGAAATATATTTATGGACTCTGTTTCTAATAACACTACAGAACTATAGGAGTGATGCTTTTGGAAAATGTTATTCTACATTAGATGGAAACTATTTTGAAAAATATTTCAAATACCAAGTGTATTGAATAACAGTGGCATTCATCTGTGAACTATTTGAATGAACAATTTAAACTACTTCAGCYTGAAACAGCAGCAGTGAAATTGGCTAGCCTTAATTTCAGATGCATGTTGCTTTGAAGTTTGGATAAGCATCAACAAAAGGGRTTAATTTTCACTCTTACTGTTTTTTTTTTCTTTTTTTTAGATAGTTTCTCAGAATGCAACCAATCTTCCTGACTAAAAATACTTGATTTTCTTTTCTTCCTGCTTAAAAATAAAATGTGTGTTCTAGAAGTATGTGCGCTATATATCCTCATATTAGTGAAGAGGGGTCTCTGCTGGCTCTTTTTGCTCTTACCAGTTGTTTTATTTAACTACTTCTGTTAACTATTTAACTACTTCTTTTTGAGTTTTAATAATCTTTTTAATACATATCATTAATTAATATGTAGTTTCCCTGTATTCAATTATGGCTCTTCCTTCTCAAAAATATCAGTAGCATATTTTAAATGACATTATATTAATCTTAGTGGGTTAAACCATATATATAATGGAGCTATTCCTTTCAGCCAGAGAATTTGCAGAAAAAGCAATTGAGAAACAGAGATCTGCCTTCATTCGTTGGGGCATAATGGCAGATTGGGCTAACTGCTACCGTACATTCGATGGAAAGTATGAAGCAAACCAACTGAGAGTCTTCTCCAAAATGTATGATAAAGTACGTTGAGCTCTTGTTGAAGTATGTTTTGACTTTTTTTGTGCTAGGAGTTTTGATTCTATTAACTCTTTCCTCTCCTACCCTCTTCTGCTTTAGGGTTTCATTTATCGGGACTATAAACCTGTGTTTTGGTCTCCTTCAGCAAAGTAAGAATCACCTTACTTATTTTATCTTTGAAAGTTCAACAAAGATCAATGTTTTTTTATGTTCACGTGTGTTAACCTGTGTTTGGTATCTACTCAGTACAGCCTTGGCTGAAGCAGAACTTGAATACAACGAACAGCATGTCAGTCGTTCTGTGTATATGAAATTYCCCCTGTTAAAGTCGCCACCTAAGCTGACCTCTGTGTTAGGTATGATTTGCATTTAGTTCTTAAGACAAGTAGATTTGTGTTTTTTTAAGATTATTATTATTATAAATAAAATAGTTCTAATTTATATCTGTAGATGGAACATCCACTGCTAGTGTGTTAGTCTGGACCACGCAGCCTTGGACTGTGCCAGCCAATCAAGCGATTTGTTACATGCCAGATTCAGCGTATGTGTCTTTAATTCAGTTCACTGATTTGCTTCAGTCCTTATCAAYATTTATCAGCAAGATTAAAATAACACATTTTAGACTACTACCTTAAAAAAAAAGTACATAGAAGATGCCTTACACAATTAGTGACACTATGTCAACTTTGATCTATTTTTCTATTAATATATTATTTTCTGTTTTTAGCCCTTTTAAATTTATTCTTCCTGATACTGTGTTTTTTTTTGAAATTCTTTGGAGACTTAAAAGTGAATTGGATGTGTAGATTTAAAAACAAATCCTATTTTGTTGTCTTCTAGGATTTGAATATTTAAACTATTTTTTTTTAGCTTTATGGTGTCTGTAATAATTTAGTATCATAAATATTTATTTACATTGTAGGTATTCCATTGTGAAATGTGCAACTACTGGAGAATACTTCATTTTGGCTGCAGATAGAGTTGAATCTACAGCTGCTGCTTTGGACACACAGTTTGAGGTTATGTCAACATGTAAAGGTAAATTTTCATGTTATTAATGTTAATTACTTAGAAATCTGCAGGTGTCTGTAAAAACTACTTCTGTTGGGTTCAATCTGATGGTGTATTGTAACAGTCTTTTTCAAGTATRTATTTCAAAGTACTTTTAAAAATCTGGTTTCATGTTTGTAAAATTTGAATGTGAAGTTGGACTCTGTTTAGTACCAAAATCTTAATTACACTGAATGCAGTTTGTCTGTCTTCCTTATCCCTTACTAATGCAAATAGGCTAATTTTAAGTATACTTACTGACTACCTGACTGCTAAAGTCTTCCTGAATTGTTGAAATTACTTAATGTAGCATTACCACCAGCACTATCAGCCATTGTTTTTATTTGATGTTACTCTTTAAGATTTTGATAATTAAGTGGTGTCTTATGTGTTCATTATAACCATGAAGACTATTGAAGTGTCCTAGGTGACTGTAGGCTGGATTTTATCTGTAATGCTCGTGCAGTAAAGTCTGCATCCTAACTTACTGCCTAGTAATGTCTTTTAACAGGTACACTTCTGATTGTGTTTTGAGATAGAATTTAGTATGTCATTTGTAAACTTTATTCTTTTGTCTTAATCTGTGATTCAAAGCTGGAAATATGTATGTCCAAAGGAGGTGAGGAATTTCTTTTTATCATTTACTCTTTTCAGGTTCTATTAGTGCCTTTCCACTCTCTCTTTTTTCTTTCTTTCTCAGAAGAATAATTGGTTCATTTCTGTACTTAATCTCTTAAATTAGGTAAACTTTTACCTAATAAAATTGCCTCAATGTGTTGTTTCTACAAGTTGATGCCTTTGAGTTGYATGACTGGCAGATAACGTAGAACAGTCGGACCCTTTCATCAAGAGATTTAATACTGGAACCTATTCTTTCTATCATGCTGTATAGTCAGTGATTGTCTATGCTTGTTATATTTCTGTATTTGTGTATCTAGTTGTCAGACAGCAGTTCCTAATAAACATCATCATCTAGAAAGAAAGTGCTCAGTGAGGGCAGTTCTGTCGTACGAAGTACTGCTTAAGCTTTGTGGTTCTTGACTTTCAGGAAAACTTTACCATCAAGTGTCTTTTAACCTTAAAGTGTCACAAACTTCGTTTGTGCTCTGCTCTCTTTTTGTACATACTTCAGGGAGCTGAAGTGAATTGTTTATGATAGTAGTTAGTAGCATAACTAGAAATAGATCCAAGAAGTTTGAAGTTTCTAGCCTGGTAAATCATTATGTCATGACTGCCATGCTAGATTTTCAGCAATCAAAATCAGTTTCTGGAACAGTGAAGTGGTGGACCTGAGAAATGGGAATATGTGCGGTATCTTTAAATTTTTACGGAATATCACCACCAATGGACTGCTATTGTGTAGCATAGAAGAAAACTCCCCCCCCCCCACACACACACAAAAGAAATGTGTAACAGTAACAATGCAAAGAGTTTGTAAGCATTTGAATGGGAACCCACAAAGGAGGTAACATTACATCTGAATAATATCCTGTTTATACTGTTGCTGATTTCCATTTCTGTTCCCTGATAAGAGAATCTGAGTGCATGAATTGTTTCTCTATCTCTCCTTGGATTGTTTTCTTTCTTTTTTGCAGGTGGAGATTTAGCAGATGGTTCTTGTGCTCATCCCACAATTCCTGGCAGAGTCTCTCCTTTGTTACCTGCAAATCATGTGACAATGACAAAAGGAACAGGATTAGTTCATACAGCCCCAGCTCATGGTATGGAAGACTACAGTGTAGCTTCCCACCATCAACTACCCACGGTACTTTTTTTTTTTTTTTTTTTTTTTTTTTTCTCCCCAGCTTTTGCTCTTCTTTCCTTGCAACTGTTTGATCGCTTGCCACTGAAGTAACTGTTGTAATTTGTGTGGAGAGCTTGAAGCATGTAGATAAGTGTGAATATCACTAATAGTCTGCAGAGCTGCCATATGCAGGACTGAACTTCAAAGAGTATGTATTCCCAATAAAAGGAAGTGCTGTGTTTTTCATCCATCTGTTAATCAAAGTTGTCAGTACAGTGGTATAACTGAATCTGTTGTTTGTTTGTTTGGGTTTTTTTTGAGAATAACGCAGATAACTTTTCTGTTTGTACTTGGAACCTGTTTTAAAGCTATATCTTATGAACCAATAAATTAACAGCTATRCAGGTCATTATTACTGTTTTTCAGCAAAGTTTGGAATTCTTGAGCAGGAAAACAGTATGCAATAAGGGACTTGTATCTTAAGTAAATATACCCTTGTATGTCAGTGATTTTTTAAAAGAAAGCTATGTATGTGTGTGTGTATGTATATATGTACACATTTATAAGAATATCTACTTACATAAATATATTTGTGTGTATAAAATTTTACAGTGTGTGTACATTTTTATACGTGTGTGTGTGTGTATATATATGTATAAAATGTCTAGTTACGCATGATCAGTATGTGTTTGGAAATGAAAATGCAGGGTATTTTTTCTTTTACCTTTTTAAAGAGGTAACTTGATCTTCCAAAACCAGAGTATGCCCATATTTCTGTGATTCCTTTTGTTTGTTTTACTGTTAGTTTGAAAACTAATTTAAATCCTAACCAGTGACTTGATGTAACACAGCTGTGGTATATTTTCGAACTTAGTGATGCTTATTTATTCTGATAGGTCAAATTTACTTGTCTTTTAGTAAYTTACTATATTGCAGTTTGCTAAATCTGAGGTAAACATAGCATACTTTGTTTTTCATCAGAAAAAAATGTTACAYAGCAAAATACTTAATTACCTTTTTGATATTCAAGATTGAGTTAATTACCACACTGTATTATATTGACATGATTAACATTTTAATTTTCAGGATTGCCTTGTGGATGAGGGTGGATTTTTTACAGAAGCTGCAGGTCCTGAACTTCAGAACAAGAATGTGCTTGAAGAGGGAAATGAAGCTGGTGAGTACTTGTTATTTACTACATTTTAACTTTATTAGGTATGGTCTTTCAGGTATACTTTGAGGTGGTTATAAATCTGAACACATTTTAGATACGGGCATCACTTATGGTGTTGATTAAGGAAGGGAAGAACTGAGGCTAAAAGTATGTCCAAATCTGATTTTTTTTATCTTGCCTTCCTCCCCCCCCCCGCCTTCTCCTCCCCTCAGTCATTCAGATGCTTCAAGCAGCAGGCAGTCTGTTAAAAGAGGAGAAATAYGTGCATAGCTACCCATATGACTGGAGGACTAAAAAACCAATGATCATTCGTGCCAGCAAACAGTGGTTTGTAAACACAGCAAGTATAAAGGCTRCAGCCCAGGTATATCACTTTGTTTTTTTGTGGTCAGTTTAAAAGCCATTGATGCGATTAGAATAAGCAAAATAATCTTACTATGTCTCACTCAAGGTTGTGTTTTTTAGTGTTTATAAACACTATCTAAATCTACACAATAGTGTTAGTAAACTGTAGGAGTGATGAATGTTGTCATTTTGTTTTTCATCAATATTGATATAATTTGACATAAGCAGATATCTCAGAGTCAGTGTATTTATTGTGCTTACAGGACATGCGTAAGTTTCTTRGAGCTACTATTTCCTGCCTCCCCTCCCAAGGACTTTTAAAGCTCTCTCTTCTGGCTTTCTTTAAAACATAATATTTCTATCACTCTTAAGGTTACCTTTGCATATGTGACAGCCATGCMTGGTTATACATCTGTGTGTCCTCCGGTATTTATTCTGCTTGAATAATAACCACATCAATACTTTTAGTGACTTAGAAGCAAATAATAATAAAAAAAAATGCAGTGCTGTTTGAAATTACACGCTTCCATGCAGAAAACTCAGAGCAACACATTAGGCTGTTTTGGGATTACAGTGATTTCATTCTAGTTAGGGCATGAGGTGTTTATTCCGTATTTCATCTAGCATAGATGAGAATGTGTCAGTTATTCAGTATGGTTGGGAGTGAAAGTGGTAGCCCACACTCTAGAATACAGGAAATGTGTATCAAGATGCCGTTTTGCCGTTGACAACAGCACAAGGCACAATAAGCGATTAACCATTGAATARGGATACTGAAGCCATTTCTGAAACCTTACCTTTCTGCATGTTTGCTAGAGTGTCAGAGCTGTCAAAAAAGCAATGGCTGTTCTGTGGGGACACATACAGTCTATATGGTGTTATAAGAGTATTATTAAAGAGCAGTATACAGTGAGGTAAAGGAAAGAGATGTGATGGCTGCCCAAGAACGCATTTTGTAACGAGGGTGTAGGCCTGTACCTTTTTTTCACTAATAGTATTTATCCAAGTGCTGACTCTTTTGTTCAACAATTCACTGTTTACTTTATAGGAAGTGCTAAAAAAAGTGAAAGTTATTCCCACATCTGCAGTGAACAGAATGCTAGAAATGCTGGACAGAAGGACATTTTGGTGTATATCGCGGCAAAGAAGTTGGGGTGTTCCGATTCCTGTTTTTTATCAGAAGGACACAGGAGAAAGCCTGATAAACAGGTATTTGTCTAGCTTTATATACACCAGAAAATGAAAGGACAAGAGCACTATCTGTTGTTTGGCAGTTACATAGTGTTATAAAACTTATGACTATWTAAGTATGAAATATGTTCTTGCTTGTAATTATTTATATAAAAAGTTAGCTTAGGTATAGGTTAAAGCAATCAAAAGCTCATTGCTGAAGGTGACWTTTATGTAAATAATTGGAGTCAGTTTGCCTAGATACTTAAGTTACCTCATGAGTCCTTCATGATAGTAACTGACAGTTTCTTCTTCCTTTTTCAAGTTAAGTGAGCTGGTAGTAGTCACTGGCTTTTGTATTTTAAGCAAGGGGGGAAATGCAAGTTGTAGTTAGAGATTGTAAGTGTAATCTTAGCATTATCAGTTGAACAATGCAGATATTTGTCAAAATAAGTTTTGAAATTGAGTAACAAACAATAAAAAAAAATCTGAAGTGGAATAACAAAGTCGGTTGCAGAATAAATAACTAAGGCTTTGTTTCAAAGTTAAATTACTCTTTTTTTTTTTTTTAATCAACCTCAATGAAAGTAAATAAGTGAATTTTAGCTGTATGATTAGGTATGCTTAAAGTCTCAGCTGCTAGTCTTACTCTATCACATTTCGGTGAAATCAATAGTATAGTTACTGCAAAAAATGCATTTCAGGAGTTTCAGCCTATGCGATGCAGAAGAAATCCTGAGCTGTAATAAAACCTCAACCAAATATGATGTTTTATTTATTTATTTTAAGGATTAATAGAGAGCTGCTTTTACCACTTCAGGGAACAGAAGTTTTCAAAAAGTTTTACAAAGTCATCAAAAAGATGGCTTTGTTTAAAAAGAAGAAACTCCAGGATACTGTTTTTTTTACCTTGTTTATTTTTACATTGTTTATTTCCATAATTGTTTTCTGATGTAAAGYACATTAGTGTAACTCCATTTTATCCATTTGAACCTCAGAAATACTTGTGCAAATTAATTAGGRTGATAAGATTACAAAGATGAAAACAAACTGTAGTTACATGGCAGAATGTTTTGCTTTTGATGATGAACATACTGCAAAGAGTTCAACTTGTATTCCAGAGCCTTGACTGAACAAATGAGTATGGAAGTTGGTGAGGCTTGGGGGGATAGGGGGCGGGGAGTGGACTTCAGGCAGAGTTACTCCATAAGTTCACCTAGTGTGACTGTGCGAGTAGGTGCACAGATAGTACTTTGCCTCTCTAAGTGGCAATATAGTCATAGTCCTCTGTAGCACTCAAACAATGCTGAGGCACATCAGAAAATAAAGGCATGGGAGCTCTGTGGGCTGTAAAACTGTTTTGCTGCAGAAATTGAGAAAGTCAGGTATATATTGACACTGCAAATTAATTTTTTTGGGGGGGAATAGTTATTGTAGTTTTTCTGRGCAGTATCCTTGAATGTTACTTGTACTGGTTTAAAATTGTATTAAACATGGTTTAACAACAGAATAAGAACGTAGTGAAATATAACTTAGCAACTGGCAATCAAATAGCTACTTCAGAATTTAGAAGAATTGACCCCGATATGGCAGATCCAGCTGGTARAGAAAAAACTTGGAGGAAGGGGTAAATGGGGAATTCTTTTAGGTTGTAGTCAAGTTACCTTAAATASCTGTATCAAATGAGATGTCTCTTTAAACCCTTGAGGTGTCTGTGATTACTGCTGGAGATGTATGAAGTACAGCAGTGGAGTGATAAACTCTGCAGTAGGTTAACAGCCCTACCTTTGTGTGTTTAAATATTGGCATAGCAGTTACTCGTGTAGGCAGGTGAACAAAGGGGCTGTATAGCATGTTTGGTTAGATTTGCTAGGAAAAAAATTGACGTATACATGATATGCTTGAAAAGTAGATTTATTTCATTTGACTGAAGTCCTTAGTTCTAAGTTATTTTACAGCAGATTTTTTTTTTTTTTTTAATAAAAAGGGTAAAGCATTCCTTTAAATATTTGAAGTTAGCCGTACTAAGCTTCTGGAACAGGAATATGGAAAGTGTACAGAATATTGGCCTATAGAAATGACAGGCAAATCTAGAAAGCAGTCTGTCAATTCATAGGTCATTTTCCTGGACACCAGTTCTTGCTGAAATAAATAAATAGGTTTAAATATTTTGTTCTGCTTTGTCCTTTTGAAAATAATAGCACAACGGGATGCTGACATATGAAACTTCTGAGGTGTTAGAAATACGTAGCTTGTGTCAATAATTCAAAATCATTGAAAACAACAGCAAGTAACTTGCGTTTCAAACAAAAGCTGTTTTCTTAACTTGAATGCTGGATAAATATGCTTCTAGTAGCAGCGGCTCCAGAGTTTTTGAGTGGCTATCAAAAGTAACAGCATCTCCACTGGAAGTTAGTGTAGTCCACATGGAGTTGCTGTTACATATGAGAGCACTGATCGTTGGTCTTGAGTGATCCCATCTATTAATCACCTGTAAAAGACTTTGTTTTTAAGCAATTTCCCTCTGTAAATCAGACAGTTTCCCCTGACTTTGTCACTTAAACACATGCAGAAAGCTTCTCTTTTATAATGTAATTGCTTGTCTCTAACAGAACAGTTTCCAGACCTTAATCCTGTCTTTCTAAATTCAAAAACAAGAGCTGGACTGTAATCTTGCATGCAACAATTTAATGCCAGATCTCCATAAAAATCTTCTTGTAGGCTGCTCTGATCCCATGTRGCCTTAGAAGACATTGGTTTGTGTGACACTTGTCTAAGATTATAATGTTGTGCTGAGGATTAGATCCATTATGTAGGGTGTCATCATAATACGTATCATTCAATCAGGAATTCAAAGTTAGGATAAAAAACCAAAATCTTGTACAGCATAGAGAAGAGAGAGAAAATTTATTCATTACTGCAATTTTCCAGGAGGAACTGTGAGAATATAGAGATTATAGAAAGTTATACAGGATGTAGAGATTAGATTGTATGCGATTTCTTTTCTTTAATGAGAACAAGTGGAAGAAGACGACTTTAAATAGAACACATGCACAAATAAACATTTGACTTCTACAGTTTGTCTTTCAACTTTGGAAGTTAAGATTTCTTGAGAGAGGAATCTAATTCTAGGAAATTCTGTAACTCTTGAAAGAGATGAGAGATCCAAAAATAAGACCTGATCTCTATTTCTGTTACTAACTCAGACCAAGTAATAACTGTGAAGTTAATTGTATGATGTCATATTAAATAATGCATTTACTACTTAAATTTACAAATTCAGTATTCAAATGTCAGTCATAATAACTATTGTTGYAGAGGTTATTCTAATGCCTGAGAAGTTTTGTCCCCTTTCTGTGACCTTGATTAACAATTAACTTAAATTTGTGATAGTGGAAAAAACCCTCAGTTTTTGAAGCAGGTCTACATTGCATCTAATTTGCTTTGTAAAGTATTAAAACATGTTTCAGCKATTTTAAAAGCAATAGCAACTTACCGTAGCCTAAATACTTACTGAGTGTCAAAATTCATGCAAAAGAAGATAACTTGCCCTCTTTACTGGTGATTGAAAAGAGGCTGGGAGAACMTCAGGAACAGTTTTCTTCCTCTCTCGGCTGTATCTTAACACTGCCTAATTTCTGTTAACACATTAAATAAGTGTTCAGCGTAATCAATATCGGACTTCAGAGTGATTGGCTGGTGTCGTGGTAGCGTGAATTGTCGCAGAGGTTTCAGCGTTAAAAACGTAGCAAGTGACACGTAATGCAGGTTCTTCTAGATATGGTGTAGGAATACAGGGCAAAGTTTTACAATGGTGTTTATTGCTAACTCTGAATTATCGTGTTCCCATTGAAGCTCACAGATTATAAAGTGATGAGTACTTATTTGAGAAAGGTGTTTTTTCACTTGCACCTTACAAACTTTTGTATTAAAAAAAAAAAAAGACGGCTTAAATATGCTGCTTTTTTTTTTTCTTTTATGGTAACAGTTATTCATAAGAATCTTAGGAAAAGATCAGAGTAGTGGGGGGGTTGTTTGTTTTGGGTTTTTAAACTGTAGGAGAGTGTGTTTGATGTATTTGGAATCTTTGATCTTTTAAAATACTAGATTGCATGATTGTTACTATTTTCAGTAGGGAAACTAAATGTAATGAGGAAAAAAAAAWTTTTGAACTGTTAAGATGTGCTTTATTCCTTGATTTAAAACTGATCAAATTTTAGGAATATTGGTCAATAATAAGTTGACAGTCATTGACTTGCTTGTAAGCGATTCATGGAAGAAAGCTGACGTTCTCCTAATCAAGAACTTTTTTTCTGTAGCATAATCACTAATTCACATTCATGTCACAGAAATATACCTTTAAAATAATTCTGCTCTTCGTAAAATAGCAACAAGCTTTTACATTGCATAGCAGTGCTTTACCATATGCTTGGTAAAAGGTGAGTCCCTGGCATGTTTTGCAGAACTGGTATACCTACGATGCGAGATACTGGCCACACTTACTGTAAATGAAGGCAGTCATTTTATAACGTTTCCCAAGGGAGACTGAGAGCAAGGTTTACTTCCTTCTTGTCCCTCCCTCTAACCTCTGATGGAAAGGGGAATTTGTCCTTGCTACAAGCAATACAGTTTGCCCTAGCCCAGGGTTCAGTTTCCCCTACCCTGCAGTTGCTCCCGGTAGTTCTGATGATGTTCTGAGGATTCTGTAGCCAAGCAGAACTGGAAGAAAATATTTCCTTTCACTCCTGAAGAGAGAAGTAGGCAATAACTTACTTTAAATATATCTTCCCTGCTCAGTTCTACAGGACAGTGATAATTTCCTGTGAGATCTTAATTGATATGGTGCATATTAAGAGTACATGTATGTTTTTGTATGTACGTGTACATATACATACTAAAAAAAAAAAAAAAAAAACTTTGGCTAGAGAC
Source organism: Rhea americana (assembly GCF_003343005.1). Taxonomy (NCBI): domain Eukaryota; kingdom Metazoa; phylum Chordata; class Aves; order Rheiformes; family Rheidae; genus Rhea; species Rhea americana. The sequence continues at coordinate 1,158,318 of NW_028185339.1, read as the reverse complement.
CAGTATTTTAATAAATGCTGTCATACAGTTCATTTAGATTGGAGTTAGTTAAACGATTACTCTAAAACAACCTTGTCGTCAAACATGGCATRTTTCATGGTTACCCTCAAGAACTATTAAGTTTTTATCACTCATTGGCTTATGTAAGTTCAGAGCAGGCATGGCACAGAAATGTGCTGATCTTTATGGTAAATCTTCTCATGCTGATAGTGTCAGTCTCCCRTTGTGCTGTTTAGTTAGTTGGCTGCTTTAATCCTAAAGGAAGATGAGGGCTACCAAACTGATTCAAAGCGTAGAGCAGTTTTGACGTGACTCCGTGTGCCTCTAGAGTGCATGTTGCRGTTACTGTCTTTGGAATCCTTTTTTTGTCAGTCCTCTTTTGTGCTTCTGTAGGAAGCTCTAGGAAAAATTGACAGTTGCAATGTCAGAATATTGCTGACACTTCAGGATATAGCTGCTTTACTTAGTTTAGAATAACTGACGGATTGAGATTTCTGCTGTCAATTTTGGCGTGTAGCTCAATTTCTCTCTTAAGAATCACCACAAATAGTGGTTTAATTAAACATCTGTTGAATGCTTCAAAAATGTATRGGCTGGGAATGCATTTATTGCCATAGTTTATGCCACTCCACTGAAGTATATTTGYAGTATGGGAAAGTTGCATGGGAGACAAGTTTAGTTTCTGTGTAAAATTTTCTACTTGTTTTATAGCTTATAAAAACAAAATCTAAAAACAAGTCTTCTTTACAGATCTTTCTACTTGTATTCATGGCCATTATGGGTATGATTCTCAATTAGAAAAGTTTTGGGGCTGTAACTTGATACCAGAGCCATTATTCAAGCACAGAATTAATTTTCATGAATTTCTAAATGCACTAAAATTTTGCTTGGTAATAAGCATGTTTTAGGGAYGTTAGCCAAACCAAATTTTAATAATTCCCTTTTAAATTAAGGACACTCAAAAATCTGTAAAATGTCAGCATTAAGGCAGGCAGTATTGTTTGACTTGGTTTCTTGATTCATTGCTATTTTATATTACAAGACATTTGCGAGCGTGAGTCACGCTTATATTCTGGTATGTTACTTCTCTTCAAAATGTGCAAGTGCTGCTAGTCACAGGTAAGAGTTGGCTTATAACATCAAGACTAAGAGCTCTTGAAATACTCAGTTGAAGACAAGTAGTTACCAATGATTGGAATTAAAGATACGCTGATAGTCAAAGATGAAGCTTTCTTGTGGCAAGAAATGGAAAATAAGGTTGCGTTCTGCTTTTTCTGAAGTGTTCCTAGGTCCTACAATTTGTGTCATCATTGAAAAAGCTGTCTGTACCTCCAAACCTGCAGTAGAAGGTGCTTGTGCAGCAGAGAAGAGTCAAATTTGGTGAAATAGTTTAGTATGGCCTGAGAGAGAGTAAATTTGRTCCTGGCTAATGTGATTTATTTCCTGAGAGGTTTCTGAATTTGCAAATTTAGCCTGAAGGAAGGAAGGCCCAAAGGATATTTATTGGCTAGCCTAGGACCATCTATCGGGGCTGGATTTGTTGTTTGCTTCTGTTTTGGAGAAGTAACATTAACAAAGGAAGTTGCAAATAGGCTTCTGTAATATTTCTGAAGGGAGAAGACACCATTCAGAATTGGAGAGCCTAAATTTTGCTTTACCAGAGGAGTTGTTAGCAGATGTATTGCAAAGCCATAAACTGTCCCATGACAATTAAACGTGAAGGTGACTGCCATCCATTTTGGCCTAAAAAGGTGAGAATGCCAGTGGATGCTAGTTAGCTCTGGTTTTCTAAGTGATACTGATTAGTGGTAGTGTGTTTTCTCTCCAGAAAATGTACTGAGATATTACAGATGTCTTTACTGTGAAAAGACCTGACTGGTTAATACAAAATCCTTGGTCTGTCACTGTAATTTTATCCTCACAATCAACAGCAAAATTGCATTGTCCTCTTACCATCTTATCTCAGGTGTTATTGTATAGTAATTTGTTTTATATCTTCTTGAAGAATGTAAGTTTTCATGCTTTAGGATCTATCCATAAGGGTACACTAAACACTGATGTAGCTTATCAGTAGTACAGAGAATATAGTATGTAGAAGTCTAAATATAAAACCAAATGATGATACTGAAGAAGTTAGATCTGCATTTTGTATTTTCAAGATTAATGTACCAGGGCATTATTTTAATTTTTCATCTATTCCAATATTGTGCCAAGAACTTAGTTAATTGTCTAAGTACATGTTGTGTAAGTTAAAAATGGATCTCTAGTGACTAAGGTTGTATAACAGTCTTAGCTTGAAGTTAGCCGGCCATGATGATCTGATATATTCCCTAGATAWAGCAGATGGTTTAAAAATCATCTTTTTAGTTGATGCTCTGTGAGCTAGAAGTGAGTTTGGGGTAGGATTTTTTTTTTTTTTTTTAACCCTAGCTTATTGTTTGCCTAGACTAGACATTATGTTAAAAATCTATTTCTTCTAGCTTTACATACTGTGGACAATTGAATGTGTCACAAATAATTGAGAACTGCATGCCTTTCTCTTCTGTYTGTTCACATCAGGAAAAAAACGCATAGCTCAATTTTTTTTCCTCATAGTATCTATTTGTTCAAGAATCTTTTGTCCTTGCTCGTGCTATACTATCTTGACTGATACATTGCCTTCAGTGTGTACATTGAATGGTTGATTAAATCACTCATCTACTGGATACAAGAACTACAGTTCCCATCGTTATTGGGAATGGTCTTTAGTATACACCTGTCTTCATATTTTAAAAACGTGTTGCTAAAAGAGGAATCCAGGCAGCTGCTAGTGTAATATGAAGTCTGTACGTAATTTGAAACGCTGGTATTTCCTAGCTCCATGTCCATGTGAGTTCTCAAATTCTCTCTCAATAAAGTAGAAAAGAGAAGCCTATTATCAAAAAGAGCCAATACTTGAGGTGAAATAGTTGTTTTGTTTCTATCGTTCTAAGACCAAGAAATAACAAGTGAAATGAGTTTTAGAAGTCTTCCAGCTGCTTGAGTGCCCAAGCTATTGATGATGACTTGCAGAAAAGCTACTCAGAACATATGGAGATTTCTACATATCCAGGCTTTTACACAACCCTATAGCTAGCATCTTGGAAGACAAAAGTAGGAAGTTGACCAGTTGGGAGGCTGATAAATTGCAGGTTAAAAAGTTTGATCTCTTCACCACTTTGATCTCAGATGCTCGAAGAAATATATGGTAATTTGCCAATTCTTACAATCCATTTTTCTCTTCTGATCAGTGAAACAATCACARATGTCATTAAAATAGTGGAGCAGCAAGGGACAGATGCCTGGTGGACTCTTCCTATTGAACAACTACTATCAAAAGATGCTGTAGTAAAGGTAATTTTTTTGACTTTGAATATAGAATGAGGTGTTTCAGTGACAGGAAGTAATATAAAACCTTCACATATTCTTGCAGTCCTTTTCAACTTTCTACATTTATGAGAAGGTTCCTGTGAAGGGAATGTTCAGAAAGTAAAAGCTGAATATGACAAAATACACACAACCAGATTTAATGCATTAATTCAGGGCATAAAATCTCTATTTTTCTCCTTTTATTCCAGGATGAAACTGGCATCCTACTTAGCCAAGTTATGAGCRCAATTATGTATTWTTTTTTTTATTACTTATTTATTTTTTTGTCATCAGAACAAGGTTTTCTTTTGTTTTTGTTCTTCCTACCTTCTATTGTTCCATTAATAGTTAGGTTCTTAAGCTTGCAAACAAACTATAGGGTTACTCTAGCATCTGAGGTTTCAGGTAATTTTTCTTCTGCTTTTTTGTCACTAGTGGTGACCCTGCTGAGCAAGGCGGGGGGGTTGGACTAGATGATCTCCAGAGGTCCCTTCCATCATTACTGATTCTATGATTTTATGAAAACCATTTGAATAACTATTTAAGTTATTTTGTGTTCACTTGCATTATTCCTAGCAGAACTTGTACAAAACTGGCCCAGAAATCAAATCTGCTTTATTTCTAGCTTTGAAAAGCATTGATGATACGGAGTATTCTAGTTGCGTTATTTAACAGTTGTTTTTTCTATAGGCTGGTGGTCATGATGTTTCGGATTATGTAAAGGGACAGGATGTCCTAGACATCTGGTTTGATAGTGGAACTTCCTGGGCCCATGTTTTGGAAGGTATGGAATTAATATGTTGATAATTCTTCTGTAACACTTTGGGAACCAAATACAAACTCTTTTTTTTTTTTTTTTTAATGATGCTGTTGGTATCAGCAAAACTGAGTTGGATTATACCAGCAGCAGACTGGTGGTCATTTCTTGTAAAGATGCTTTTACTTGTAAGGAATAAGGTTTAATGTTGGCAAATTCATTTTCAGCATAATTGAGGTTGAGATTTTTTTTTTTTAAGATATGTATATGTATACTGTTTGCCTTGAGAATAATCCAAAGTCAGGAGTCCTTTCTAAAGGAGGAGTCCTCTCCAGTGCATCAAGTCTGTTGGACTTTATACTCTCAGTACACAATTGTGTGATAAGAATCTTGTTGAATTATAAAACACGTTAGTACCAGAGGTTTTATTTCCTAGCAACATAGTCAGGCAACAGTACCATCAGCAAACATTTTCTAAAGGACCTTTACATACACTAAAGTTCATTCTCTTTAAAAATATTTCTGGTTTGGTTTGGTTTTTGAAAAGTTATGTAGTAATGGTATTTTACATGCACGGATATATGGTTGCATTCTTCAAGGACTTAACATCTCAGCACACTTCATAAAAACTATTTCTAATCCCATGWGGAAGAAAGAGAACACATTTAGTAAGCGATAGCAAAGTCAAGACCCTTGATTCCCTGTTAATTTGCCCCAGATTCCTACATGGTTTCTGTGATGTGCGTTAAATGTTTGGCCTTTCACAATACAAACTTCCTCTTTGGTTGAGCCATTAAAAACACACCACCACCCCAGCCAATCACCTATTCTCATGAAACTTGCTGGAATTTGATATGTTTAAAATATCCTGTCTTGTTCTCAGACTTGAATGGATTGGCCCAATAATCTCGAAAGTTGAGGAGGGACACAACTAACAGGCAGTGTAATCTCCAGAGCCTCTCTATCTTTAGAAACCAGACTGAAGTTGCATTGCCTTTTGTTGTGTGTAATTGAGGCTCCCATTTGCTGGCAGAAGTAGAAGTACAGAGTCCGATTCAGATGAAATGGCTGGTTTAATTTACTGTTTTTCAAAAAGTGCCCTTTGCAAGAACTGTTGAGCAAGTGCAACTGTTGAACAAACTGCAAGAGTAGTTTCATCCTGTGTTTCAAGRTATACACCAGCTTTTAAAACTTGATGCGGAGTTTCCTTCTATACAACAATAATTGGCAGCATTTACTAACATACTAAATGATGGGCTTGCTTTCCAAAGTGCTTCTGCCGGGGGGAGGAGCATGGAAGAAATCAAAAATTTGCTCAGAGAATGTCACAGCAGAAAAACAACTCCCCTTGGTTTAAACTCCTGAAAGCACACTGGCCTGTGGGAGCTAACATGCTGCCTGTAAAGTGTTATCACTGATCGTCTTCCAGAAATTTAATAGATAGATGTTAGTGCTTACCCTCTGATTATAGTCATGTGTGGTGGTAGTTCTTATGAAGGACAGTAGCACAGGAGTTAATTTCAGGACCACTAGAGGATTTAATMGATTGCTAAAAGTGGGAGACTAATGTGCATAATTCTTGCAGTCTACTGTGCACTCAAATTATTAAAAATTGTAAGTCAACAATCTTTCTATTAGTAACCAACACATTTTTTTTCCCTAACTATTCCAGTCTTACAAAAATAAGCAGTTTTCTTCAACAGCTGGGGGAACTCGGGCCTGAGCTTTTACTGGACTTGAACTAGCAATGTCAAAGGAAAACAATTATTAAATGAGAAGCAATGAGTTTTAAATTCATCACCTTAGCTAATGGCCRTGTATATCATACATATATGAAATATGGCAAGTTGTGAAGAGGAAGAAGAAGAGGAGAGATTCTGCAGCATAAGCTTTTCAAACATGTTAAAAAAAATTGCTCAAAAACGGCAGTCAGAAGGATTTAAGTAATAAGTTGCAGAGGAGCGGTAGTATTTCTGGGGCTGCCCTATTGCATTTCCCACCAGTGATGGTGCATAGTTCTAATAGAAGTTACTTGAAGTTGTCTGTTGCACTAAAATAGCATTTGCTTCCTTTTTCCAGGCTAGAGGTATTGATTCCGACTAAACAACAAATTACCCAGACTTGAGATTAGGATGCCATTGCATGTCAGCATTGTCACAGGGGGTGCTACTTGCACATTAAGATGTAAAATTTAGTTACCATAGTCACAAAACCACAATTGCATAATTATACTTAGACTGTGTGCAAAATAAATGTTAAACTGCTTACATCGTAGAGAGCAAAACACACATCTGTGTATTGCAACATGCTCAAGAAAAAACACTACTAAAATATTTCTAGTGATATTCTTTACTTCACTAATGTTCTGTATGCGTAGCACTAACTTCACTGAAGTTTCTTGTGCAGTCTGATCCTGTTTGTTTCTTGCTGCAAATACCTCAATTATTTTTGAGAAGAAGCTTTTTCCACTTTCTTTTTATAAAGTGTTAAGATGTATAATGTCTGACTGCTTCTAATAAATTGATTTTCACAGTACCACTGATATAGAGTGTTAACCTGCTACTGACAGACTGAACGTGTAGTAAAGGCAAAATCTGGTTCTAAAGTATTTGCCAGTTTTGAATACCTGATTTTTGATTCCTAGGACTCTGTTAGTATTTTTTTTCTTCAAAGTTCGGTTCAGTTTGTGTGCAGCTCGATCTACAGTAAGCATTTAATAGAACTGCAGATCCAGACCCTCAGGTCAGACATACAGGAAAAAAAAAAAAGTTGTGAAAACTTGGATTAAAATGATTTGCAGATCACAATATGGGCTTTCCATGGTGCAGAAGGGCTAGACTCTGGTTTCTTAGACTCTATTCGGTTGCTTTAACTAAGCCCATGCGCTCTACAGACAGTTTCTTGCTATATTCATTTATTTTCTAAATTCTAATGTAAATGAATTGTCATAGTCAAATTTCCTTCAGTGCATAGCCCTGAYTGATAGCTAAACAGTATATACTGGATTTTTAACAGCCAGGTAACTAAAAATTGTTTCATACTTCAGAAAGAATAGCGGAGGATTAAGGGTGGACAAATGACTGCARAAGTTCATAAATGCCAAAGCTGAGTGCTTGGCCTTGTATTTTTAATACTTCTGTATTAAAAAGTATTGCAATTTTGCAAATTGCAAATTTATGAAGGATTATAAATAATGCACAAACCTTAGAGTAAGTGCTTTAATTTAAATAACTGAAACATATTGATTGTTTCTTGAAAATGATCAGAGCAAATAACACTCACACAATGCTTAGGACACGTTTTTCATCATCTCTACCCTAATATTTCTAATCAGTGGAAGTCTTCCAAAACCCTATAGAAAGCAGCGTGCTAACTCCAGATTGCAGCAGCAGACTTTCTTTAGCGTGGTTGGTTCTGTATAGTTTTCCAGTAATTAGAAACACACATTGTCTTCTAACAGCCTTATAGCAAGATGCAAGGACTGCACTTTCTGCAGAGTAAATCAGTTAACCAGAGTCCCCTATGGGCCAGAGCACAGGTTGTGTTTGATGTAGTGAAAGAGCTCCTCTGCCTCAGTGAATTCTAGGTCAGTCCATTTTTCGTAGCTATTTAAAATATTTTAACAGAAATATTATCCAGACTGATTATTGAGGAACTCCGTAATAACTTTGTTCCACTTTGATAGTGCTCATTTCAGTAGTTTTCTTTGGAGAATTAATTTTAGGGGAAAAAAAAAGCTTTATCTTAAAATTCTTTGACAAATCTCATTTTCCTCATGACAACGTATCGTGTATACACTATAAACATGAGATTTATTTTTGAGAATGTTATATAAAAAATACATGCTGAACTAAGATGTGAGTTAAAAAAAAGAAAAAAGAATTGGCATATTACCCATAGTTCTGTATCACAATGATGGTAGTTTTCAGCATCATAATTCTTTCCCTATCTTATTAGATAATATTTAACTGTATGAATGTAATTATTTTACGACTGGCCTATCTATATGCTYAGACTTTTGTGCTGACTGAGAGACTTAAATTTATCTTAGCTGATTCATTCCTGGCATTAAGATACAATACGTTTAATCGAAAAGTCAAAGTCTGTAAGATCAAAGATACAGAATCTTGAAATCCAAACCAGAAGGATCATAAATTCTAATACTCTTTAATGACCTATGTACTATATGTCCATGTAAAATAAACAATTGAAAAACCTCTTCTGGATTGTTGAACATATTCTTTCATTTGTGAAGAAATATGTACAATGATCTAATTAATTTATATATAACCATTGCAACATCAACAAAACTGACGTAGGAGAGCTACTGGTAAAGTTAAAAAGCAGGTTTTGTATATGCAAAGACTATACTGTATTTTACAGATATAAAATGTTTGGATCTTCTCTTAAAATGTTATATCAGCCAGCCTGTCAGACATACTAGGTCAGAAGACACCTATTCAATTTGCTGTTTGTCATCAGTTGTTTGTTCAAATTCTTCATTTGTTTAGATTTAGCCTTTTTAAGTTTTTTTTTTTCTAGTTGCCGGAAGTTGCAACAACTGTCACTTCTGTGGAAACTTCACTTCTATTAAAGAAAGAAAGAAAAGAAAGTCTAGTAAACTGGCAGTAAATAAATGTTGCTGCTGTTCATTTTTTACAGATTTCCCACTGTTGTTTTCTTCCTCACCACAGGTATTCTTACAGGTTTTTTGGTTGGTTGGTTGGTTTTGTTATGCTGTCCTCACAAGTATTTTTGCAGTCTGATCCAAAGACCGATCCCTTTTTATTCTGCTTTTAAAAACCCAGCTCTTTTGTAGATTTTCTTGAAGGAATAAACAAATATGCTAAAAGCTGCAACATTCGCTCACTTTTTTTTTTTTTTTTTTTTTTTTTTTCCTGTGCTAGCAGTAACTGCATGGCCTTGACCTTTGTAATGTTGAATTTCATTTTATTGCAGGATGGATCTAAATATCGAAACTTCCATTAAGTTGAACAAATAAATCAAGTATGTCAGCAGCAGAAAGAAGCATTGTCTCAGGGGTCCTAGGAAGAGCATGAAAGGAGTTATTAGATAAAACTGAGCAGAAGAACTTTTGTCTGAATATCTGGAAAATTACCGTACCAGCTTTTAGAATCAATACTAAATTCCTGCTGCTGCTGCCTTCTGAATGTCCATATAATTTCATAGAATTTGTAGGTTTAGTGACTTGCATATTCTGCTGTGCTCCGTGTTATTCTATTCTTACTCTGATGCTGACCTGTGTGGGTTTTTTTTAAGGACGAGGAGGGACTTGTTGAGGCAACAAGTCTTGCACCTTTCTGTACAGTGATCTAATTCCACCCCTATAAAGCCACGAAGGCTTTGCTGCCCTCTTCCAGTCCTATGGGAAGGCTGGATTTGCTCCTCTGCTTTGGATGTGCAGTCAGCTAATACMCAGTCTGTGTATTCCAGCCCGTTTATTTTGATGCCAGCAGTGTTCGTTAGCACAAATTGTTCTTCTCTAGTATTCTTGTCTTTGTGTATTTATAGAGGACAATTTAAAGTCTCTCTCAGCCTTCACGTAAATAAGCTAAACCAGCCAGGTACCTCCAGACTCCTCTCTCATGCAACAGGCTTCGTCTCACCTGCTGTCTTAACCTTTTTCTGAAAATGTTAATCATCCTGGAGCGCTAGTGACCAGAGGTGTAAATGCTGTTTCAGGTGAGCTCTGGTGAGCTCTGGTCACTGCTATGCTGCTAAAGCTTACTGGTCTTACCTGAAAATACCCGAGGCGCTACAGAGGCTAGTCAGTCATGTTCCATCTGTGGCTTACATCCAGAGCAATTCCCAGTTGATAAAATCTCAGTTCAGACCATAAATTCTTACTAATTCCTAAGCATGCTATGTTGTCCTGAATCCAGTTTGATTATGAGTATTTAGAAAGTACTTTCAGAACTTCGTAAGAAGTGCACTGAGTATCATATCTTCTATTTTTGTAACTAATTACTTTGTTTGGGGGAAGGCAAGCTTAATGAAATTAGATGAAGTTAAGCATTAACTTCAAAAGCTTGAAGTTATGCTAAGTTAAATTTCAGAGGTCACTGACTCTTGAATTTTAAAGATTTAAATTTTGTGATACTAATGGATCATTTGTATCATGTTGAAGAAGTCATAATCTCTCATAAAAGCAAGTCATTTAAATCAGTGGTCTTAATCACTTTCAGAGATCTTTTTCATGTATATTAATTACTTGAGGATCTAATATAGGCTAATATTAAAAAAAAAAAAAAAAAAAAAAAAAAAAAAAAAAAAAACAACAAACAAATCTTCTGTTTTTAAAGATGCAGAGCAAAGAGCAGATTTATACCTTGAAGGAAAAGACCAACTGGGAGGATGGTTTCAGTCCTCTCTGTTAACTAGTGTGGCAACAAGGAAAAAAGCACCATATAAGTAAGTGCATGAGTTGAAAAAACATTGCTTATTCCTTTATTTAAATAATAGGCTTTTGTTAATATGGACAGGAGTATATAAACAAGTGAAATCAATCCATTACTGAATGTCTAGTTTGTTTTTCATTTTCTGCATAAAGGTTATTTTCAGAATATTTTTCTTCACAGGTTATATTGTAATGGATTTATTTATTGCTTAAAAATTGTCCATCTGACAATTTTTAATAGCTTTCCTTTCTCAGGTATTCAGATTATACTGCATTACAGATGCAGATCTGTTCTTTTGCCATCCCTCATCCCTGACACTCCTATAACCAAAGCCTTTTGAAATATAGTGTGAAAAATCTCTTAAGAGTGTGGACAGATGTGTAATGAAGTCAGAATCACTGTCCTTTTTTTTTTTTTTTTTTTTTTTTTTTTTTTTTTTNCTGGGGCTGTGACATACTGTCTGTCCCTGCTGAAGATGAAAAGCATAAAGAAGGGTAATGTGAACCAGCTGCAAGGGGGCTATGCAGTTTTATGAAATATAGTGGCTTAAATTAAAAAAAATCATACTTCAGTCTTTAATTCATCTGAAATATGTGTGCCCTGGATACCTGTAAATATGGTGTTAGTCACATGGAAAAATGAAATGAATAAAATATTTGAAAGATGTACATGCTACTCAGATGGTTGTACAGCATATGGTTGGTTGAGCTCCACAGGTAAGCCCCAGGCTTACCAAAGTAGTGGATTTCCATGGGTTTTGATGTAGGAATATCTTCTTTAGAAATGTATTTTTAACAGTAGACTTTTTTTGCTGGGTTTTGTTTTCACTAAAACCTTTTCTCCAGGACTCTGGTAGTTCATGGATTTACTCTTGGTGAAAAAGGGGAAAAGATGTCTAAATCTATTGGCAATGTGGTTGACCCTGACGTGGTAATCAATGGAGGTGAAGTAAGTCAAAATGCCGAGTGTCACAGAATTGCCCCTGTCTTGTGGCATGTTTTTTCTATATTGCTGCCCTGTAGCAGAATTCTAGAGAGCTTTTGTAATGCCTTTGAGTATATTGCAATTCTGTTTGGCTCAATTAAAAACTTTGAGCTGTTTTACTTCAGCTGTAGTGCTTAAAAAGACTTTGTGCTGAGAGAAAAGAAGTTAAATTATATGGAAGATGTAGAATGGTACTTAGTATTTGGGAAAACTGTTGATGGAGTGATTGGAGTGGGGAAAGAATTAACTTATGCCTTCAAACACTGTCTTGAAACCTGTGGGCCTTACAGGATAGTGGTTGCGCACCAGCAGTCTGACTGCTCTCAGTCAGGGCTCTTCTTGACTCTGGGAACTTGAGATTTCATTCTGTAGTCTGGGAGGTTGCACTCAAAGTGCTACTCTGAATCCTGTCCCCCTCCTCCTCCCCCTCCTCCCTTCACTGATACTCTTTCTGAGGCTACTGAACAGTTTTATGTGACTATCTAGACTAAAGAAACAATGTCCACAAAGCCTTATTAATCTGATTGAATAAAACACAAAATAGTTTGGGTTCTTTCAAAAACAAGAGAAGCCATTTTCAGAGCTGAAAATGGAGTGTGGAAAGTGGTCTGAAGCCCACTCCCAAAGATGTCTTCAGATAGTAACAATGTTAAGCATGAAAAGGATTCAAGACTGTTAGATGGCTTTATCTTATTTTTCCTGAGTCCTAGCATTGCCTGTATGGAGACTGCTGCAAGTATATATAGCAGTCAGGCTCAACAGTAAATCTTGCTAAAAGAGGGGTGGAGGCCTCCAAATATAATGGCCCTGTGGTCACAGTTACAAATAATGTTAACAACCTGGAATTGCGTTGTTCTCCAAGCTGCAGGACCCCGTCAGGTTTTGTAGTGTGCCTTCCTTTCCCTACATAGGATCACACCAAGGATCCTCCATATGGTGCTGACATTCTCCGCTGGTGGGTAGCAGAATCAAATGTTTTCACTGAGGTGCTGATTGGACCTGTTGTACTCAATGCTGCAAGAGATGATATCAACAAGGTAAGAACTAAATATGCTAATGCCCTTCATTCCAATGATAGGTCCTCTATATATTTGGTTTTGTATTGGCTGAGTAGAAGTCATTACAAAGTCTTTTCTCTTTAAACTAAATGAGCTTTTCTAAACTCCATTAGGTACTACTGCTTTTTACACCATGGATCAAATAGCAGTCTGTACTAAGGAAAAGTATGTGTTCTGCAGCATGCTTAGATAATACCTACAATGTATTCTTTGTTCTTCTGTACGTCTCTGTGGCATACATTCTGCTTGGTATTTTGTAATTATTCAAATAATCAATTTGAACAACAACTAGATTTAGTTAATTTTATAATATCGTCTTATGATATTATAATTCCATATCTTGTTTCATCTAAAGTGCAAAACTTTCCATTTAACTTGTCTGGTTTATTCCTAGCTTCGGAATACACTGCGCTTTATCCTGGGAAATATAGATGGCTTCAATCCAGAAACTGATTCCATTCCCACTTCAGAGATGTACATAATAGATCAATACATGCTACATTTATTGCAAGATTATGGCAGCAAGGTAAATTGTATTGATTTTTCACTGGATATACTCCCCAGGTAAAAAGCTTTAAGTCTGCATGCTGTATTTTAAAGAAGAAACGCTAACATGTGAGCTATTCTAACGGTTCAGATAAAGTTTTTTTTTCAGTTCAGCAAAAAGAAATTGATGTGTTTTCATTTATACCTTTGATAAGAAAAAGATGACTTAAAGCTTAACAATGTTCATTTGAGTTGTTTAAAAGCTGTTAAGGCTTTTTAGGCTTCCATTTAAGGGGGGGAAGGGGAAAGAAGAAGAAAAAACTTTCTCTGAATATCTAAAAGCTAGGTTTTCCCTCTGGCATGCAACTTTCATTGAAGCTATGAGAATAAAGAGTATGTATCAAATAGGCAAATTATGATCACTAACGTGTCTGTGATACAAAGTGTCCTCCTTTAAACTCATTTCAGCTCTTGAGAGGAAGTCTTTGTTTTCAGTATTTTCAATTTGTTTTAGACATGAACCTGTCTTTTTCTCCCTCTCCCTTGTGTCCCTTTCCCCCAGACCTAGAGTTAATACCTAGTTAATACCTAGAGTAGGATCTACTAGAGCTTCAGAAATCTTCTGTATTCCATAGAGTTTAGCAGTTTATAGCACTCAGAACCATTCTGCTGATTGGATATAGTTTCTGTAGTTCCCCTGCTCCTCTACCCCTCCATATTTGAATTGAAATGATTTCTTGTTTTGATTAACTGAATTAACACTTTCCCCTCCAACAACCATTAAAGATAAGATTATCTCAGACTTCCTGTCACTCAGCACAGTTTGTGCAAATTCAGGTTCATCAGGAGTTGTTGTTGTGTTCAGTGTGATCAGAATTGGTATTTAACTCTCTGCTCCCTATCCCAGGTTACAGAAGCATACAAAGAATATGATTATAGCAAAGTTGTTCGATTACTACAAGCATTCTGCTCCAGAAGTTTGTCTAACTTTTATTTCAGCATAATCAAAGACAGGTAAGTTAATTCCTGCTGCCTTTAAGCCATCACAGAAATGGGGAAATAAAAATAACTTAATCGCTTTGAAATGCTGGTAATAACACTTCAGGCAAATATTGAGTGAACACAAGTACCTTTGAGAATGTCTAACAGCTATTTATTGTGCTTTTGGTGAACTAAAGCACGTAGATGAAAGCTGCTTTCAGCTATCAGAATACTTGTTTTTGTCATCAGTGTGCTAGTATATTCTCTCCATTAGGGGGTGCTGAATCCTTTTGAAAGGTGGTCAAGCATTGTACACACTTAAAACTAAATGAAGTTGTAAAGATAAATTTCTAAATCTGTATTTCTACTTGTCAATGTGTACATTTGTGATTTGGGGGGATAAGGGGTGGGGGCTGGAGCACTTATCTGGGCAATGTTAGATCTTACTGGTCTAAAAAACAGAATCCTAAAGGTGTGACTTCTTAAGCAAGGATGTAGTCTGATAGCTTAGCAACATTTGAAAGGGTGATTTCATGGGGGAAAGAGGGGATGGAGTTGCATGATCTTTGGTTTCAAGACTGAAAATAAAGGGAGAGGAGGGGAGGCTCAAATGCTACATTTAATAGATGAACTAGAATAAAGAGTTAACAGAGCTGCAGGCCCACTTTCCTGAAAAAAGATTCCCTTCTATACAAATGAAGCAAATTAACATGCATTGTATAAAAACTCCTTTCCTTTAACAAAATGCGGCTGCATACGTAGACGTCCCTGTACGCATACCACTGTTTTGCATGGCAGGATAATTAGAAAAAGCTTTTTCAGCCTGATCCAGCTTGCCTTTCTAATTTACATGAAAGGTAGTATTGGCAGCCTTGAAAGTATGGCCCTTAAGTAATAATAATAACATAGCACTACTAAGAGAATTGTTTACAACTTTCATTTCTATCTTGCAGGCTCTATTGTGAAGAAGAGAAAGATCCTAAACGCCGTTCCTGTCAAACTGTGCTAGCAGAGGCTTTGGACATAGTAGTACGATCATTTGCACCAATTCTTCCTCACTTGGCAGAGGAGGTTTTCCAGTACCTCCCTTATAAAAAGGGTAAAGCATGTATAGTTTCTAAGGACTTGTCATACTGTTTAATTGCACAGTTAAAAAGAATGCAAATACAGAGCTACACCGTTTTTTTATTATTCATTTACAAGCACTTGAATAGAAAGGCACTATGTTCAAAATTCTTTTGTTTACATTGCTTTCAAGACTCAGGTGGTGTGTTTCGTAGTGGCTGGATTAAAGCAAGCTCAGGGTGGAAGAAACCTGGGACAGAGGAAGCAGTAGAAGGTGCATGTGCAATAAGAGACTCTTTCCTTGGGTCCATCTCTGGCAAGAATGCTTTGGAATATGAAGTTGTCATCGTCATTGAGCCTGGACTTCTATTTGAATTAATGGAGGTAAAAGATACAACTAAGAACCCAACTGTGGGGAAAATAAATATTAACTTCTATAAACACTCTTCTGCTTCAGTGGAAGGGTTTGTGTTTGTCAGAAAATGAGTGCTTTGGTGCCACCTGCAGTGTTTTCCCTAGAGTAATTGTTTTCATGATGTGTTGAGGTAACCTGAGAACACCTGTCTGAACAAGGGAGCCTTGGACACAAATTCAAGTCTGTAGGGGTGCAAGGGCAGGAGTAATGAATTCAGACTCTTGGTTGAAATAGACACTGATTCACTATCAAAGAAACTACTTGGTTTGTAAGAACCACTGGCATTAATCTTAACATTTAATAATTTTTAAACAGATAACCTTAAGAGTTTGTACCGTAGATCTCAGTTTTGATGCCAGATTTAAATGTATGCACATAATATATATGATTATATGGTGCACATATGGTGTGTGTATGTGCATGTGTATATTTATACATGAATATAATATATATAAAATATAAAACTTCTCAAAAAGAGAGCATAAGTTCTATTCTCTTGGTAGCAATATAACATCTGGAAGCTAAACTACAAAAGCTGTTGCAAACACAGCACAATTCTATTTTTGCTTTAACCCTTGCTAGCAAAAGGCTGCACTTGAATAGATGCTGAGCAACAAGAAACAGGTTGCATGTCTGAAAGTTAATGCTCTTTCCTAGGTACTGCAGGCTGAGGAATCTTCTAGTGTATCACAGCTGAATGAAATAATGATGGCTTCCCAAACAACTCTGCTGAGTGAGTTTCCTAAAGAAACACCTGCAGATGCAAACATCATCAATGGGACCTTTTTGATCAACTTAGAAGGTAAGAAAGATAACTATTCCAGACTTGCTTTTCTGGTATGCAGTATTTGGTTCTTTTCTGCATTGCTGCACACTGTTACTCGCTTCATATATGGAGTTGAGCTTCCCTTTTTATAAATAGAAGTATGCTATATACCTACACCTAGTTGTTCTTAGTAGTAATGCTTTCCTTAACAGGTGGTGATATACGTGAAGAATCATCATATAAAGTTATAGTTATGCCAACTGCCAAAGCAAAATGCCCTCGCTGCAGGAGATACACTTCTGATTCCTCAAGCACTCCCTGCCCACGGTGCATGAAAGTTATTGCTGGAAAAGGGAGTGTTTGAAGACTACATTTAACCAGTTTGTGCATAGGCATAATATAGGTAACTCCACTGGAGTGAGTACTGAGATGTGTAAGAGTGGTGGTTAACCAAAAGGTTTGTATTGAAGACTGCAGAAAAAGATGTTTAACATTCAGCCTGAGCAGAATTATATTGTGAATGGGGGGAACCTTCTGTATTATATACCAAATTGTGTATATCACTTTTAAGCTTAATTAAAAAGGCTGTTCAAAATAAGATAATATGTTTTAGTAACCTGTGTTCATATTAGTCTTACTGTGGAATTTCATTTAAGTCAAAATGAGTTTATTACATTTCTGTACTGGCATTAGTTTTATACAGTCCCAAGGGATCAGTCCTCTAGGCTGGAGTACTTCCTTTAGTACTGTTTCACAAAGAAAAAAAAGTGGCCAACATCACCTAAAAAGAGAAAGATACAATCAACCCTCAAATTTATTTAATCAATTTACACAAATACACAGCAAGACACAAAATAGCACTATATACAGAATATTACTTACAGTACATTACAGATTTGATTGGTGTAGTGTGAGCTCTGACATGATACTGTTACAGTGAAGTCCTTTACACAGCTATACCAGGATACAGGAATGTAACACAACCAAGAAAAGTCTTTCCTTAATTTTCATGATTATTCACTCTCATTTCTGCAGAAGTTTGAAGTGTTGTTAGGCAAGGTGGTAAAGTCAGTGTACAACTTTTTTTTTATTTTTTTTCCCCCTCCCTTCAGAGCTGCTTTAATTCTATAGTTTTATAGCTGAAGTTACTGAAAGTGTAGATTAGAGACAGCCAGTTATTCTTACTAGAATTCTTACTGGTCTTTACTATAACTGATCTCATACCACTGAAGGAAGTCAGACATTTAACAGCAAAACTTTTCAAAGAGCCTTAGTCAGTTACATTAAAGTACAGCACTTAAGAACTGTGGACATTGAACAGGTGAAGTAATTTATACAGAACAAGCTACCTCCAGAACTGTAACCCTTGGATGACAGCAGCACATACTTCAGAAAGGTAAGACCAAATTCTCTGTGGTAACAAGGCAGAATTCTATGGAAGTTTCTTACATATAATGCAAGAAGAACAAGTTACAGTACTGAGCGAGTAATTTCATCCAACTTCAAGACAAAAACAGTTTACACCAATATTCTTCCATCCTGGCTTTTCCCAGGAAACATTCCTTTAAGTATAAAGTAAACAGTATTAATTGATGCAAGATAATTGTTTAATATACCACCCCAATAGTGAAGATACTCACTATATAATTCCCTGTAGGTACTGTAATAAGTTTATTGTTTTTTTTTTTCTTTTTTAAGGCTAAGGTACTTAGTAAAGCTGGGTCAACTATTTAAGCAGTTTTTGACTAAAAGTTAACATGTGCAGAGATTTATAGCATACTACATCTTCTACAGTGATAAGATGGGGAAGAAACAACTGTACGGTAAGACACTCCTTGACCCACTGAAATTCAAAAGAGCTTAATACTTAAGGACAGGGATGTAAAACCAGTTTTAGCTGAGGCCTAATATCCATGGAAAGAGTGGTCAGAGATCTGGACTAAGAGATGAGTCCATAGTTGTGTCTAGAGTGGAAGGTTCTCCCCTCACATAATGCCTCAGCCCCTTGTCCTATGTCTAGAGCCATCATCATTCTCATAATACAGTTACAAGGCATGAGCCCAACACCAGTTCTAGCTCTGAAAAAGCACTATTGGCTTTACAGGGGTAACTTCAGAGACTGAAGTTTTCAGGTGTAATTCTAGAGCTTGCTTTAAAAAATTAATCATATATGGAACACTGAAACTGCAGCAGTTACCACTAGTATGAAATACAGAATTTCACGAGATGTAATTTTGTAAATAGATTAAAACTGCTGTCAAATCTATCCAACTTAGACTATTGCAAGAAGCACTCAAGTGAGAAATAAATAACAGCATTTCAAATACTGACAAATGTACTAGAAACTAACCATCTTTGTACTAGTGCAGAATTTAAAATAAATTCCAATTCAAAATTATCTTCTGAAATTCTGGGGTGGGAAGGGTTGTTCTTTTGGTTGTTTTACAAAAGCTACATTAACGTTTCCTTCTATAAAGTTCAGCCTTATTGTGTAAAGTCATGCATTATATCACTATATCGCAGACTAGTTTTAACCAAGAATGTCATGATGAGATTGCTTCTACAGCCTCTATGAGATTCAAGGCAAGGCTATACTGCCCATGATTCTCTGGTAAGTGCTCTATTACTTTGTTAACTAGTTTAGCTGTTGTTGCAATTGGCACTTCTGGATTTTGAAGGTCCTGGGGGTCCTGCAAAAGAAAAAACACAGCATTGGTTATTTTACAAGTGTCTTTCTGCAGGTAGTTCTCATGAACTTGTGTGCACAAAGTTAGCACTTGAGCATTAAGCTGATGCTTTGACCTAGAAGTAAAATTGTACTACTGCTGTTTTTGTCCCTCAGACCCTTCTTAAATAGCTCCTCATACTGCTAAACAATATTCTTCAAATGTGTTCATACAAGAAAAAAATCAACTTGTAATTTGGATAAACAAGGCATTAATTTGAGTTGCCGCTGGAAGAGAGTGTCAATAGTTTTAAACAAGAACAAAATCTAATACAACTTCAGAAAAAAGTATTTCAAAAGGCACAAGGGCACTCCTATATCCAACACACTTAGCTCTCAAGAATCAAATTAGAATATTATACCATGTAAATCAGTAAGACCCACGGCATTTATACAGTGGAGTTTCTCTCCTCTCTCCCTCCCTGAGTTTCACTAATTTCTTTAGAAAAGCCTTTTTTCTCCCAGATTTAGTCAAGTTAAGAAAACCTTTGCTGTCCAACAGTTGAAGAGTCTGGCAATAGGTAACTAGATCTCTTAGTTTCTTGGTATTTACACAAGCTATTAACATCCTGATGACTTCTAAAGCAATAGACACTCCCAAAACAATTAAGTAAAATCAGAGCAGCAAACTAACACTTTTCTCGATTAGTGACCAATGTCCCTCTATTTTCAGTAAAAGTATTTTGGGCAACAACAAGCAGGTTTATCCAAAGTTTACTTGAAGGCATAAGCTTTACAGTCTGAATCAGCAAAAACATATAGTGCAGCATCACAGAATTGTTAAGGTCAGAAGGGACCTCTGGAGATCATCTAATCCAACCTCCCTGCTCAAGCAGGGTCACCTGGAGCATGTGAGACAGGGTTGCATCCAGGCAGGCTTTGAATATTGCCAGAGAAGGAGACTCCACAACCTCTCTGGGCAACCTGGTCCAGTGCCCTGTCACTCTCACAGGGAAGAAATTCCCCATGTTCAGGCGGAACTGCCTGCAGTTCAATTTCTGCCCATTGCCTCTTGTCCTGTCATATGAGGCAACTGAAAAGAGTTTGTCCCTGTCCCCTTGACACCCTCCCTTCAGGTACTTGTACACATTGGTAAGATCCCCCCTCAGTCTTCTCTTCCCCAGGCTAAACAGGCCCAGCTCTTGCAGCCGTTCCTCCTCCGTAGGGCAGRTGCTCCAGCCCTCTGATCATCCTCGTAGCCCTGCGCTGGACTCTCTCCAGTAGCTCCATGTCCCTCTTGTCCTGGGGAGCCCAGAACTGGACGCAGTACTCGAGATGAGGCCTCCCCAGGGCTGAGTAGAGGGGCAGGATCACCTCCCTCCACCTGCTGGCAACACTCTTCCTAATGCAGCCCAGGACACCATTGGCCTTCCTGGCCACAAGGGCACATTGCTGGCTCATGGCTAACTTGTTGTCCACCAGAGAAGGACCACTAGATGGTCCCAGCAGGTCAGGCCCGAGCTTGTACTACTGCCTAAGGTTATTTCTTCCTAGATGCAGGACGCTGCCCTTGCCCTTGTTGAACTTCATGAGGTTTCCCTCTGCTCAACTCTCTAGCCTGTCCAGGTCTCTCTGAAGGGTAGCACAGCCCTCAGGTGTGTCAGCCACTCCTCCCACCTTGGTATCATCAGCAAACCTGCTGAGGAGGCACTCTGTCCCTTCATCCAGGTCACTGATGAAAAAGTTGAGCAGGATGGGACCCAGTACTGAGCCCTGGAGGACTCCACTTGCCACAGGCATCCAGCTGGACTCCACACCACTGATGACGACCTCTGAGCTCTGCCTTTTAGCCAGTTCTCAATCCACCTCACAGCTAACCCACACTTCCGGAGCTTATCTGGGAGGTGCCAGTCCTCAGGCACCTCTCCAGTTCTCCAGGACCTTTCAAAGATGATGGAGAGCAGCCTGGCAACAACATCCACTGGCTCCCTCAGTACCCGTGGGTTCATCCCATCAGGGGCCATGGATTTGTGAATGTCAAGCTTGCCCAGAAGATCTCTAATCCTATCCTCAACCAAGGGAAAGTCTTCCTTTCTGCAGACTTTCTCCCTCACATCCAGGCTCTGGGATTCTTGAGGGCTGCCCTTAGCAGTGAAGACTGAAGCAAAGAAGGCATTCAGTAACTCTGCCTTCTCTGTATACTTTGTCACCAGGGCCCCACCCCCTTCAGTAGTGGGCCCACATTTTCCCCAGTACTCCTCTTGCTGCTAATGTATTTGAAGAAGCCCTTCCTGTTGTCCTTAACATCCCTTGCCAAACTTAATTCCAAATGGGCCTTAGCCTTCCTCGTCGCATCTGTACATACTCTGACTGCATTCTTACAATTCTCCCAGAGTAAAGAGTAGCCTGTCCCCTCTTCCACATTCTGTGTACTTTCTTCTTCTGTTGGAGCCTCTGTACATCAAGTTGTTTTCCCTAAATCAAGCTTGACTTACCATAGCTTTAAGCCAAGTACATAATGTTGGAGGAAGTCTAACAAGGAGTTCCATACCCTCCTTTGTCTGCATATGAAATAAAGCAAAGGCCAATCTCTGTCCAGTCAGTATAAGGAGCTGTGATGCAAGCACTTCTTTGTCAGTCACCTGAAGAAAGGCCTGAAAACAGAAAAATACAAGAAGCTAGATCCTGTTTGAGCATGACATAATTCACTTATCTAAAAGCATCTTTTGATTCAGTTTTTCACTCAGCTTTCAGATACTAAAAGGACAAATGGTTTTGAGACCAAATTATCTGCTAGTGTAATAAAGCACATTACTAAAAGCTTCAGAGTAGCAAAAGAGCGAACAAAGGCAGAGATAAATCTGTTTTAAAGTTTAACAATATATTCCAAGCTTCAGAATAATTTCTTAAATTTTTCTTCTTCTCAAAAGAAGGCATTTTCTGCCTGAGGACTGAAAAACTCCTAAAATTCTGATCAGAGGACAGACACTTAGAGATGGAAAAAATATGCACAACCAATTTATTGAACTCATCTCTTCACAGGCATTTTTACCTCTCTCCTATGAAGATGACCTGCCTGTTTATAAGTCTGTCACATGGATTGAGAAATCTGCCAAAGCAGAATATCCCCAGAGAACAAGCAAATGCTTTCTCCTAAATTTCAGTGCTTAGTTCACATAAGTACTATCTGAAAAGACTTCATGTTTACTCTGTTCTGTTGATAACAGCTCATACTAGAAATCTGTGAATTTGTTAACATTAGTTACCTGTATGAGAATAGCTTATCAACTCCTGCTATACCTCCACCAGATTTTATATTATATTCCAAGTCAAAATTCTGTCAGTTACAGAGATTTCAAGAAAGTGTCTTCACTTGGAAGCAAAATTCTGAGATAAAAAATATAGTACCATACAAACAGCTGTAGTAATTCCAATCTGTCTGGTCACTGTCAATATTGTTTCCACCAGGTGCTATACATAAATGCTTGTTGAGATGAGGGAAGAAGTGAGCAAGAATACTGCTCTGGTCTTTTGCAAGTATGTTTCTAGCATCCGACTTCGCATCAGCTTCAGAGTTTTTTGAGCCTGATAAGACTTGTCTAACTCTTCCAAGCATTCCCTTACGAGTAAGTGAAAAAGTAATCTTAGCTGAGATTCTGACGTAATACTGTACTGATTAAAAATTATTAAAAGGTGTCATTACCTCTTCACCAAGATGATCCATGCCATAATTATACAGTTCACAGACATAATGCCTTCGAACTACATCCTCACAGATTTGAAGATGCTGAGCTAGATCCACAACCAAAGATGGCCAATCCTTCTCCTTTTCAAAAGGAAAGGATTCTTCTTCTGAGACTTCTTTGGCCTTCTGTGACGAACACAGGGTTTGAACCACTGCACTCACAACCTTGACTAAGAACTTGAAAGGAAAAATTGCAAGTTACTTCAGTTTTATTTAAAGTTTTAGAAGTTCCAGAATTTCCAATAGAAAACTTGCACCTACCTGTTGTCGTATGGATAACACATTTGGATCCATATCCCCACTGGGTAACAGCTGAATTGAAGTAAGGTCTTTGAAAAATGCATTTTTGCCCTAAAATAGAGAACCAAAGACAATCCTCAGAGATGGTGGTGGGTGATAAAGGGTGGGGAAGTAATCCATTTTGATCCAAAACAGAAGTCAAAACATTCTTCCATTTAAATTGTATTGCATCTTTTATTTTATCTTGGAGATGAAAATGGATATTATAAGTTAAAGGTATGGAACTAAAGGAACACATTTCTTCATACAATCATAACATTTCAAGAATTTGCTTTCACTAAAAAACACCTGCCTACCAAATTAGGTATACTACCAGCTGGACCTTAAATTTACATCTATTTTTGGTCCCTGATTTAGCATTCCAGACCAAAATGCCAAGCATGACATGTAGTAAGAAATACATACTAACTGGGGAAAAAAAAAATACATTTTAACTATTATCTACTGAAATACAATTGACACTCCTTGATTTTAAAGGTCTCTTGGACTACACACTAATCAAATTTGAGATAAATCTTGAATGCCAACGACCACTGTTTTGCAAGCCATCACACTGCCTGTGTTCAGAAATAAGCAATGTTGACCATAGAGAAGAATGGCACACGCAGCCCTTGTTTCAGCCCACCCTGCTGCAGCAGGGACATAGGCAATGCTAATCATCTCTGGCAGTCCTGCTCTGTAGTAAATCAGGAAATAGAAAATATTACACACAAAAACTTATGTTAGAAGACAAAAATCATCATCATTTGGGGGTTCTCCTCCAGCTTGGGAGGACAGCTAGGAAAAATACTTAACAGGATTGCACTTCACTCGTAGAATTACATTATAGATACTGGAATGGTGTAGGTGATGTGTAGGTTGTGACTTGCCTTGTCGGAAATACAGTGATAAATGGCCTTAACCTTCTACATGCTTTTTTCAGTCAGTCATCAGCCAAGATTCCCTAAAGATATGTTAGAAGTTCTCCCATGAAGCTCACAGAACAAATGGGAATCGTGAATGACTGGAGGCAAAAAGGAAAAAGCTGAAAATAAGAGTTTATGTAAAGTAAAGGAGGCATAGGAATAGGCTTTAACTGTACTCTGGAGAAATACTGTGCAGTCTTAAATGACACAAAATAATAATATGCTTTTTGCTAATGGATGAGCAGAAAAAAGGGATAAAAAACCCAGTGGAATTTATCTATGCTAGAATGCTAAAACCAGATCTAGCTGCTTAATCAGGGCCAGCATACAGACAAAAACCTATAGCAAAAGGGTAATATTCTGCATTTATAAACTTGCCATATATCATTAAGAAGAAATCTTCAGTGCAGTGCTACAGGGCTAAATCATTTTCTCCTGTAGAAGTCAGATGTTGATCTACATCAGCACATTGTTTCTAAATTTTATTTGTTGTAGTGTAATAGTGAGGCAGAAGAAAACTTAAGTGTGTGGTACCTTCTTTATATCAGGGTCAGACTTTGATGGGAAATAAACTGCATTTTAACTACACTGACTTTTTTTTCTCTTTTAAAGAGTTGTTTGTTATATGCATTTAAATGACAAGCTGTTGTTCTCCTTGAAAAGCTTAGAATTCTAGAATAAATATCAGCAATAATGGATACAACAGCAACACTTAACATTTCTGTATTCAAGTATTTATGTTTTCTCTGATCTGGCTTCTCTCCAAACAACTGAAGACACCAGTCTTATCCAGGCTGCATCCCGCATTCTCATCATGCAGTATTTTCAGGCCAGCTAATTATTAAGGCGATGATTTTTACGCCTGAGGTCAGTACAAATCTTTTATTTTAAAGACATGAGGGGTCTCAGTTGGGTCTCAACCTGAGTTCTGGTGACAACGCCATTAACATTGTGCTCAACAGCACAGTGCACTAAATGACTTTCACAGAACTATGCATGAACTGTTTAAAGAGTGAAAGCTAACATTTTTAGGTAACGAGAGTGATAATTAGATGTATGCACATAAGTTTCAGAAGACATACCTTACTATCAAAAAGTGAGAGGGGCTTCACACTCTTCAGAGAAAACCTCATGATTACGTACAAGACAGTACATAACACAAACTGATGTTCCACAAGCGGGTAGTGAATGCGTTTCTGCTCAAGTGCTAGTTCTACTATTGATATTGGTCCTTCTACGGACAACCAAGCATCTTCAGTATCCAGGACAGGAGCCTGCATTTCATCACTACTAACATCAGCCTGCCAGGAGCAACACAGAAAAGTAGTCACACATAAGATGTTGTCTATATTTGGGTCTTCTATGTAGAAGACATGACRTAACACAAGTTTTCTGCAATAAAATTAAGAACAATTTCCTATTTTCTAGAAGTTTATTAATATTTGAAATGAATATAAAAACTAATATAACTATATTCCTAAGAATTACATTTTAATTCTTAAGTTCCTTATTTTCTACTGGAAAAATATAAACTCTTACCTCTAGTAGTGTTTGCAGCAGATCTGAACAGCAGCCAAGAAAAGATGTCATTGCAGTGTCACTCATACCTACATCCTGTTAACAGTATGATTTAAATTTTTGCAGTTGGAATTGAAAGGGGCCTTTATCAGCTCTATATGTTTGAGAAGACAGTTGTTTACATAGAATATAGTGTTAAGCTCAGTTTATCTATCTATTATATTTAAACAAATGTTCAGTAAAATACAAGGATTTAGAAATAATAGAAAAAATAAAATCTTTTAAGATATTAAAAACTGAATAATTAAAAATAGCTCAACCCATTTACAAGACTGTATTTCTAAACAAGACTGAATTCCTCAAGTAATCATATCTAGTAAACTTCATTTTCTGAACATATCGTTTAAGCTTTTCAAAATAACTTATGAGTTATTCATGAAAAATGATAGTGATTTGTCATGTTACAGTCTCAAGTCTACCTTCTACTAGAATTGTTGTACTTTCCTAAGTATATACTTTTCTAAGGTATTTGTCTTGTCAGATTTATTTTCTGAAATTCGTAACACTTTCTTAGGGCTTCATTTTGAATTTTTCTGAATTTCATAATGCACTATCACTTTCAAAAACAAATCATAAACTAGTACTGAAAATAAGTAGTTTTTATTTGTTTTTCTCCATTTACACAAAAGTAGTATTACTTGCCCTTCTGCATAATCTGTCCTTAGGAGCTTTTCCAACCTGTTAATAATAAATAAATAGATCAGCTCAATTAAATAATTTTCATTATAAAGTATGTATTGTCCTGTAATTAAAGCTAATACTTAGCACTTTCCTAACACAAAAAGGAGAAAACAGTTCATTACAACTACATAAGAGATTACRTTGCAGAGCTTTCTTTTGAAAAACAGATGATTTGATACAGATCATACAACATAGAAATGAACAGCACTGATGCCAATACAGTTTTGTTTATCCTTCTTAGTGTCTGGATTTAGAAATAAGCTCCCAAAGTCCTCCTTCAAAGTCAAAAGAAAACTAAAAAATTACCAGTGATTTCTGTAATACAATACTAGAATTCTAACATCCAGCATAAGATTAAAAAGAAACATTAGGGAACACGAGGAAAGGAAAAATGAATGCTCTGGAATAATCATTGGGATAGAAAATATCAAATACGAATGCTATTGCACCAAGTTTTTGTGCTTTCTAGTCTAAATTTTTCAAAAGAGACACCTTAATTATTTCCTGTTTAGATTAMAGTTGCTATAGTGTTCCAATTTCCACAAGTTAAACCCCATTCTACTGATGGTGAAAAACCTACATCAATGGAAACCAATTCTTCCACAGCAGAAAGAAATCAAACTAATGTTTACAATACCATGGCAAAGTTTAAGTAACAGCTGAAGAGAGATGCCAGAGTCCTGAATCACCAGACGATTTCAACTTGAAATCAAGTGGTCCAGCACACTGTTTCAAAGTCTGAATAGGACAACTTTCAGCTGTCACTTTTGGAACTGACTAAGTGCCAACAGATACACTAGTTGGAAACAGCACTATTACTGGAGTTGGTGAGAGATCAGTTATGCTTTTGTTACATAACACAAACTCTGTATGTATGTATCTTTTCAAACATACATAAACAACAAACGTTAACTTTTAATACTTATTACATTGTGTTAGTTTGAGGTGACAGATGATGTGTGCAAAAAATAGTTAATAACAAATACAGCAGAAAATYTTCTATCTTTTCTCCTGCAGGTGTTCATATAGGCAGAAATAATGGTCTTAGATCTAAATAAAGAGATGTAGAACGAATGGAAAAGGTTTTGCAAAAGAAACGCATACAAAATTCTGAGCCTGTTTCTCTGAGCCTATTTGCTGAAAGGAACAACAAAGATAACAATATTCTCTAATTCTTTCAGAGCTAAGAAAACAAGGGAGAAAATGAGAGGCCCAAAGGAGTAGGCAGGAAGAAAAAAAGTGTGATAGCAAACTATTACATAAGTTTTTAAAATCACTGTCAACACCTTCCTGTTTTACTCATCTGGACTTTCACGCTAAAAAACACTTAGCTGCTACCTTACATCTGGCAATCCAATAGGCAGATTCTCTTACACATTTCAACAGACCTATCATTTACTGACGTTAATCTCTCAATTGTCTTCCCATCCTAAACGGAACTGTCTTCCAGTAAACAGATCTGCTATATGCACGCAAAATTGGAGTTTAGCAGGAACAAGAGTAATAAAACTCAAAACAAACAAGCTGTAAACTAGAACAGAAACTGATTTAGCAAGCTAGTGGAAGTTAAAAATACTCAACGGCATTCACAAAATGTTCTGCATCCAGAAGAATAAGAGCTCATACACCCCAAACCTGTGTCCCAGCAGGCAGAAAAGCTACTGCTTGTAGAAACCTGAAAGTGTCACCATCAGGTGTGGTGAACATATACACATATGTATATATATAAATAAATACAAAAATGTATATATGCACACATAAACAAAATAGGAAGTATATACTCCTTAAAATAAAATTACTATTAAAAGGAGGTCTAGGACAAACAGTTTTGCAAATATTTTTTGCTTAACAATCAGTGCATTTTTGTGATCTGCACTGGTTAAGAGCCTTCATTACATCAGCCAATTTCTCCTATTGCTTAAAGCTATCTACAGCTGATCATTCCAAAGAACAGATATGATATTTTAAAATCAGCATTAATAAAAGAGTTAGTAAAAAACAGCCTCCAAACTACTGTCATGATACTGCACTCACCTTGTCCATTAGATAAGTAGCAGAAGAAAGTCTTTTCACTATGAATGTATTCCACATCATCAGAGCGATACCTAGAAAAAACATATATTTGTAAACTCCAAGCGAATAGAAGAAACATTTTATGTAACAGAAGTAGGGAGTAAAACAGGACTAAAATTCCTTTAATTATGGTAAATTAAAAGCAGATGGTAAGTGAAACAAGAATGTAATGCCAGTTATCCTGGTTGATTTACACTTGGACTTTAGAGCTGAGATTTCTCAGAAGCAGACTACTTTGATGCCCAAAGACAGTTGGAAATGCAAAAAGAAAAAAATGATTAAAATTACTATATTATGCATACTGAGTTAAATACTGTAGGGATAGTGTAACTTTGATAGTAAGCATGAACGTTTAAAACTGGTGCTTTAGACATAGTGTGAACTGTATTTTCATATACAAATAGTCAACAAAAAGGATAATTTTCATCCACTCTAAAATACATTATATCAAGAAATACGTGAAATGTAATTGGCTGCAAGGACTGCCCACAACTATTTTGAATACAATTAAAGTTTCAGAGCAATTTTCCTACTATTTTTTTTTTTTAAGTTATACATATGTTAGCTTTTCCTACTCAATTTATTGCCATGATTATGGTGGAAACTGTCATTTTAACAGGAAAAACAAAAAAGCTTGAATGTCAACACAAAGTGTTTCTGTACAAAATGGGCATCACTCCCACTAAACTGCACATATTTATCCTAGTCTACAGTGAATTGTTTTACAGTTTCAACAGAGATCATCTTTAATGAGCACTTTGTACTTACCATGTTGAACGTGGGCATTAATGATACATCTAAGGTGATCTATAGACCTAATGAGAAAACATGCTTCCTTATGTAAGACAAACAAAAAAAGTAAAAGAACAAGTTATTATATTATTCAAAGTTTGTTTTAAATGCAAACTGTTGATTCTTAAAGGAGGCAGGAGATAAGTTCTGTAACTATCAGAAATGAGTTATGAGGAAACTATTCTGACATTGTAATCTTCTCTGCTACTGTGTAACAAACATAAACACACACGCAAAGTATCCTCATGAAACACCCTGATTTTAGCACTATTTTCAAGGCTTTGTTTCAGTATGTGTATACTGATACACTCTTTGCTGAAAGAACTTCCACTGACTAGTAGCACTGTCTTGCAAATACAAAATCCATTTGAGTGGATTATAACTTAAAAGTAACATTTTCTAACATTAGAGAAGCTGGAAGAGAGCAGAAGAACAAAAACAATATGGTTGTTCGTTTGTTTTTGCTACGACTACTGCGGGCTAGGGAAAAAAATAAAAACTTAGAAGACTGTTCAAGAAATTTCTCTTCCTTCTTTAAATGGTATGGATTATAGTCTAACAAATCCTATGATCTCTTTTACTATACACAAAACACAGGAAAAGTTCGTGTCTGTTTTGCAATACTAAATACATTATTTTGTATTTATACAAAATGCAAACAAAACATTAATCTTATTTGAAACAGCATAAATCATTTCAGTTTTCAGAATCTAAAAGCTTAGGAACACACTGTCCTATCTTTTTGAGGTGCCACACAACCTTAGTACTTCTGTTCATTTTCTCAATTAAATTTGTGCTTGCCACTTACCACAGAAAAAAATTAACTACTATGCTTTAAAGTCAGTGTCTCTTAACGGAAATTTTTATGAATTAAGATAAAATTGTGAAACTGTTTCTAGTCAGATTTCTTAACCATTACTCTCCTCAAGATGAAATTGTTTTACCTCTGGGTCCTTATTCCATTGCACTACATATTCCCAACAGCAATGTGCATGGAGTACATCCAGTTCAAGACTACAAGGAAATTGCTCATAGGCTAGTTGCAGTAGCTCTAAGAGGAAAGAAAAAAAAAGAAAAAAAAGAAAAAAAACCCCACATTTAAGTTACAGCAGAGACTTTTTCCCCATTATAATTTCTAGTACTTCAGAACAATTTTACTGAAAACACCTCTGAAGACATTTTAAAATTGAGAAATTAATGTTATTTTCTTACCTAAGATTGTTTCCAAGCCTGAATCTGCTTCTGGTTCCTCAGGAAAGGTGTTACTACGCATGTCTGCTGATTCTTCAGTATTAGCAGTATCTTTTTTGCGTTTTGCCAAATTCAGTACAACAGGACTGAAGCCTTGCTTAAAAACCCACTTCGCTACATTGTCAGCAACCCCTCCTAAGACATTAAAAAAAACAAAAGAAAAGGAAAAAAAGAGAGAGAGAGTACAATATGTAGTCAGTGTATCCCAGATGAATTATGGGTCAGAAGCAAAAGGACAAGTAAAGAGATACTCATGACTATTAACTGATGCTGTTAATTATGTAACAATGACTCTGTCRATAAGAAAATTTTCTAATCGACTTGTTAGATATTTACAATGTAGTCTTTACAATAATACCCTTTTACAAATTTAAAGCTCAGAAAAGCTAAGGAAAGTAACCCATAGAACAATTTCCAATGTAGTATCTTTCACAAAGTGGGTAAAAATAACTCAGAAGTTTATTAGAAAGACAAAAGACAATCCACCACTTTTCCAGGAGGAAAAAAAAAAAGGGGGGGGGGGGGGAGTACCTTTTCCACTTTCAAGCAATTTCTTTACAGAAAGCCTGCCCAAAGGCTCAGTCTGTAGAGAGGAAATTCTCTTTGTCCTCTTGCTCACTTTGCTGTGCAGTAGTGTTTGAAGTATCAGACAATCCTCTAACTGTTTCAGCAGAAGTTTCCAATATTCAGTATCAACAGAAAGTGCTTCCCATGAGTCCGTACCCAAACCTACAATTACTTGGGAAAACTAACAGAACACATGAGCTGTTTTAGGTTCAGTCACCTAAGGTAGCACAGTTTTGTTTAAAAGTCTTAATACTAAAATTGAAAGATATATCCCAAGAGCCACTGAATTTTAAAGAATAGTTTAGTTTAAGATATGAATGTTAACTATTATGTAAAGTTAAATTAATATCTTATACTGATCATAAGATGCACAGATTTCTCAAATGAAAGCATCAGGAAATAAAAGGACCGGACTTAGTCCTGCTCTTTAATTCACATTTAGTTGAAAAATGCTTTGCCAGGAAGCCCAGTAATCTTTTCTGTATGGCATTGATCTGATTTTTAGTGTTTTGCACCAGGACAGCAAATTCTAGAACTCTTAAAAGTCTGACCATTAGCAGTGTTAGGCCTTAAGTTGAAGGATGGTGGGGAAGATGGGGGAGTGGGGGAAGAGAGGGAGAGGGAGAAGATAAATGGTTTTATGGAAAGGAAATTGTGGCTGTTGCTTTATTCCCTTAACAGCAAAAGAGAAGAAAATGACAAAAAGAAGAGTGTACAGGTGAAGCACAGCATGTTGCAATACACCAACACACCCACTTGCATACCCACTAAAGATTTTTGTATATAGAGTTGTAATAGCTGACGAATGTGCAAAAATACCACACTTCCCCACAACCTAGTAATAATATTTACAAGCCTATACAGCCCCTAAATTCCATCCAACACCTTCAGACAAGTAACGAAAACTACTTAGGCCTAGCACTGTTAGTGTGGAATGATTTTTACTCTCTTAAACGACAATGTTGCATGCAGTTTCACAGGATTAGTCACAACTTTGTGAAAAGACATTTACTGTCAAAAAATACAGAAAAACACTTATCACCTTAAGAAGTAAAGGCTAAGAAAATTCAGTCTATTAAAAATTTAAGAACTGCAAATGTATTAAAAGAAGTTTGCTATCCAAACTCTTGAAATTTATTTGGAAACTGCATAGGTTTTGTCTATAAAAATTTGCTATCAAGAAAAAACTCACTATATAGTTCACTTTACATACTTAAATACTCATAGCAAATAATTCTAATGTATCGTTCATTTGCCTCAGCACAATATACTTCAAACTCAAATTCAATTTATTTAGGCTTGCAGGATGGCATGCTTGTGCTAGTGTCAGAATGGTAACAAATGAGTGTTGGGAATGTTACTCCATTAAGAATCCAGCACTTTGCACGATAGTAATACAGTAAATGAAACAAAGGAGAGGGATCCAAGATTACTTACCTTTTTCTCTGTCACACTGTCAATTATCTCTGCAGTAACAGAATGTCCAACATGAGCAGACAATAAGGCAGCTGCATTATTTTCGGACTGAATACAAGCTGTACGCATTTGTTGCCACCAGGGGGAAACTAAGCGACTGTCATCATCTATGGCAACTGCAAGGAAGAGGAGAGTAGGACGTTCAATTTGTGTCATTAGTTGTTAAACTAGCAAACCAGAAACCAGCCCTGACAGCAGCATTTATTTATTCAGCCTATACTGACAGTAATTTCAAATTACTCTATAGTAATTACATTATCTTTTTCTAGATATTTAGTCTACAATTTCTAGATCACTAGTCAAATTTAAAATGGAAGATACTGAATATGAATTGCTTGGACTCCCAAGCTTTACTTGTGCAAAACAGGTAATAAATCTGAATCACTAGGCACTAAAATCTGCTGCACATTTCCTGCATCTAAGGAATGTTACAAAATGTCACTTCACAATGCAAACAGCTCATCCTTTGTTATTTCAAGGTATCATATGTATTCAGTGTACTCAAGCTGGCTGTCTTCAGGCTAGCTCACACTCAGTAGAATTAATTCAGACAACAGCAGTGGGTTGCTCATGCTTCCAGTTTCAATGTTGTCCACAGAAGCTCTTTGTGGGCTAGGATAAGTCAGTCAGTCTTCATTATGCAACCTTCCCCGGATAATAGAAAGCTGACTTCATAGAGCATCCTTCAAGTTACACAGATGTTCAGCAAATAAATGCTGCCAGAGTAACTGTGTCTCAACCTGTGTTAAACCAACCTGAAGCATTTCTGAGTACCAGTCAACAAAAGGGCAAGGGGCAGAACTATACACCCAAAATGGTGGGGAAGGGGATCTGGACACCCCCTTCTTCTGGTGCCAAAAGCAGTTGTGTCAACTTTGTGGTCAGGGACACTGCAGGCTATGTCACAGGACTTTAATGAGGGCTTTGACTGCATTTTTTTTAGTCATTTACTTCTTTTAAAATGCATTAGCCATTCAGTATTTAGCTCTCTTACATAAATTGTTAGGGGAAAAAAAAGCCTACCTGATAGTAGTCAGGTATCCTAGATGTAACTTAGTCCTTTCTTAGTCAGTCTAGACAGAGTAGTAAATGTCTAATGAATAATTTAGTCATGTCTAAATGTTCCAAATGAACACTTTACCTTTCATTTTGCTCAGAAGCGACAGCATAGTGTAAAGGCAGCTGACAGAGTCTGGTTTATTTAGAATATCCTTTTCCTTGGAAAGCCACAAATTGAGAAGGAGTGACTGTAGGCAAGAAAAGAAATACACAGTTAAAGCAACAGCATAAAACTCTTCAACATTGCAATGTACTTAATGCAAACACTTGCTTGAAAAAAATCTGTCATGGAGTAGAACTGCTGTATCCCTGAAACCTTATTAACGTATAAAGTTATAAATATACTGCAAATAGCACCCTGTGACAGACTTTGAAGTGAAACAATACAATCAGTAGCTTCCAATTAAAAAAAAAATCTTCTAAAGGCACAGTCAGATACCTGTAAGTCAGCAATCTCGACTTTGTAAATATTAGTACAGAGTTATCAGTATTTCAGCTGAAAATCTTAACACAGACAAGTACTGATGAAATAGGTGTTTCAGTTATTAGGTAATGGGTGGGAGAAAAGCAATAAAGTACCAAAATTACAGGCAGATGAAAGATAAGGATGATGGTCTGAACACTACTAGAGTGAGTCTGAAAAATTTACTTTGTGTTCTTTTTCTTTTATACTTCCTTGCTTACTTACAACAGGAAATTGTAACAAATGTCGCAGTACCAATTCTTATCCCACTAATACTATTCAAGTTATTAATGCAGTTTATCTGAACTTAACTACTCTATAATTTTGTTTCTCTTTGAAAAAGCGTTTAGGGAAGTTTTATGAGATATTCTGCCTTCAAAATACTAAATCAGAAAGTTTTAAAGTACTTAAAATCTTACCAACAAAATTTGAGGGCTAAAACCTGCTGATTCCAATGTGTGACACATTTCTTCAGTGGAACTCTCTCCACGCAAACACTTCCAGAAGAAAAAGCTGCCTAAAACAAAAAATGTGTCAGAACTATGAATGACCTCAAAAGCCATAGCCTTTCTCCTCACATACTTATACCGAAATCCACCCTACTGATCTGGTCATGACTACTGCAATACAAAAGACTAAGTTATACCTTGGATACTCTAACACTTTGCCCTTAGTAGAGAAGGTTCATACAGATTCAACCCTTCTCTTACTAGCCAGGAATAAGACCAAAACACTGTATTTTGGAAGGTAACAGTAAACAGAGCATCTGTGGTTGAAATGAATGCTGATTTTAAAATTTTTAATTGCTCCCCTGCAATACAGCATGCATGCTGTCTCACCAACCGGCAACCCTTCCCACAGTGGACATGTGTGCCAACTGCTACAGAACACTTGTGGAAAAAGAACTTGTAACAGAATAAAGATTATTGTACTGCTTGGATTACACATTTAGTTCAATCCATACAGTGGTCTGAAGTGTCAGACAAGTTTATCTACCAAGTAACCCATAACTGCGTGGTAGCATGTTGCATCTTGCACTGCAAACTACAGCTATAACTGCATAATTTACACCTTAACAGTGCTATAAAAAGTCTGAGTGTTCCTTTGAGGCAGAAGGAAATTGGGGGGGGGGGAGATCTTCAAGAAACCATCTAAACTGCTCAGCACGGCATCTATGTTTCAATAATTCTCAGGCCACCTACTTAGATCTRAATACTGTCACAAGTTACTGATGATCTCAGTCCAAGAGGGTGGTGGAAAAAAAACACTTTGATTCTAGTTCTTAAACACAAGTATATTTTCATGGTAGAAAAAAATGAGAATTTACTTAAGTAGACTTAAAACTACTTAGAAACAGCCTTTGATCTTCACAGAGATGAAAGCAAAGCTCTTGTGTGTAACTTTCTGTCTCAATTCCTCTCCAAGTCTGACAATTAAGGTCGAAACAAGCAAGAGGCTCTCAAGTGAACACCACACAGCACTATGTACAGAATTCCCTGTTTGCACCCAAAATTCCCCAGGAAAGCGGTCATGTGGAAACAAACTGCCTTTTAGACAGATTTAACTCAACCTGTTCCCACCAAATCTTTCCGAAGAGTCTCTCAAGTCAGGAACAGATTTGCAAACTAAAGCAGACCACTAATAGTAACCTGATCCCAGACAGGCTCATGACTTTTCCCTATCATCAAAATTTCAGATCAGTAATGTCCCTTACTCCACAAATGACAGATAGTTATTTCATCATCTACTGCTCCTGCTCTCGCTTCCCCATGCTGCCTCAGGCCAGTCTCCCCCCACCTCTGAGGCTTATTTCACTATTATTATTATTATTATTATTATTATTCTCCAGTCTTATCACTGACAACTGTTGAGATGCTGCTGCTACCAGAAAGGAAGAAAAGAGCTGGACACAACTGCTCAGTAGAATACCTAGTTAGTGGATCAGCTTACTGGTGTTAATCAATAAATGAAGAGTGGTAACAGAGTTTTAGCATAAACATATCTGCAGAGGTAGTTAATTACTGTTAGCATTCACCTGGGTAGAAAAACTTGTCCCATGACTCCAGGCAGAGGCAGGAGCTACCACTTCACATACTACTCTGAAGTGGTACAGCTCAGAAACCTCCACATTAAGGCTACAATATCTATTTTTTGTTTTTTAGAATATAATCAATCTTTAAGGTAACCTGACAAACAGTTCAGTAGTTCTTACCTAAAGCTACATATTCTCCATCTTCCATATTCTTCACATTAATCATATCTTTTTCATACTCTAAATATTCTAAGAATGTTTTCACAGACAGTCCACAATCTTTCTCATCAGCAAACTGAACAGCCATTTGAGTGTTTTCTTGCTTGTAGTTCTCCAGTAATGTTTGAAGCCTAAAATAATCCTTTTCATTCAGCCGAAGTAGCTTAGCCAAGTCCTTAAAAGCAAAAAAAAATAAAATAAAAACACCAAAAACCCAAGACTAATACAAACAGATGTTTTTCACAAAATAAGCAAAAACTAAAACAAACTCTCAAAAGAATCAAATATTTGGAGCATAAAAATTAGCTTTAAAAGGGTCAAAATAATTGAATAATCTCAAATTCAGTTATTTATACAGCTCAAAACAAAGACACATTCCCTATATTCAGATCTTGCTCATTGTATAACTATTATCTGTTAAGTAAACAAGTTCATACAACACCACTGTTTTCTTATAGTTTCATATGCATTTTTATAATTGATATCAAAAGTAAGCCAAATTATAATGCAGACCACTGACTTTACTTAAAATCCCAGACAAAAGCAAGTAACAGAACGTGTGACTATTACTGGTCCCAAAATGCACACCCTCCCCCCCAGTCAGAAAATGATTCAAAAAAAATGCCCTGAGGACTTTGGATAAATGACTGAAATCAGGAGCTACTGGTTCTATTCACACTTCTGTCTCAAAATTCTGTGACTGCCAAAGGATTCTACGTTGATGATTAACCATTTGTATAGCAAATGAAAAAAAAACCCCGCAGTTACAAATCAATTATTTCATAACAAGCCTCAGCCCACAGAAAAACTGCTAGCTTGCTTAATTACTTCATGAGAGGCATGGAAAACGTGTTTTTATGCTTAGATCACCACTCAATTCTGAAAAAATGAATTTTGAATTTACTCACATTATCTGTGGGTGGAGTGTCTTCCTGTATTTTCTGGGAATTTAGTTTGTTAACTAGCTCATAAAGATGCAACAGTTTCAATTTATTTGCACAGAACTGCAGTAGTGCTTCATCCACACACTCGAGCTCTGAAGAGAAATAAAACCATTATAATTTCAGTGGCCGGGAGTAGTGAAATGTACTTTGCATTAGGCTCCTTTATTAGAATTAGAGGCCATATGTCTCTCAGTGTTTTTTTTCTTTTTCTGATGTACTGTTGCTTGCAATGATTACATTTAAAATCACAGCAATATAAAACAAGAATTATTTTTACCAAAAGAGTTGAAGAGAATGTTATCAAGCTTATTTTTAAACTGAAATGACACTGAGCAAAGACAAATATATTGCTTTCTCCTGGTTAAAGGCCAAATCACACACTACCAAAAAAATAAAAGAAACTTGCTCTCAAACTGATTTTATTTTGTAAAGAATTACATACCAAACTATAACCTTTTATTCATGCTGCTAATGTTTTAATATGGCACATCCCTTACACTGAATTTCCAAGACTAAGTTTGTGGAAATAATAAAAAAAAAAAGTTATCATCTTGGAGGGATGAACCTAAATTCATATTAATAGATATCAAGTTCTCTCCTGATATATCTGTTGTTCAGTACTCGAAAAAAAATACAGTAATCAGAATATGTGTAGTATGCACCAACATGATGTTGAACAAAGACTCTATTCCAATGTATTTGTTTTAAAAGAAAACTATCAAAGAGGAAGTGAAGTATATATTAAAAAAGAGTGTAAATTTTTAACTACAAAGCGTGTGGGTGTGTGCACACACGCATGTGTGCATGTGCATTATACTCACACGTTCTCTAAGTCTAGAAGAAGCTATTTTTCAGTTTGACTGAATTTGCAAAGAAGTAGGATTCTAACTCACCATTTCATAATACAGACAAGTCTTCCTTCAGTTTCAAAACAAATGCAGAAATGCACAAAAACACGTAAGACCAGAAGAATGTACAAAAGCCGTGTATGTATATAATTTGATGATTTAAAAAAAAAAAAAATAAACAAACACAGTTACAGCTTCAGGGCAAATACTCATTTGTCTGTCCTCATTAGTCTTTTACTTATTACTTGTTTACTACTTTAAACTAAAGAATCAGTTATCATTCARAAAAATTGGATCATATCAGAGGAAGTAACTGTGGCTGTTTGCCTACTCTCTGATTTTGTACAGAAAGGAAGGCAAGGGAACTTTGAAGGAACAAAATTGGACAACTGCTCTTTTGCTACAAGATTTATATCTCACTTTACCACGTGTTAGTTTCTGAATACTTCATCTTCATGCTGAAACAGCTCCTAAACACAATTTTCTCCCAGGAAATCTAATCATCTTTGACACATTGCTATGAAAAATCCTACAAACAAAAAAGAAACCTGCGCAGCTTGCCACAGTCACTTGATCTTTCCTTCGCAACCACAGCATATATACAGCTGAACACCTGCTTCACAGTATATTTTCACCTACTAAGCACAAGTGGAAGCACTCCTACTCCTGTGAAAATTAGAAGGCTGGAATAGCAGGAAAGTTTGTTTATTTTGACTGACAGGAAAAAAAAATGCTATGTATGGATGTAAAACAGCCCCACACTCAAATGAAAAATCTCAGTAAGCATATAGACCTGTCAATCTTTTCAGTGTAGAAAAATGGCATGTTTTCGTGGTTTTTTGTATTTTAAAACTTCTTCGAGAAATAGACAATACTAGCATTTTAAAATGCTAGCTCTTGCCAAAATTAGGTGGGAGCTAATTAGGTGAAAACTTCACTCTCCTCTACCTACTTCAAGAAAATGTTTGAAAACCCACTGCAGCCTGTGGAAGAAAGATTTCCCCTTAAGGCTTTGAAATTAGAAAAGCATGTTGTCACATTCTCTCTGAGGCAGAGCAAGGGACACAGCCATTCTAAATGATAAATAGTTTATTAAGGACTTCTATATAACAGTGGTAGAGACTGCTAGGGCCTATTGCCAAAGCCTCATCTCTTCCTCCTAATAAAGTGAAATGATTCAAAAATGAAACAAAAATATACAGACTTCTGCTGAGTGGTATGTGAATGAATTAGAACTATGGGAACCCCAACAGACATGAAAAAAAGTGGCATGGAAAATGCTTCTCTATGCTCTATCATTTCAAACAAACAACCTCACAGAATTCCAGCAGCGTGATATTTTGAATTGGTAATAACATGTCCCCAAGCGTGGCTCTGAAAACTGTAGGAAACCACATGAAATGTAACTCTAATGAAATCTACCAAGAAAGAATAGTGGGCATCTGGCCACAGCTCAGATCCTCTGACCCTCTTGGAAGCAGATCCATTAGATCAGAATTCACAGATCCAAAGTATCATAAACTTACTGCCTTCTTTAGAAAAAAGAAAAAAAAAAAAAAAAATAGAAACTTCTACAAAAAAAGAAAAAAAAAAAAAAAACTAAGAAACTTCTACACAGAAAAAAACTTGGGAAACCTTTCTGAAGAAAGCTTTCATCAGATGAAAACACTAAGTCGGTGTTTTGTGTCATTTGTTTGTTTTTTTGTGCTATTTCGGGGGGGGGGAGGGGAACGTTATTTATTTTTTTAAAAAAATAAATATAATCACAGGCTGCTAGGCACATGACAAGTATAGCAAAGCACACTCATTAGCAAGCTATTTAATATCTACAAAAAAATAAAAATGTGAAAGCACCATTTTGTGATACCTAATAGCAAACCTAAGCAGTCTCCTTGTGGAATAGTTCCACAATAGTCTTATAGCACTAGTCCTTCTTCAAGACTTACTGCAGACAAAGTGCAAATGACACTCCATATTTGCAAAATAAATATCCACCTACCCTGTTTTTTTAAATTATCCATTAATGTCTGAGTGATGTTTGTGAGAGATGAGAGTGGCATACGTTCACTTGTCAATATACTTTCCAGAGCCTGTTAAACAAACATTCAACAGGATCAAGCATTTACTTAACTTTACTGTGAGAACATAAAACATAAGCCCACAACAGCACAACTTTGAGAATGATTTTCTGCTGCTTTTTGTATTCAAGTGTATTTGTTATGTAATTTGATCCTACAGTAAGCTCTTCTCTGTTTACCTTATTTCAATTTTATCACAGAGGATACCTTAAGGAAGACACAAATCAATATTAAATCTAGGCAGTTTATTAAAAAGTAAAATAATTAATAACTCTATTTTTTACTTCAAATAACTACAGAAAAATAAAATATTTTGTAAGATTTATAAAGGTTTAGCACTCCAGACTGAAAACAGACCGGAAATTTTTTTTTCCAATATTCGAGTAACAATTTCTGAACATTCACCTGTTTCTTTGTAGCAGGGTATTTAATATCCAGGATTAATTCCTTTGCTTCAGCTTCAACCAAGTCTGCAAACAAAGACAATGTCTTTAATTCATATTTTCCAGTTGGACTGTAAAAAGCAAGGCAATTTGCATCACAGTTAAAACGTACACGTGTTCATGCTATAGAGTTGACTGACACTACTACAAGAGCTGCCACAACAAACTCAGGGAAAACAAAACAAAGTAGRAGCTCAGTGGCATCTCTTATTCAGATTTGCCTTTTGTAAGAAACATATAAAAAAGGACATCTACAGTGAAATGTCAAACTCAGCTCTCCGGTGACATGGCATAATGGCTTACAAATAGACCATGCTTCAAGTCAGCACTCACAGCAGAGTTCAAGAAAGATTTAAATGGCAGACAAGGCTTATA
Source organism: Rhea americana (assembly GCF_003343005.1). Taxonomy (NCBI): domain Eukaryota; kingdom Metazoa; phylum Chordata; class Aves; order Rheiformes; family Rheidae; genus Rhea; species Rhea americana. Next base: position 1,117,506 of record NW_028185339.1, on the reverse strand, counting down.
CTGGATCCTTGTATGGGACAAATTTAACCTGATAGCTTCTAAAACATACAAGTCATTATAAAAGATCCTGACAGCTGTCAGCATGCACTGCTATCACACTTGTGATCATGTATGTATAGAGCAAACAATACAAGAACCATTTGATAACAACGTTAAGAAATTATATAAGAGGACCTACCTGGATCTGAAGTTTTAGCTTTGAGTAATGTATTTAGCTTCTTCACTAGATGCATATCCTTTGCTCGTTCACTCTTTTTATCACTAAAGGGAAATAATTTTAACTATGTGTGTGAAGAAAACTGAAATGAATGATTCAGAAAAAACATAGGTTTCTTTTATTTATGCTACTTCAAGATAACATCATATTAATAAAGATCAAGCTAATGCATACAGATCAGTGAGACCATGAACAGACTACTACACTATTCAGCTTGAGAGGGAACACCAGAACTGCTCTCTATAAATAAAAAATGATTTCCAAAACTAATAACGAAATTAAATTGAGTATACAGAATGCAGAAACCCCTTACCTCAGTGCTAAATGAAAAGGTACATGGATAGTTTTCACACTTCCAGACACTGGATCAAGAAGACATATCTGGTAGGTCTGAGGCTGCCATCCTTGACTGGTTACATTGTTTAAACCCATGATTTTGTAACCAGGATACAACAATCTGAAACCAACATAAGAACAAGGCCTTTACATTGAAGAATGGTATCAGCAACTTTCCCTTTTCATACACTGAATAAAAAGGGGAACAGTTTTGTACAGCTAAGACTTAACAACTGTTAAGTGATTATGTTTATCAGGAAAGACTGTAGAGTCACAAAGCAGGACAAAATCCCCTTCTATAACACACTAACAAGCTGCATTCAGTAGAAATACCGTTGGCAATACAAAGACAGCCTACCAGCACTTCCTGCTGATGCCACTGGAACACCCAGGCACCACTTCACCCCAGCAACGTAGCTAATGTATCTACATGCAAAGCATTTCTTACCTACAGTGCTTCCCCACATTGAAGGCCCCGACCCGAGGCCCTTGCTGAGTGCTCCACACTTCCAGAATTCCTCTCCTTGGAGCATAGATCACAAGAAATTGAGCCACTCTGCTTGGACCCTGTGCATGTCCAAAAGGAGAAAAATCCATCTTCTCTGTTTCCCTCTCATGAAGATCCTCCACAGTTTGTATCCAACCAATTTCTGCATCACGATATCCTTTATAAGAGGAGACAATTTCATTAGTATATAGAAATTAATAAATGATTAGAATGCATAAGCACCTGCTTACCTAAGTATTATGCTGTTTTAAACTTTTTTTCAAACTGCGCTTCATTAGTTAATAGTCAGGCTTCTATAAGAGAGATCTGTGGTCAGTGCACTTTGAGCAAAGCCCGCTAGAGGACTTCTCAGAGCCAAATGCAGCCTCCTACAGAGCTTTTGGGAGGGATTAGCTCTCTCCAGCAGGGAGAAGCCACAGAAAATAAAACACAAAACATCAGGTTTGTACTCTCAGACATTGTACCAAGACAAAAGCTTCTCAGAGAAGAAAGAGTTATAAACAAGTTTATAATAAGATACATTAAACTGAGAAGGTTGCGAGGTTCCACAACTTGATTAATGAGAAAAGATACAATTCTCAAAATACTTTCAGTAGATAGTTTTGCTTTAAAAAGCTATTCCACATATCAACAGCCTCACTCATAAGGCTGTAAAAGGGAGATGGCTGGCAAATTGTGAATGTGTGTTTCACCATCAAATAAAGCTTGGAACTGTAGCAGGAAATCCTAGATAATAATTAAGTTGTCAGAAACAAAGGAAAAAATTGAACAAAAGCACAATATTATACCAAATAAGCTTCAAATACAAAAGAAGGAGAATGCACAAGGGAAACATGACTACTCCAGCTATTTTACTGTTAGTATGTCTCTGAAGTAGACACTATTTTCATGCTCACTAATCTTCTGAGTTGGTAGTGTGGGGGAGAGACAGCAGAGCTAGAGATTTTTTCCCTCATTACAAGACTTATCCCCCATGTCAAAAAAGCTGCAAGACTTCAATCCTATATGGAGAATGAGGAGAATTGTTACGTCAGATACAATCACAATTAYAAAAATCAATCAAGAAAGCTTAACATTTATATTTTCTTACAAAAAAAATCTTTGATTTAAACACTCCCTTCTTGCACAGTCACCATAATGAAAATGAGAAACTAACAAGTCCTATCTATTATTCAAACTTCTGCTTACTTTCTCAGCAAAGCTAAAGAAGATCCTAGAACTTACCAAGAGAAAGAATCTTGGAAAATAGAGCTAAAGCTCTTCAAAAAATTATTAAGTCAAAAGCTTCCTCTTAAGATACAGTCCAGGGTGGGGGGTGGGGTGGGGAATCTGTACAATACAGATCAAATAGACCAAATTCTTACTATAGTCAATATCAGTACTTCCAGGGTTGACACAACAATGCCTTTATGGAGTTAATATTAAATATGTCTTTAATTTGGTTTGTATTAACACAATGTACTAACATCTTCCATAATCATTAAAAAAAGTCCTGGGATTCTAAGTCAAGTCTGAACACAGAAGTCCATTATTCTAATGCATACTAGTTGCTATGCTGATGTACACTATCATACCTTTCCACATGCGAACTGCAAGTCCTCTTGTAACATCCAGTAAAATAACCCTCCCAAAGTCATCTGTTACAGCTGCCAAAGTGTTACATGGAGAAAGACATATTCTTTCACCATGGCGACGTGAATCTGGAAGTCCAAACCTAAAAATCAAACAAAAACGCYAACTAAGATAACACTTCAGAAATAGTAAATAGAATATTTTATATGGACTAAGATTTTTTTTAAGGTGTCATAAAGATATAGGTAAAATTAAGAGCCTATTATGACTGGAGTTTTTGTGCTGTCTATAGGAGGACCTTGTAGGTCTGTTAAAGTTCTAATGAAAACTAAAGGCTGTCAAAATATGAAAGACTGTTGATTTCTGAAATTTCTGCAAATTCAATCAATTGCCTTATCAAGGATCTCACAGCAGTGGGTTATTTATATAAGTCCTCCTTTATTGCCAAACATCCTTAAGAATACTTCAAGAAATCAGGAAAGAACAATCAATACTGAGTTTAGTTTTCCATCAGCTTTCTTGAAATCACTAAGCTATAATCTGATATGTTCTCCCTCGCCCCTTCTCCTCTCTCCTTGTAATTTTTGTGAAATGCTGCAAGCTATCACAAGCAGCAAGTATTTCACGCAGTTTCTTTGAGACACTTCGGAGAAACTTCAGACCCGATAGTCATGCACTTAGCCTTAATTAAATAGTGCAGATTGCTTTTATAGTAAYCACACACACACACTAGAAGTTACACAGAGATGAATCAAGTAATTTGTAGAGAATGCTAAAATGAAATGAAGCTTTAAAAAGTCACCTGCAAATAATCACCCCTGCTTAAAGTCAAGAACAAGACAGATTGATCGATCAGCTATACCGCTTTCAAAAACAATTCAAATAAACAAGAATACAACAGCTTCAAAGCAATTAAGATGTTATGTGAAACTTGCCTCACTGCCAATGGGGTGGCAGGTTCAACTTTTGGTTTCTGCTTTTGTGCAGGTTCTTCTTCATGTCTGCTCTTCCAACCAAGCCAGCCACTTGTAACAGAAAAAAATTATTAGAAGAACCATACCAATGGTTCCAAAAATCCTCAAACTATTATGTGGCTACTAAAAAAATCATTTAATATTTTATTACCTGGCAGCATTAAATAATGCTGAAGTCAGTTTACTTGCAACGGCTAAGGCAACATGAGACAACAGCGGCTGTGAGCTACCCTGAAAAGGAGAAAAGTATTTAGAAAGCCAATGAATAGTTTAGGCTGAACTCAGCTGCAGAATAGGTTATCGGGCTACTTATAGACTTTCAGCTCAGAAAAGCAGAGCTTTAAGATTTTACAAAATTTTAATTCACTGCCTCCAGAAAAGCCATTTTGATATTTCTTTAACATTTCAAAAATCCTCCTACAAGGCACTTGTAGCTTAATATTTTTCTCTGCACTAGAAATTAATAACCTTGTATTTTATCACAGAAAATTAGCTTCGGAGTCATGGATGGTTTTGGTATCACGGAAAGTATGGCTTCAGCATTCTTGCCATACCAACATTAGCAGTTATCACAAACGCATTGGGAAAAGCAAGAGCAAAACCAAAAGTCTGATTCTAGCACTTTCAATTAGTTTTTGACCCCTGATAAAGGCAGCATCCCATTAGGGTTTGAATGTACAGAACACACACAGGTACACTGCCATCCTTTTCCTCCAGTGTGAAAAGGACTTAACTGTGCTTAAAGCTAACATTAAGCAAAAATTGTAGTTCCACTATATGAACTATGATAAAATTTCCTCAGTATGCCCAGGCTGTATATATAACATGATTAAAACCCAAAGGTCTCCAATAATCCATAAGATGCAGGTATACATAATCTCTTAAAAAAAATGAGGTACCTAACAAATCCCCCCTCCCCCCAAAAGAAGATTATTCGATTATTACATTGATTTCAAGATAAAGAATACAAGTTCTCATTGGCAGGAACCTGTGGAGACATCACTAATACCCAAAGAAATTTTTTCCTCCAGACAATTCCAGTTTCTGAAGACCAAGAAAAGGGGGAAATGTCAGCATGACATGAACATAAGAATACTTTAGAAATACTCAGATAGAAAAGAGAAGAATTAATTATTCAAACAGTATCATTAATAGCTTCACTACATACCTCTAGAGCAAAAAAGAAACCAGTGAAAGGATTGGATCCAACAGTAACATACTGAGACATTGCAGGTGGGCTATTTTTTATAGCTGCATTATATCCACCTATATTGGAGGCAGTCTTCATTTGATCAAAAGGAGACAGTGTTGTGATCCCTAACAAAAAACATTAAAATGAGTGTCTTATATTTTCAGAACAAAGCTACACAATTTTATTCCAGGCTCTAGAAGTCTAAGTATGTTCCTGCCTTCTTGGTTGACCAGCCACAATTCAGGGGGTGGGTGAAGTAGGAAAAAAAGATCTATTTTCTTCTGAATTTGTGTAGCAAGAAGAAATAATCTAACATACTCAGGTTATTAAAAAACAGCGCTTGTTTATTTAAGAGAGCATAAGTCCAGTCCAGTTTCCTCCAACAGTAAGACAAAGCCACCTAGTTTTCATAAGAAGCTGAGAAAGATTTGTTGTAATAATGAAAAACAGGAAAACAATCTTACATAATGAAGGGAAACTCCCTACAAATTGCCTGAGTGGCTGCTGAACCAGGAGAGATGCACATTAAACAGCACTGATACTATTCTTCAGAGTTTGGCAGCAGCAACACACTGATGGCTATCCAAATGCACTTCACTTGCCTGTTTAGCACACTTCTGACCACCTACCTCCCTGTGAGAGGGAAAGAAGAGAAATTAAGCTTGTTCCCCTCAGAACTGCTTATCTGATAAGAACCTGGGCTTCTACCAATTCCTATGGAGTCACAGTCTTTGATAGTCAGTTTGGGTTTCTTTTTGGAAAGGAAAAAATCTAAACTCATAGTTTCCTGAACAAGTCAAATTCAGGCAAGATCCTTATCAGTCTTATTCTATCTGCTAAATAGTTCTTTAATCCAGCAGAAGTAGGAAGAACTGCACCTGATCTAGTCTCTCTTGGCTGTTTCTTACCAAACAATAGGACAGAACAGTTACAAGTCTACTACCTTTTCCTCTTCAAGTGCAAGGGGAGGCTCAAACAGAATAGAAGACAAAGAAGAATGTATTTTTTTATGACGGTTAATGAGATCATTCACAACTTCAGCCCTCTCCCACTATTCATTTTCAGCTAGTGAGTACCACAGATCAATACTGTAAATCCTAATTTAATAGCACTAGGACATTTTGTTTCATTCAGCTTAATGTTTGAAGGGCGAACAGAAATGCTTACCAATGCTAGCATGGTCAACGATTGTATCCACATCCTGCAAGCCCCACTTCTTATAAGCTAATGGTGGAGGCTGAACATTCTCATTGCCAGATGCTGCAGCTGACAAAAGTTGGTAAAGAACACACACACAAAATCTCTATTGAGTCAAAGACAAAAGGAACAGCATAACAAAGTAAAATAAATTTTGATAAATATTGAAGCCACAGAATAACCTGATTTTAGATTAACATACATTTAAACATCTGCTGAGCTAAAAAATGAGCTTTGAAATACTTTCCTTGGTGTAATTAAAACATTTAAGAACACCTAACTAAATAAAATTTCATGTAATATCCATCACAACACTTACTATTTACAGAGAGCTTTGTCTTACCAGTCATTTACAGATCTATATACTGTACAAACTATAGAATGCTACTACAACTTATTTCTGTGCTCTGGGCATGTTTTAGAGGAAACACCTCAGCCACTGTAATTGCAAAGCCAGCACATTAACAAGAAACACAACAGTTTGAGGTACAAACATTGGTAAAACTAAGGTGATGACTGAAACTCCCCAAAAACGTATTATGACAAACACAAATGATCAAGAATAAAAGATCACTGCTGAAGACATTACAGCTAGCTTTAAACGCTTGTCTGCAAACAGTGATCTTCTCTCATGAAAACAGTAGGATGTATTTAGTTGTGGAATTAGATGGATCTTTCATTATAGCTAAAATTAGTTTATGCAGCATGACTCACAGAGTATTAGTTTTAAAAGTTCTGATTTATGGGAGTCTTCCCTCTCCTCTGTTCCACGGAAATGCTGCTTGTCCATTAAAAGCATAAAAACAACCATATTAGACCCCAAAATCCATTGAGCACAGTAAAGGATCTGTGCTCAGCTAAAACCAGATGTCTAAGAAGTATATTAGAACAAGGACATGTATCTGATAACATATTTCAAAACTCTTCCAGATTCCAAAGAGATCTTCTAAGCCACAGGTAAATTCTAAGCACTCAGTAACCTCTGCAGCTTTCTTTTTTCTTAACCTGTCCAGTCTCCTTTGAGCCCAAGAAAGCTTTTAGCATCCACATCATCCTTCGGCAAGGAGTTTCACAATTTAACCATACACTGCATAAAAGCCCATCTGCTTTTACTTTGAACTCACTACTACCTAGATTCATTTCATGACCCTTCATCCTGAACTGGAAGAAAGGGCAATCTATTCCTATCCACTGTCTCCATACGATTCAAAGAGCTGTCTCACCACAGCAGCATTCCTCAGTTCTTTACCACTCGTCCCTTCTATGCAAGGTTCCAGCCTCAACCTAAGGGTGCTGCTGTCCCAACAGTTCCTAAAGCTGTCATGCTGGCAGATCCATTGTGGTTCTTCCATACACTCAGCCTCATGATATACCTATTTTCTGCTGACGCAGCCTAGTGCAGAGGAAATGAGAATCTGACAAATCTGAAGTACAATGAGAACAACCATCAAGAAATTCAGGAGAAAATCCAGCAACAGCTTCTGTTTAACATTTTATCTCCAAGATTTGTAATAGTCCCATTCTTGTACAATGTACCATACAGTACTGTTATATGGTTCTCCTGTCACCCCAGGAAACTGACTGAGTTTCCAAAACATAGTTTAAATAGGCACAAAGTAAAGCAACAAGATCAAAGGCTGCACAGTCTAGCAAGGTACCAAAGACACTCAGGCCTTCATTAACACGAAGAGCGTAGACCATTACTAATGTCACCATTACAACAGTATCAATTCTCAAAGGTCTTTTGCAGGAAGAAAAGCATTTCACTAACTCTCAGTGAAATCAGCGTCCTGGCTTGCTAGCAGTGTAACCGAGTCAAGGTGACATTGTGCAAGACAAGCAATCCTACTTAGACAACTTGTGCTCTGAGGACACTTTCTGTGGATGAAAAAAATTGCTTATATGCAGCAGATGCTACACACCAATTGACATGCAAGGAAGATTCACACTCCACCTTGACTTGGTACTTAACCAACAAAAATAAATTTCATATACAGTAAAAGTACCACTAAAGCCCCAGAAATAAATATTTCCTTTTCAACATACCTCTTGCTACCTGATTACGACATGCACGAAGGGACTGAAATAGGCTGAAACCATCAATCGTCACAATTGCTGCTGGATACAAGATACTGAGTTCTTCATTCTGTATATTAAAAAAAGTGTCACTGTTGTAATATAAAAAGCTAGAAAAGATACTATTATTTACTAGTTAAAGATGAGCATTACATCCAAACAGCAAATTTCTAATAATCCCCAAACAACAGAATAAGGTAAAACTAAAGAAATCAAGTATTAAGTTGCCCAGTATATGAATATGCAACAGTTATTCAGGCAGATTATTTTGAATTTTTATCTTCTTTCACTGACTTTTATATTTCCATAATGTATTTTATGGCTTTAGGAGAAAATACAAAAGCTACAGCAGCTTATGAAAGCCACAGAGGAAAAGGTGTATCTCAAATACAAATATCARGGATTTATGAGGCAAATTCTGAAACTAAGTTAGTGCCTGAATTACTGCTTGGACACATAAATGCTAATTTGGTCATATAAATGCAAGATATAAATGCCTTAATGCATCCGCATTTCAAAACTGATCCCAAAATGTCATGCTACGTCACACGAGCATTTGTATAAAGCCAGCTTAAGAATTTCTGTAACTTCATTAGTTCTCTGAATAAAGCAAGAAAACTCAGCCAAGAGCAAAAAAAGCTGGCTTTGCTATTAACTAGCATGAGCTCTACAAGAATTTTCGCAGGAAATTCTTGTAATGAAATGCAGATTCCTAGCACTATCTCTCATGAAGACTGTTTTACTTTTCAGCTCTCTTCTCAGTGAAATAATTAAAATCAAGTGATTATGAAAGAGTAGCTACAGCTCTTGGCACCTGTCAAGTAGCATTTTCTTTCACCAACAATACATTGCTATGTTTTGTGCATATAACGAGAAAAAAAAAGGAAACAAAGTCTTCCTTTGCAAGGTAGCATGGAGAAAAATGGAACAAATCCTTTAAGTTAACTATTCCAAAGCAGACAGAATTAACTGCTGAATCCTCAAAACCATATAGAGGAGAATACTTATAGAACAAGAAATCTATAGTCTCTTGTTCTAAAGAATTTTCCACTCATCAAAAATTTGTAAAAGATGTAGAGGCTTCACAAAGAAGACTCCCTTCCATACCCCGAAACACTGCCACTTCACTTTTGAAATAATCTGACAAAACCTGTTCTGTGACACCAGGATGCCTGGGAATTTCATAGGTTCTGCACTTAAGCTGCAGGACAGGATCTTCATTTAAAAGCTGTGCAAGAAGCAGCACTCCGCTCTAGAAGAGAAAAAATAGTAAGTATGAACATTATTGCCCACCTCCTCAGCGGCTTTCACGTGACCCTGCTGTGCTGAGAAACCTACCTCAGTGTAGAAACGAACGTAGCCAGAGGTGAAGCCAACCACAATGCAGGTCCAGTCAGGACGGCCTGTGGAACTCCTGTTTCATAAAGATACAGCAGAAATTAAAAATCCAAACCTGCTCTGAGCTGTACATGTACGAAGTTGTACTGTAAGAGGACTGATAATGCATATACATAGGAAAAGATCAGTCCTTACCTCTTCTGACTCGCCAACGGGATACACAACACACTGCTCACACATTCACTAGAAACAGAAAGGTATAATTACTCCGCATATTTCATCCTCCAGTTCTGTGAAAATTTGTTCTATATGACAATCTTGCACAATTGGCATTTACAGCATTTTAAAAATGTATTAATGCAGCATACAATTTATCATATGAATTCACACTAAGTCAAAAAAAGACAAACTTCATTTTTAAAGACATTTTAATTACAAGTTCATACTAAGACACCATTAGTGTCCAAATATATTGTGTATTGTATGTGCTTATTACATCCTGTTAATGCTGTCTTTTATCATTCACAGATTGATTAGTCTGCCAATAGTCTTCAGTACAGATTCAAACAAGTCTAATTCATGCATCTAAAACCAAACTAAGCTTGCTAAAATTTTTAATAGTTACCAAGAATAATCATTAAAAGCCCCTAAACTTTACTTACCAGAACATTTCTGAAATCCATTCTGTAATCACCAGATTTTATAGACACTATATTTATCAAATATAATCTGAAAGTGTTTCTAGAGCTATCATGGTCTTCCCAGTTAATGCAAAAATCTGAGCACCTCTATCCAAACTGTGCATGCTTAATAACTGCAGAAGAGTAGCCTCAATTTCTCATATCAAAAGGGTTATTTTACTGCTGCCATGACAAAGATTTACATTGTCTCGGGAAACAGAAGCAGTGTGAAAGTTCTACAAAATAGAGAGCATACAAATTTGAAATGACATACCAAACAGTACTTGAAGCATATATGCCTGCAGTACTGTTGATTATTTGCATTTCAGGTCACCTCCATTCCCCCAACAAATAATTAAATATGCAAGCAAGAGAATCATAGAAAAAAAAAGCTTTCTAAATGCTTTCATGTCTAAAAGCTTTCATGTCTAAGTTTGATATGTAATAAATTACAACTTAAAAGTGATGTTAAGTATCTCAGTGAAATCTCGTTTTTAACAGGAAAGCTAAACCACCTCAGGACTTTATCAGTTGAAGATGACTTAGGGCAAAAAAAAATTTCAAGCCTTTATATAATCTGCATTATATTTACACATCCACAGAAATAGAAATCTCACCTACAGGAAGCATTTGCAAACCTTAAGTCAAGCAGTAATGAATACGACTGTGTCAATCTAAAGAAAGCTTCCCATTCCATATGTTAGTGTCTCTAGGGATTCTAATTGCAGAAAAAAACCCAAAGCACACCTTTTTTTTAAAAAAAAAAAAAAAAAAAACTAAAAGGTGACATGGTAACTTAGTGGTAGGATGGAAAAAAATGCATGGACAAACAACAAAACAGTTCAAATCTATGCCAGCAACAGGTTTATTGGACAGGGTTATGCTTTTTAGAGATTGCAGAGAAACTGGTTAGAGTCAACACCTCCCTCAACATAACAGAAGCCAATAGGCAGGATGTTCAAAGGGAGACAGCAGCTCAAGACTGCAAATTTAAGAGGGTTTACAAAAATATTTGTAAGAATGAAATGCAAAATCCTCCTCCACATGGAGATTTCAGAAAGAGTCTGTTGACTACCTGAAGATAAATCTAGCAAAAATATTAAATAAATACCAAAAGTAAGACCAAAGTAAATTTTCAAAGTCCTCTAAATAACTTAGAGTTCAGAACCTATTTCCCACAGCAACTGAAATGTGTAGAGGTTATTTACCATGGATATCAAAGATAAACCATGCATACATGAAGTTTACTGCACCTTGAACACTAAAAATTTTCTGTATTATATGAATTCCGCTCACTGGTTAAGACTTGGAATGACTTCTTAATCTTCCTAACCTCACACAAATACAGAGGTCATCTTCCTGATTAAAAGAAGCATTTCTAAAAGACTTCCCACACCTCCAGTCCCAATTTCCCTGACAAGGTTCCAACTCTACAATAAAAGTAGATTTTCAAAAATGGTCTGCATACTGGAAGGTTTTTGATAAAATAAGAACTTATCAAAAGCATTGTGATAACCCAGACCTGTTAGTTTTTAAATTATATGCCTGTGCACTGATTTCCAGACTGTACCTCTGTTAATTTGCACAAACTCACATTAAGATATCACAGTACCTATAAGCAACGACTTTTTCTGACAATGTTCCTGATCACCCAGTTTACTTCATTTCTCCATTTTTAACATTAGAATGCATAAAATCATGAAACACATTTCAATTAGAGCACTTCTTCCCCAAAAGTTTGTAAAGTGTATTTAAATAAAAATCATGTTACTATTTATTACATACATTAAATACTATTTATTAAACACAAAATGACATTTTAATTACAACTACAGTTCAACACCTACCCTTCTTCAACATTCAGAGAGCCACTCCAGCCAACAGCATATTGCATTTCCTCTTTTCCCTTGTCACTGTGCTTCCATTTAGCTGTCATTAAGAATTAACACAGTCTATAAAACCACAATATCTTGCATCACACAGATGTAGTCCTAGTCCTAATCTTTCTCTTCTGTAGAATACATCCTGCCACACTTCAGTTAAGCATGAGTTATACAACTTGAAGATTGTTTAAAAAGAAAAAAAAAGTAACCTTTAAAAATAGTCTTAAAAGTATTTTTAAAAGGCTTATATTTTCTTAGAAATTCATAGGGAATGACATACTACTAAAATCCTCCTGAAATGCCCAATCTTGTTTAAAAAAGTACACACAATCATATCTACTTCATAAAATTTTAAAACGTTCAATTAATAAAACAGGAATCCTCTGAAGACAGGTGCCAAACAAGTGCAAAGTTCTTCTGGGATGTCTACTCAAAACGCGTCCGAACAAAGAGCAATATTTTAATTTTCATCCCCAGAAAGGGAATGGGAAGTCTACATTAAATCTGACCACGTGGTTTTTAATTATCTCATTGCGCACCTCATAATCAAGGTTAGAAAACACAAAACTATCATTCATGTGGCTCTATTCCAACTGGCATTTGATTGTTGAAGTTTCTGTGAAGAATTATGTATTGCTATCTTTTCATTTTCTATAGAAAATCAACAACTAACCTATGTAAGTTACAGGGAATGACAAATGCAGCACAAGAACATAATGAAATATGTCTAGTTACCTAACTCCCTGCTTCAACAATTTTTTTTTAAGAGTATACCATAAACCTTATGTCAAAAAGTTCCCCTTCATTATGGTTGCCTACCACCAATTGCAGCTGTTAATAGCACCACCACATCTGAAAGCGGCAGTTGGCTGCTCAGTGTTCATGTATCTCTAATGATACTGATAAAACAGTTTGGTAGCCCTGCTTTACGGTAAAATAATAATAATAATAATAATAAAGTAATAGAAAACCCTGCCACCCATTCTAGAAAATAGAGAAGAATTTTCTGTCAAAGCAGAAATCTTAAAAACAATACATCTTGAGAGTCTCTCCGCCAAGTGACACTGGGCCAGTTAGCTCATTTTTTTCATGGGAAGGGGAAAAATGGTTAAACATTTCTTAAAGGAGAAACTAACACAAACAGAAGCTTTGTTTTGCTCACTGAGCACAATTAATGTCAACATCTCTGAGCATCTCTCACAAATTATATCTAATTATTCATGATAAAATAGTTTTCTCACACCCAAATACAATTGAGAAGATAAAGCATCCAACTTGCCTAGCAGTATCTGAAGATTGTATGACATGTATTATAAAACACTCAGCCATTTCAAAATTCTTGCAGACAGACCTTACAAGGGTGGGGGGATGATTACTATTAAATGTACTAGGATATGTACTTAATAGAATTTATACTCACGCACTAAAAAGACAGCTTTCTGTTCATTAGCTATTACCATTAAGTCATTTGTTGGTGACAAGGACAACACACAATCTTGAAGCCAGTAATTTCTCTGGTTCTTGGAAGCAGATTCCTCTTCTTCCTATGGGTAAAGTTGTAGTCAACAGCAGAAACTTGCAAGACTCATGACAGCATTTTGGCTTGCTCTAAGCACCAATGTAGAAGGCACTACTACCTGCCAAATCACTAGAGCTCAAACTTGCACAAAAAGGCAAGCCAAATGCACCAACTTTGTATCAGCATGTCCACAGAACACAAAAAGAAATAATCACTAATTCTGCTCCTTGAAATCTTCTCCTTCACCAAAGGAAAGAAAGACATGGAATGAAATTTGAAGGGTTTTATTATTATTGTTATTACTATTATTGATAAGATACTAGATAAGAACATCTTTAGTAACACTCACTATAAACCGTACTCAAGTCCAACGGTTTATCCAAGCTTATATGCAGACCAGCATTCACTAAATACACTGTCACATGAAGAAAGGAATTAAGGGTTGGCATTCAGATTATAGCCTTATKGTAGGTAACATGCAAGAGGTACACATGCCTTTCCACAATAAGGAACTCTACAAAGAAACAAATTCAACGTAAGAAGTACCAAACTTCAAGGGTTTAATGATGTTAAGTATAGAATTAGACAGTGTTATATGTGTAAGAGCGAAAAGACAGCATTATCTCCTCTGAGCAACAGCCTAACCATTTGACTATAGAACAAACGTAGGTAGCTTCTGCTAACCATAGTTCAAAGGCAGAAAGTAGGTAAGACATTTTGAGCAGATTGCTACAAGGTCAATCTCTACCCTACTCTTATCTCCATCCTCTTAGCTTATCACAGCAATACAATCACTTTCCCTTGTCCACCTGCTTTATTTCTATAGCCACATCTACAGCACCACCACCTCCTAGCCGTCTAAAAAACTTACTCTGTCCTCTTCTATTTCAAAGCTGCTATATACAAATGAAAAACCCAAAAGTTTGTATGATCATTTTTTCTGAAAATTCTGTAAAAGAAATTGTATTTACATGAAAAAAATACACATCTACTGCAGATAGAGACAAATAGTAGGAAGAATTTATATCAGACACAATCAGCTATTTATTGTATTTATTTCATATGGCTGTAGCATAAAAATGGTCACTGTGTGAAAATAAAAGTACTCTTTATGCCCACTGCATGCTCAATACCAGCACACTACAGGCATTCTGATAATTACCTTTGTCCTAACGATCACTTGCTTTATACAGGAAGATAAGTATTTTTGTGGCATTTTGGTCTGCTAACAGACGCCAAATTTTATAGTAACGTTTTTTTCCCTAATAAATTAGGGCTGTACAAATATTTATTTGGAATCTGCCATTCTGTAACTCTAAAATTCAAATACAGAAGCAGCTTTGGACTGTATTCATTAGCATATCAACTAGTCTCCTGCAATAAGTTAAAAACTCCACTGAAAGTTAGCTTCAGCCAGGACATTTATAAAGAACATTTAAGGCTCAAAAGCAGAGCTGTCGTTACATATGACTTCTCAAAGCATACTAACAGGAAATGCCTCCAAAAGATACCGAAAGATAATGCACACACTCACCAATGACCCTACTGTCTCTATGCATTAATAGACACACATACACTCTACTACTACATACAAATTGTACATTTTGCTCTTAGCTATAGAAAATCTTCTAGGGTAAGAAACCTGTGTATAAAATTAAAGTCTCTATGAAAGAGAAACGGGGTTCCTTCCACTCTTACCCATCATCAGTATGAATGACCTAATCCTTGCCTATGGAAAAACCAGCAAAGATGTCGCCCTTGTAGAAATGTAGTTCCACCATGAACGTGCAAGACAAAAGCCTTTTCCTTCATACAGCAAACAGCCACATGACCTTAGCAAGGAAACCTGCAATCACATACAGGATTACTGGCCCAGTTACTAAAACTTTTATCCAGGTATTTCATACACATGAAGTATATCATCATATCTGCAGAGTGAAATGCCTTACTGGCATTTTCTCAAGGCTAGAGGAGACGAAGTTGTCTGGGATACTCAGGACAACTTTAACTCCTCATGACAGGACAAAATTTGGAATGAATGAAAAGTATAAACCTATCACATGCCAAAACACATTACCAAAAAAATCCCAAAGAAAATCTATGTAGTTAATTTTAATGTACCAGGTTTCAAACAGGAAAAAACAGAAATGTTGAAAGATTAAGAGAAATTAAAATTATATCTCAAAGATAGAATTTAAATAAAATATTCGTATGCATAAACAAAGAACTGGAAATCTACAAATTACAATATGGCCATCTCATATTAGTGACAAAAATAAGTGAAGAATTAAAATCAGGAAAGCATTTAACCTGTCAAAAGCAGCTGTTTTGGGGAAGTGTGAAAGTCAATGATTAAAATCACTTAAAGATTTGAACATCAGCATCCCTAGAAATAACCTATTAGCTGCACAAAAAGATACCTTACAGAAAACTTTTTTTTTTTTTTTAATTTCTAATGCCTTCATAAAAGTTGCTATCTTTAATGAAAGATACACCATACTGGTGACCTCAAGAAATTCCAAAAAAGATGTATTTTACCAACCGTGACACAAGTTAACACTTAGTATCTTAAAAAAGAATTCATTATAATAATCCTCAATGCTATTCTAGACTGTAACAATCACTTCAGCTTGTGTCCACATATACATATTCATATATATATACATATATATATATATATATGCTTATACACAGAAAAAAGAATGCCCCGTTTGCTGTGAATGATAGTTCTTTCTTCCTAAAAGAGTTTAACCTGGAATCACAAGCAACTTTGGAGAAAAGCAAACAAGTAAAGAGAGTTTCGCATGTCTGGCCAGAAGCACTGGAAGGTCATCTTTTCCTAGAAGGTTGTGAACCACCTGGAAGACGAGTTTGTCATTTTAAAGAATTAACATACTTTAAAACTTCCCTTCGCAAGCTCTCCAGCTGCAAATAGGAACACGTGCTTTAAAAGGAGGTTTAAAATTATGCTTGAACTAATGTCAAGGCTTCATCACCATGATTTTTTATAGTTTATTTTTTCATATTTTCTAATTTCAGAAGGAAAATTTTGTTAAAATGGCTAACTGAAATTGATCTTAATCTTAGTCCAAAGTTTTGTAGAGTATTGCACACTGAGTCTGTCCAAGTTAAAAGAATAATTCATTAGGTCAGATAAAGAAACCTTACGTGTCAATATCCAAATTCTACAGACTTCAGTATGCAGAAGTTTAGGTGAACTGAAAAATAAGCTGATGTGCAAAGAAATACTGCATTCCAAAATCCTAAGGAGTGGAATAAGAGAGCAGAAAGGAAAACAATTTTATCAACACATGCAGAGTCTATTAAACAGCAGCATAGGTAGAAAACGAAGTATTTGTTCTCAACACTAAGGAAATTCTAAACATTACAGCATATTTTATAGGGATGTGGCTTGAGAAACACTCATTTCATGGAAATTACAGTGGAGCTGAAGACTCATCCTATTTAAGAGTTTTCATACTCTTTTTTTTTCCTGACAGCATCTAGTGATTCATTTCTGACAGACCACATGCTCATGTTGTCTTGCTTCCTCATCTCAGCTAAGGATCTGTTCCCCACTGAAGTAAGCAGTTACAAAGATACTGCCCAACTCATTGGCAGAGTTCCTGCATATTGAGATAAAGGCAGCAGATAAGAAAGTTTCATTAGCAAGGTGAAGTCTGAATTCCTTAATCTATCCCATTAGCTCTCTCTAGGAGGGAATTATTCAAGCAGTTCTGTTCAGATGACTCATTCGGATGCAAAGAATTTCTATATTGACAGTTTTCCCTAACAAAACATCTTATGCAAGTCAGCTGGCAACTGAGAAGTCTCAACCTTGCCAACAATTCCAGACTGGCCATGCTATTCTAAGTAGAACCAGTYTGATAGAGGCATGCTTTTTTCCCTTTAAAGAACAGCTGTGCTGCCCCATCCTACAGAGGCTGTATCAGCACATGCAGTTTGAGTCCTCATACAACACCATCCACACATCATAACATAAAAGGAGTACTATGCATTTATTAGAAAGAGGTTTACATCAGTAGTTCAGGATTTAGGAGTCTGAATTCTATTTGCTCATGGCAGATTTTCGTAACTCCACTACCACATACAGGCTCCAAAAACCCACTGTTCAGCCAACTAACAAAAGCAACATAGCCAAACACAACCTTCTTCGCCATTGAATTTAGGATAAATAAATAAATAGAAATAGGCTATTCCTTCCTCTTTGAATACTTATTTTTTGGCATTAGTCCCAAATGGAATGAAGGTCTCTGCATCTATTCTTTCCCAATCATTTTACTTGGTAATTTTTATCTCATTCTGATGCCCTTCCAGCATGCCCTCTCCTTCATGCATATTCTGGATCGTCATTCACTAATCATACAGGCAGCTGCAGAGCATTAAAGCTGATGGCAAAATCCAACTCTTGCTCAGAGAATAGGGCATGTAATTACATCAGCTGGCATCATTCTTTTAACAGTTAGGGTAATGACACTTCCCAGTATTAATTCTATATTGGAATGGAGGCAAGCAGGAGGAAAGCAACATACTTGTGGATATGAATCACCAAAGCAATGAAAAACCAGACAACACTGAAAAACACCCATTATCAAAGTAGGCATATTCAACTTTTTATATCACTTCTAAAAAAGTATTATTTCTCCTAGGAAAATAATAATAGCATGCATACAAGTATACACTGCTAGAAGCTGGATATTAAGGCAATCCTCATCATCTCAGCTTTCTTCTTTCAAYCTGATAGCCTTCTATGATGGAATGACTGGCTGGGTAGATGAGGGGAGAGCAGTGGACGTTGTGTACCTTGACTTCAGCAAGGCTTTTGACACTGTCTCCCATAACATCCTCCTRCATAAGCTCAGGAAGTGTGGGTTAAAGGAGTGAACGGTGAGGTGGATTGAGAACTGGCTGAAAGGCAGAGCTCAGAGGGTCATCATCGGTGGCGTGGAGTCCAGTTGGAGGCCTGTGGCAGGTGGAGTCCTCCAAGGCTCAGTACTGGGTCCCATCCTGTTCAACTTTTTCATCAGTGACCTGCACGAGCAGACGGAGTGCCTCCTCAGCAGGTTTGCTGATGATACCAAGGTGGGAGGAATGGCTGACACACCTGAGGGCTGTGCTGCCATTCAGAGAGACCTGGACAGGCTAGAGAGTTGAGCAGAGGGAAACCTCATGAGGTTCATCAAGGGCAAGGGCAGAGTCCTGCATCTAGGAAGAAATAACCCAGGCAGTAGTACAAGCTCGGGCCTGACCTGCTGGGAAGCAGCTCTGCAGAGAGGGACCTGGGAGTGCTGGTGGATAACAAATTGACCACGAGCCAGCAATGTGCCCTTGTGGCCAAGAAGGCCAATGGTGTCCTGGGGTGCATTAGGAAGAGTGTTGCCAGCAGGTCGAGGRAGGTGATCCTGCCCCTCTACTCAGCCCTGGGGAGGCTTCATCTCGAGTACTACGTCCAGTTCTGGGCTCCCCAGGACAAGAGGGACATGGAGCTACTGGAGAGAGTCCAACACAGGGCCACAAAGATGATCAGAGGGCTGGAGCATCTGCTCTATGACGAATGGCTGCGAGAGCTGGGCCTGTTCAGCCTGGGGAGGAGAAGACTGAGGGGGGATCTTATCAATGTCTACAAGTACCCGAAGGAGATGGGACAACTGAAAAGAATCCCCGTCCCCATGTGACAAGACAAGAAGCAATGGGCAGAAACTGAACCACAGGAAGTTCCACCTGAACGTGAGGGGGGATTTCTTCCCTGTGAGAGTGATGGAGCACTGGAACAGGTTGCCCAGAGAGGTTGTGGAGTCTCCTTCTCTGGCAATATTCAAAGCCTGCCTGGATGCAACCCTGTCTCACATGCTCTAGGTGACCCTGGTTGAGCAGGGAGGTTAGATTAGATGATCTCCAGAGGTCCCTTCCAACCTTACCGATTCTATGATTCTATGCTATACCACAAAATTCTAGGATAACTGCTCCAGTTTCTTACCTACTGATTCTCCTGCCTACCAGCATTTTACATAGGATTAGAATTACCCCATACAATGCCTTTTTTTTTTTTTTTTTTTTTTTAACTCCAAAAGGTTAAATATCTTTTTCTGATAATGGTTGACAGTATTGAGAAGTTCGCTACCTCCACAAAAGGAGCACTCCTTAGGCACCAACAGTTGACTTTTCCTATAGATCAGTTACCAGCCCACTTTATAAGGAAAGTCTCTTTGAAATCCCCCAAAAGTGTTTGGTGTTTAGTCTCAGCATAGGGTTTGGGTGGGAGAAGGGTCGGTTTTGTTTTGTTTTTTTAATTGTAACTGTGGGCCAGAGTTTAAGAGTCACCCAGATTCTGAGATTAGATAGTCAAATTTGTCCCTCCACAGTTCAGAAGTTGGACAAAAAAAGGGAACAGAAAAAAGGAGATCCCTAAAATAGAGGAGTCTAATTATGGATGCAATCAAATATCCAAGATTTCCTTTTAATATAAACTGAAGTTGATCTTCAGCTCCCTAGTTCTTTGTGGTATTTCTAGCATTATCAAAGTTGATGTTGATTTTAGTTACTAAAAAGACACATCAAGTCTTTGCTCTCTCAGAAGGACTGCAAGATTGCTCCCACCAAACAGACTAGTGAGATAGAAACAAAACTCACTTTCTCCAGGTGGCTTTAAAGCATAAAATGATGTCCTAGGAACAGCTCCACAGAAAGATCTGTGGATATTTTAGTAACAAGAAAAAAACTAAAGAATAGGAGCAACTATCAGAATAGGTAACACATGAGTTACATTTAGAAACAATTACAGGATCCATGGACAAACAAGTACTCATATTTAAAATGCTGTCCAAGATCTTTCTTGGCCAGGTGATAACGACAGAGGGAAAACAAACAAATATACACACAAGCAATTAAGAGAGACCTTTAAAAAGGCACATTAGCAATGAAAACTGACACATACGAACTTACAGGTTCTTGTATTTCAGCATCATCCCAGGCTCCCCAGCCATCATCTTCCCAGTTTGCCGATTTACCTGCTTTAAACAAAAAAAAAAATCATATAAATATAGCATAGATAAAGAACAAAAAGAAATCAAAAAAGACTTTCTGGCAGTTGTTTTCCTTCCTCAATGCATTTCTTTTACTCCAATGAGTTATAATTCCATTTATAGACAGATACTAAATGAGTTCTATAAAAAGAACCTGAAGTAGTAGAAACAGATGTCTGTCTTCTAAGAAAAATATTTATTTTCACTTTTAGTATCATAAAAAATTAAAAGATGTAAGCTAAGCACAAACTAGAAATAGGCTGTAACAACACTCTTGTTGCATAAATTAGTTTTAATGGACTTCATCTAGAACTCTGGCCAAGTAACAATTTACAGTGTCTGGCACAAGATGTCATTGCTCCTTCATTAAGGCCTCTTCACTTTACAAGGACAAATTATTCAGACAGATTTGTCTTGTCTCTGTTTTGCCACCACCATTTCAAGAGAGTAAAGACGTATTTCTGCTGTCATATAGGAAACTGAAGCCAAGAGTGGAAAAAAACTAAACACAACAACAAAGAAAATCCACATTTGTGTGTCCACTTAATAAATAAACTTCTTTTAGTGGGTACAGAGACTCAAGACCTCACCGACTGCAAAATTTAAATTTCAGTTTGATTTATCTATTTGTTACTATTCCAAAGGTAGCAAAAAAACCCCATCTTGTACATGTTAGCAGGCAGCTAGAAAGAGAAAGAAAGGGGAGAGGTGGTTCTCTCCAAACCTTCACAACCCTATGTATATGCTCCCAAACAGCTTACCAAGTGATATAAGATGTCCCATAAGATATGGCAAGAACCACATGCTCACAATTTTTCGATAAATAATATTTTTACACTTAATTGGAACATCTCCCTTTTCATAATGTGTAGCGTGTATGTGTTTGGTTTGGGTTTCAATTTTTTTTTTTGTTGTTGCTTTAAGTTAATTTCAGGATCAGTCAGTAGCAACATATGTTCACCTTCACATCGAAGATATGTATATGGAAATCTATCCGTTACAACAGAATGCCTGAGGCCAGGATGATACAGATTTCACTACCATCACTCCCAAAGTAGCCAAAGTAAAAGCTGAAGCTGTGGCCTCTGAAGGGAAAGAGAGCCCAAGGGCATTGGCTATTCACCTCCTTGCCAAATAACACAGAGGAAAATTAACAAGACACTGGCCAGTTTCAATTATGCCATCCAGAACCTCAGAGAAACCACAAGCTTACTTCAAACATGCAAGAAAACTGAACTGTAAAGACAGGCTCAATTCCTAATTGCTCTATAAGTGCTAGTCTTATTTTAAAAATCGATATCTGCTTTTATTTAGAAATACAAAATTTAATGTGAATTGAAGAGTCTATGCATAGAGTAATTAGGCACAGGGATTTCCTAGTAATAGATCAAGTTTTCCTGCAGTCAGCCACAAGAAGCTGTTACTTGCTTTTTTAAAATAAGGTGGTAACTTCCGTACAATTCTCAAACAATAAAATTGTGAAAAGCTTCAATAAGCCAATATGCACTGCTGTAGTAGAGTAGAAAAGCCAAATACCAACTTTCATACAGAATCACTAACATCAATGCTATTGCTTCAGCTTTCAAAAGACAAAGATTTTCCAAAAGATTTCTTTCAAGTTTCTCCATTAACTGATGTCATGTCTACATTGACATTACAAAGAAGTTAAAAGGTCATGCCTCAGTTTAGTTTAAATTTAGTTTTAAGCAAGTAAGATTATGCCATTTTTGATGGTCAAATGGTATGGACAACAAGATTTATATCAAGAATACTCCAATTATATTTCCTCTAAAAACTCTGGTTCCTTTAGCACTACACAAAGCATCCATTACAACAGAACAGAAATCCATACTCTGTCTGTTTAGGCAAATATTTAAATTTTTGTATGGCTAATGAAGGCAGAATCTTAAAAAATACATTTTACTTTAGGAAAGAAGCTTTTCACCAATACTATTGAGAAGGTATTTCACAAGACAGTATAAGACAAAACACCCACTCCATGAATAACCTTTATTAGAATTGGAAAGATCTCTACCATCCACAAAAAGGGTCAGTCAACCAGTTTTACTGTATCATCATCAATCTAGATCTCACTGCAGTTAATTCAGGCATAACTATGTAAGTAAATAGCTTCTAAGAGTCATGGTCTCATCTCTTACTTGAGCTTGAAAATTTTACAGCGCACAAAAGTACTACTATAAGGGAGAATAACRGCAAGCATTGTTGGATATAAACTGCAAGAAGAAAATACTAAACTAAAACTTCAACATTTAAGAAAGCTAAATAAAACCCTACTTTTGTTTGAATTTCATTAGCCAAAGAGGCAATAAAAACTCATTTCTATTAAATTCATGGAGGAAAGAAGTGTCTTTGCATGCCACAGTCCAGTTTTGCTACTTCTGAGAGATACCAAACCACATCCATGAAATACAGTCAGCCTTGAGGCCAACGTGTTCCCTAAGCACTGAGCAGATCACCATTCCAAAAGATCTCAGCCACTTCATTTATGAGACTGAACACTCGCCACAAACCTTTGACTGTGAGGATCCTTGCTGCCTCTTTCTAAACAGTTACACTTTCACTGCTGTCATCTTCATCCTCAGATGAATCACGGATAAGGTAATGTTGGGTAAGGTAATGTTCCCATAAATGAAACTGCTGGGATCTTCTCAAAACTGTGACCTACTTTGGAAAGCCAGCATCTCCTACAGCTTGTAATCCCTTCTAGTCATTCTCCACACTATATTTATTGCCCCTGTGTATTTTAATTGCATGTATTCTTCAAGGCCCTGCATGCATTCCCACCTTTCGGACAGTAATTCTTCTAGAAAGCATTGTTTCCCTATCCACGTAGTTCAGACACATCACCTATGCAACTAAAATGGCTAGTGAAGCAGGGCATTAAACAATCATCAGTAAAACTACGAAACAATGGATAGAGAAGCAGACAGAGGGATACGCCTGTAATACCTGAGGTCACCAAAACAAACATAATGCTATTCATCTGTGCCAGCAAATCTCAAATTATATCACAGAAGTTGCTAGCTTGCAGAAACTGACACACTTTCCTATACACCAGCACCTGAGAGATGACACAGGAACCTAGGTGCCTACAATGAGGATTTTAAAGAAATCTCCCACATTTTCCCTTAGTAAAATTAGAGCTCAGAAGCATTAACTGTGGAAGAAAAGACATTAGGTAGTGGTCAATAGCTAAGCAAACCTTAAACAGTTCTTGACGTGGAATATGCTGTTACTTGGGAGATCTTCAAGGTTCCTTGTGCAAACTTACATTTCTCATTTACCTCTATCTTTGACTAGTAGTAGATGTTTGGTAAACAGTTCTCCCTATTTTGATAAAGCAGCAACAAATGTCATAGTTTGCTTTACTGCAAAGACAGAAAAATAGAAGTTGATCTACTAGGTTTACAAGAATCATTTCACTTTTTTAATTTAAAGCATATAGCACTAAAACTTTACCATCACTATATTTGAAACTTTAAGGCAGCTTATAATTTGGCAGAAAATTGCTTTAAGATTAATTTAATGTGCAAAGGCTCACTAAAGAAAACTTAAGCAGAACATTCGAGGAATCAAGTACTATCCTGCTAACATTTCCATGCAACCAAAGTGACATCTCTTAAGTTAATGGTTATATCAGCATTCGCAGCACTGGTGTTAATGAGTAAGAGACTTCATTTCAAGCATATTTATCATAACCTTAAGAGACAAAATAATAATTTTGACTAATAAACATATTTTTAAAAAGATAAGAGCAGCAACTTTAGCAACAGAAATGCATCACTGCAGTCTAACTGGCAGTTAATGAGTCATATCCAACATAAAACAGAATGTCATTTTCACTCAGTCTAAGATTTTCTCCCCAAAAGAAGTGCAGAATATGCCTCTGAGCATTGAAAATTGATGAACAGTTACGTCACAGGATTGCTCCTGATGCTGGAGAGGAGTGGTAGGTAACAACTGCTGCAGGAGCTGGACCTTTCCCATGCTGGCCACCAGCCTCCTCGTTCCTGCAGCAGCACAGTAACCTAGGTCAGGCCGCAGCTGTCCTTCCCTCCAGGCACACAGCCCGTGCCTCTCCATTCCAGCCCTTCGCAGTGGGTGCCAAAAGGCAAGCTGGACAGGAGCTTGCCAGTCACTGCTGGCACAGGTGGGAGAGTGTATTTTTATGATCGTCTAGCTTCTTTTCTATCCGTGCATCAACAATTGACAAAATTAATATGCAATTGTTTCTTGGACTACTATTTATGTGAAAGAGTTTCAATTCTTCTTCCTACATATATTTATTGGTGTTCTAATACCTCTGCATCACACAATCAGTGAGGCAAAAAGGGTATTTCTTTTCTCTTCAGACTAAGGAATTTTGGACATAGTTTAAAATCTTGCTATTTGGTAATCATAGGACATTTATTAGAAAAGCTCCCTTGAGCAGAGACTGCCAGATTTATCAAGCTGTTTTAGCAGCATTTCTAGGAAGCCCCTTTTGAGACTAGTATTCTATCTGATTTTCAACTATCACTTTTGATGTCTGTAACAAGTGGGGAAAAAAACATGACACTCAAAATCAGTTAGCTCACTAATTTGAAAAGTAATTTGAGAGATTCCTCCTTTAGAAGGTCACTACAGCCTTCAACAGAAAAAGAAGTTAAAAAAATAACTGCAAATACTATGTACTTCTTTAAAATAATGCTGCAAATTTTTGTGGCTTACAATTATAACCTACCTCCAAAAACAAAGTTGAAGTACCATAGAGAGAGAAAAAAAAAAAGCGCCTTGTAATGCTAATATAGCATGGAAAACAAGTGATACAGAAAGCATAATATCTCATTTTTCCTTCAGGTACAGGTCACAGCTCAAGTTACTGCAAGACAGAAAAAATCAACTATTATGTAAATGAGACATTAAAGCAGCAAGAGACTCATGGTTAAGATGATAGGGACAAAGTACTCTGATGTCATTCTGCCACRGGTGTTCACAGCATATCATTTAGTCTACTAACACCTAAGAATGCATTAATAATTATGCGAGTAAAAAAATAAAGGCAGAGCGAGTACTTTATGATATGTTATGGGAATACTGAAATAGCAAGAAAGGATATTTAGATGTATATAATGCAATCTGGAGAGAGAGGATCTGATTAAAAGATGCAGTACAAGAAAGCTCGTCAGAAGGCTCTTCAATAAGAACATACCAAATTCAGTAAGAAGGACATAGAAACAGTTAAGAACTCTGTTGCTAAATGCAATCTAGAATTAAATTTTATAATGCATTTTTTCTTTTTAATCTTGTTCGCAACTCTGAAATAAAAAGCCTGGTCATCTGTACTTCTGAATTAAGTTAATTGATCCAACTAAAGCAAAGTATGCGAGTACAATTCTAAAGATATGATTAGGAGACTCCAGGGCTGAAAAGCACTTTTCAGGATGCTGCCAATTTAACGGGACTGCATTTTGGAAAATGTTCCTGTATTAGGAATTAACCACCACCTCTGCTGTAAAAAGGGGCAGTAAAGGATACATCATACCTCTGAACTAACCCCAAAATCAGTCCAAAAAAATTTTTTAAATTTTTTGTCCCCCTTGCTCCCTCATATAAGCAGCAGCATCCCAAAGTTCTATGTTGGCCATATACTGCTCTTAGGTGACCTGTTTGCTATCAGAGATGCGTGTACAATGGTTTGCAAATTCCAAAATATAAGTTCTGTTTCTAGGAGTTTTACTTAGGTAATGGGAGAAAACATATCTGGAATTAATAATACATGCACACCAGAAAATTACTGATTTATTATTTTGTTTTATTCTTATTAAAAAATTCCAAAGTTTAGCTAGAACCTATCTGGTTATGTCACCATACTGCTATCATCAAGCATACCAAATCAAGTATTTCAAAGCATAGATTCTGAGCTCAGAATCTACAGAAGAACAGAAAGATCTGACACACAGATTTAAATAAAAAGCAGTTCAATACCTCAAACAAATCAGAAAAAAATTATGGAAAGTGTTATGCGCATCATTATCACATGATTTTCTGCTCTTTTATTAAGAGCAGAATTTAATTTTAGAAATTAATTTTAGCACTAATTTCTTCATGCTGAAATTCTGTTATGCCTGTGAAGCCTTATCACATTTTGCAAACAGGATGTATTTAATGAGTTATTTTTCATTCATGTGCAATGTCTCATTACAGACAGTTGTATAATAGAGATAACTGTTACAGCTGTTTTCTGATCTAGCCAACATTCATCCCAGAACATCTTGCATCACAGCAAGCTGTCAAATTAAATGCAATACAAATACTTTCTATTCCCAGTATTTGTACTTTGAAACAGCAGCATTCAAAGACACTTACATACCTCCAGGTTCAGGCTCCACAAAAGATTTCTGCCTCACTATTGACATTAGTGTTAACTTTTCCCAAGAATCTTGTTTCATGAATCCTGTTCTTCATTGAAATGTGAAAAATTATTCAAACCCTTTTTTAGGGAATAAAGGGCCATAAATTCCATATGGAGCATCTTCAGTTAGCTTAACCCATAATAACGTTTTTATTGCTTTAAGCCAAGTGATGCCAGACCCACTACAACACATTTTATACCAATTAGTTCCACACCCCCTAATCCCCCAAAGTAATCACATATTTTTATCAGGGCAGATACAGAAGCGCTTTAATAATCAATGAATATCACTTTAGTTACTTTAGTATTGCATTATTAGAAGTTTTGGTGTATGATCCCATAATGCAACCAAGGAGGAGCGCATGAACAGGCAGTTGCTGAACTGACTTTCCATCAGGTACAACAGAGGTCG
Organism: Rhea americana; assembly: GCF_003343005.1. Taxonomy (NCBI): domain Eukaryota; kingdom Metazoa; phylum Chordata; class Aves; order Rheiformes; family Rheidae; genus Rhea; species Rhea americana. The sequence goes on along the minus strand of NW_028185339.1, from coordinate 1,090,144 downwards.
TCTTTTTTCTTCCCCCTCCCTGTTTATTAGAAGAGTATATCCTTCACACAAACTAGACAAACTGTTGTGCTACTGATGTCACAGTACCACATACTGATTTAGAAATACATTATTGTTTGCACCTTCAGAACAAAGTGACTTCTTTTCATTTAGGACGTATACAAAAACACTTTCACATTAAAAAAACTGAATTTTAGCATAGCCAGTACGTTCACAGAAAATATTTTGATAACTTTGGTCAGAATTAAAAAGTGTCCAAGGTTAGAAGAGCAGAAAGTTTTCCGATCTATAACTAAAAAACTAATGAAAGATCTGTAACTTCTGAAAAAAAAAAAAAAAAAACACGAACTAAACAAAATAAACACCCTCACACACTGGCAACACCTTTTCAAAAATATTTATTAGCTAAAACATGACAGAAGCTTTCTAAAATTTCTCAAAGCACCTTTAAGATATGACTCCAAAACTCAGAAATAATCAGTTCATTAATTACAGTTAACATATTCTATATACAAAAAACTTTAGTATAAATATTTAACTTAACTTTTTCCTCAGGTAGCCAATATCTTTTATTTGACTACAAAATTTAAATACTGATTTTCCATAAAAATAAAATCCTGTTTCCATCCAAATATAGCTTAACTTTAAAAAAAAAACTCTAGTAAATAAAAGGAGCGGGCTCCTTATAATTTTGTTAAGTGTTTATTAAGCTATATTTATCCACATATAAACAATTACGTAAGTGCTGTATGGAATATGATTGCAAATGAGCTGTTTTCTCTGTTAAACATATAAGCAAAGACATACACCTCTTCTCTTCCTTGAAGATTAAAAATGCAGATTAAAGTCCAAGTTTTTAATGTACAATTTCATTAAAATACCATTTTAAAACAATACATTCTGCCAAGGGAGCAGTCTTAGTAAAGCTTTTTCTGATAAGAAAAAGTTATTTAGATCTTGCTCAGTTTAAAAGGCTTTGTCTTTGCTCTGGTTATATCAGCATGCAATTTTTTTTTTAATTGCTTTTATTGCTTGGGAAAATGTTTTGTTTTCCTGGTGCACAATATTAGAGGCAGGGAATTGTTTTATGTTCTCATCCTTCCCCAGCTATTCTTTATGTCCAGCAAAGAGTCCTTTCACCTGAACAATGCAAGAGCCAAAGTATACAAGTATTACCAAAGAGAAAACAGAACAATTTTTAGACTGCCATGCAACAATTCAGTTGCTTACTGGTAAGGAAAGTGAAGGGGGTAACAAAGTACTCCAAACAGAGCAGTAACTCCTGACAGGTATTTTCAGCTACCAGCTTCTCTATGTTCATTTACATCAAAAGAAAGCAAACAGACTCTCTAAGATTTAGATCATCCCTTCTTCTTTTCCTAAATTGAACCAACACGAAGTCCAAGACCAAAAAATAAGCAACAACAGCCACATCTATACCTCCTCAATTTAACATAATGATTTTCCAAATAATCTTGCAGCTTAACTGTTCGGTTCACTAGGGTGCAAAGACGCAGCAATGCAGAACTGGAGAAAAAAGTGCAACAGGAAAAGAATGTCATGTTCCATGTAGTCAAATTCTCCTTTTTCCTAACTAAAAGATACTTCCATAACTTATCTTCACAAGTTGTAAAAATGTTTCTCCTTGTCAAAGACAAATGTACTAAAAATTTCTTCTTCGACATCACTAGTTTACATTCTTATGTAAAAGTCGCCTTGGGAACTCTTTTTCACTTATGTTTATACTTACTCATACTGAACTAGGAAAAATATCTGCAGTATCAACAAATTACACAAGCCTAGAAGATTTGAAAAAGTCCAAATGAGCAGTGTTTTGAAAAATATTTGATTCTAACACTAGTCTGCATCAACAATTGAGTGAGGAAATAAAAGTCCAGGACACAGCCAACTCATTAAATTGAAGAACAGCATATCTTAGAACACTCTTTGCTTCTCATTTTTGAGAGTCTTCCAAAAGCTTTCTCTCTTTACAGCTGCCATGTGATAAATTTACTCTAACAGAAGTACTCAGTAGAAGTTATTTTACACAAACTCCTCTCGTGTACTACCAAATAAGAGAAATAGTTTAACTTCTTTTGCATTTATTTTTAGAATACAAACGTATACTACCTTTTGCCTTTATCTCCAATATTCAAGAGACACTAACAACTTCTAAATGGTTCCCAAATATCTCCTTTAGATTTAGATAATACCAAGAGTATATAGAATCAGTACGCAATTTTCAGAGCATTACAGGAGTAAAACCAACATGCATAAAAGTAGCACGTAACTGTTTTCTAGCAAAAGTTTTGGATAACCTAAGGTAGGAAAATAAAATCTGGCTGCATAAAGTTCTTCTGAAGTTACTTTCTTCGAAGTGCATTCCAAAAATAAAGTGAATCAAATTCAATCTTGAATACAATAAGAAAGCAACAATAAAATATACTATAGTAATATTCATATTGGTGTCCAAGTTAAGTAGCTGAACATACAGTGTACTTTTACACCACTTTCACAGCTGCTGCATCATTTTTCTCTCCTTCCTATCCCCATTTAAGGTTTTAAATTATGCCTCTTTGTGCTTTCTCCCACAGCACAGTTTATACTTGACAATACTTTATGAGCACCCCCACTGACCTCTTCTATTGCTTTACTTACCATGCAGTTGCCAAAAAAACCCAAACACAGGCCAATATAGTTAATGCAAAACTGCACGAACAAGACACCGGCCAGTGACTCGTTTCCCTGTACCGCCTAGCCTGTGCATGGACCTACCAGYCCTTCTCTTCGGCCCAGAACAGAGGCTCTGCTCCGGAGAGCTCAGCTTCCTGTTCTGTAACGCTGCACACAACAGAAACCTGCTCCACAGCTTCCGACTGTGGCTGTTATAAGGTGGACTTTTCTTTTTAAGTCACTGAACTAACTCTTTACACCAGCTTCGCGGCAGAGCGGCCCTCCGCGGGCAAAGACCCGCACCCGCACGCTGCGGCGGCAGGACAGCTGAGCACCGCAACTCCCCCACGGCAGGCGAGGCAGCAACC